>NC_064922.1:310803135-311153135 GCF_023897955.1 Schistocerca gregaria | reverse complement strand
AGTGTGGATTAGATACCTAGGCACCACCGCTTAACCTCCGTTATACCATTCGTAGGTCGGTGTTACTGACACGCTAGTAATATTGAATGCAAGTCGTCCATTAAACTAGATACCTAATTGGCAACACATATCAAATAAATTTTGGTACTCAGTAGTAATGCGCGCCTTGATCACCCTACACAACACACTGCAAACGACAGAGAAAGTAACTACAGCACAATCATTAAATGTAATCTGAACATTAAGAGTTCTTTCTAAAAAGACGAAGTTCGGATAAGGTACTGAAGTTACCCATTATTTACTTGTCAGCGGAAAAGCCCCTGATTATTACTGCTTGGCATAGTTGCTTATGGAATTACTACATATTTTTAGGATACCTCAAACTGGTCAACACTAGCAAGACGTACAATTCGATATACACTCCTGGAAATTGAAATAAGAACACCGTGAATTCATTGTCCCAGGAAGGGGAAACTTTATTGACACATTCCTCGGGTCAGATACATCACATGATCACACTGACAGAACCACAGGCACATAGACACAGGCAACAGAGCATGCACAATGTCGGCACTAGTACAGTGTATATCCACCTTTCGCAGCAATGCAGGCTGCTATTCTCCCATGGAGACGATCGTAGAGATGCTGGATGTAGTCCTGTGGAACGGCTTGCCATGCCATTTCCACCTGGCGCTTCAGGTGGACCAGCGTTCGTGCTGGACGTGCAGACCGCGTGAGACGACGCTTCATCCAGTCCCAAACATGCTCAATGAGGGACAGATCCGGAGATCTTGCTGGCCAGGGTAGTTGACTTACACCTTCTAGAGTACGTTGGGTGGCACGGGATACATGCGGACGTGCATTGTCCTGTTGGAACAGCAAGTTCCCTTGCCGGTCTAGGAATGGTAGAATGATGGGTTCGATGACGGTTTGGATGTACCGTGCACTATTCAGTGACCCCTCGACGATCACCAGAGGTGTACGGCCAGTGTAGGAGATCGCTCCCCACACCATGATGCCGGGTGTTGGCCCTGTGTGCCTCGGTCGTATGCAGTCCTGATTGTGGCGCTCACCAGCACGGCGCCAAACACGCATACGACCATCATTGGCACCAAGGCAGAAGCGACTCTCATCGCTGAAGACGACACGTCTCCATTCGTCCCTCCATTCACGCCTGTCGCGACACCACTGGAGGCGGGCTGCACGATGTTGGGGCGTGGGCGGAAGACGGCCTAACGGTGTGCGGGACCGTAGCCCAGCTTTATGGAGACGGTTGCGAATGGTCCTCGCCGATACCCCAGGAGCAACAGTGTCCCTAATCTGCTGGGAAGTGGCGGTGCGGTCCCCTACGGCACTGCGTAGGATCCTACGGTCTTGGCGTGCATCCGTGCGTCGCTGCGGTCCGGTCCCAGGTCGACGGGCACGTGCACCTTCCGCCGACCACTGGCGAAAACATCGATGTACTGTGGAGACCTCACGCCCCACGTGTTGAGCGATTCGGCGGTACGTCCATCCGGCCTCCCGCATGCCCACTATACGCCCTCGCTCAAAGTCCGTCAACTGCACATACGGCTCACGTACACGCTGTCGCGGCATGCTACCAGTGTTAAAGACTGCGATGGAGCTCCGTATGCCACGGCAAACTGGCTGACACTGACGGCGGCGGTGTACAAATGCTGCGCAGCTAGCGCCATTCGACTGCCAACACCGCGGTTCCTGGTGTGTCCGCTGTGCCGTGCGTGTGATCATTGCTTGTACAGCCCTCTCGCAGTGTCCGGAGCAAGTATAGTGGGTGTGACACACCGGTGTCAATGTGTTCTTTTTTCCATTTCCAGGAGTGTATCACGCCAATATTAGTCACACAGAGGCTTCGATAAAATCTTTTCTTCTAAGTTTGCCGCACATGTTCTTATAACTAATAAATTAGAAAAATCTTCATTAATCAAGCTAAAATATTATTATCTCACTGAAAAAAAACAGCTTTACAAATGACGATAGTTTCGTAAATCGCTCGTCGCAAATTTCAAGGAAGTACACTCTTTTCCTACCCTAAACCCATGCTAACAACTCCGATTCCACCAATATTTCATCAATCAGCTGTCGACGGACCTTACAAAACTGTTTACGTTCCAGTTCTTTAAACACTTTACGCCGCGGAAATGCGGATACATGTTTTATTCTTTTGTCTCATTTATAAAGTTGCTTTTAATCTATGACCATTGCTAATAAGCGTTTGCGATATTATACTGGTTGTCAAAATAATGTCAACTTTTGTTCTTTTGTCTCATTTATAAAATTACGTTTAATCAAAGTACATTGCTAATAAGCGTCAGTGATATTACACTGGTTGTTAAAGTAATGTCAACATCTATATGGCAGTGTTTACAAGTCTATGAAATCTCTCATTACAATAGTAATGCTTATCTAACAATATTTTATATTGCACAACCTATCTCCATAATTAATGGCCTTTGAGAGAACTGTCATTCATCGAAAGTAATAATACTTATTATCTTTTAGTTCATCTCAAAGCCAGGAACTGTAAATTGCAGCGACTCTTCCTTTTTTTTATTTCTGAAACTTGCTTCTATATCCAAGCCACACCAAGTTCATTAACACTAATTTTTGATCGTTGTCTTTAAAATCCCTAATTTTCATACTAACTACAGATTCTTTATTTATTCGTAAAATACTTTCGTATTCTCTTTACTTGCAATCATTCTTACAGTGACACGTTCGACGTTATTTCCTTCTTTCGTTTACTACGCACCTATAAAATGAACCACCTAACAGGGATTTAGTTTCAACATACCCGCATTCACATCAGTTCATTGATTCTTCAAGGTTACAGTGAAAGGTATTCAGCTAGCAAGGAATGACTCATACCCCAAAACGAACTACACAGAAGTGTAATAATATTTAAATTTTTTTAAAAAGGAAAAGAAATCACTAGGCGACCACCGCCTCTTTATGGTTTAAACTTATTCAATAATGTCACAAAGCTGGATCTCTTCAGGCATTCAGTTGTTGTTTCAGAATCTTTGCACTGTTGTTTTTGTTTACACACAGTTGCTTATAGGCCAGATTTGTGGAACCATATTTTCGTGTTTATCTATAATTTAAATGACTTATTCTTAATAAACTATTACGTTTATCATGAGTGAAAAGTGCTTGACTTGCCGTAGAATTGTGAGGTCGGGGCTTTGGTGTGATGGGTGCTGTAGTGGCGTGGGAATAGGGGAAGTAAATGAGACTCATCAGTGGTTTTGTAGGATTTGTAGTAGAGATAGGAAGATACTAGAACAGGAGATGAAAATTGCCGCCCTTCAGGCTGAGTTATACAAGGCCAGGGGAGATCTTGACAGGTTAAGGAGGGAGAAGGGTAAACAGAGGTGGGAAGCGGAAACAGGCAACAGGAGGAACAGGTCTAGAAGTTTATCTGACAGCTTTGTGGTGAATGTGGAAAATAGATTTGACCTGTCGCTTCAGTTAGAAACTGGTGAGCCTCAAGCAGTTGCAGGTGTAGACAGTGCACAACAAACTTTCAGCAGAAAATTGAAGAGTAAGAATGTAGGGAAATCAGTAAAGAAAAAGAAAGTGTTGTTGTTAGGTTTTTCCCATGGAAGAGGTGTTGGCCAACTTTTGCAGGATGAACTAGGATCAGAATACCAGGTCACCAATTTATTTAAATCTACTGCTGGTCTGATGCAGGTTACAGAGAATTTAGGATCACTTTGCAAAAATTTCACTAAGGAAGACACCGTGTTTATAGTGGGTGGGGCAGGTAACAGCATTGAAAGAGATTGTGAGTACAGTATAGAATGTGATCTCGCAAATATTGCATCAGCATAGAAGCATACTAGTGTTGAGTTTGTATCTGTTCTTGGGCGCCATGACCGACCTCATTTGAACTCTTCTGTCAAGAGAGTTAATTTGGAGCTGGAACGGCTGCTTATGTCGGGTGCAGGGTCACACATTGGTGTGGTTCCTGTTCATTCTCTCAATAGGTGGGATTATACTCTACATGGCCTTCACCTCAACAGGAAGGAGAAGGGTAAATTGGCTGGCGAAATTGCAGGAAAGTTAAAGGGGGGAGGCACTGTTATGAGTGGTAGAGTACCAGTGGTTATAGGGTTCAGAAAAGACCCTTTTTAGGGTAGTGAGGACAGAAAGAAACCACATTTTAAGAGAGGTTAGGACTGAGACACACCTTCAGTTTGAGAAAGAAACCAGAAAACATAGTTCTAGCTTCTTACATCAGCATAAACAACTATTGGTTAAGAATTTTCATCAGTCAGCAGATATTTTATCTCTACCCAATTTTAACTCATTCAACGTGAAATGTCAATTTTATTGCATCAAAATATTCGAGGACTGCGAAATAAAATTAATGAATTAACTATTTGCATAGATGAATTAGAGTCTTCAAACCCAGCTAATATAATCTGCCTCCCTGAACATCATGTGACCACTGGTATAGAAGTTTTAAGTATTACAGAGTTTAGGTTACATCTCACTTTTGTAGATCAGAAATGGAGAAAGGAGGAGTTGCCACATTCATCAGGAACTGTCATAAATTTCGGAACATAGACATTCATAAATTTTGCCTAGAACAGCATATAGAAGCATGTGCAACAGGAGTAGAATTTCAAAAAAAATCCTTCATAATATTACGTGTATATCAACCACGTGCAGGTAACTTTAATCTGTTCGTAAACCACCTTGATGCTATACTGGCCCATTTAACAACCAAAAACAAAAATAGTGGTTGCTAGCGATTTCAATGTAGATTTCCTTAAAGACTCTCCCAATAACAACTTATTTGATTTAGTAACACTATCATTCAACTTAATTCCCACTGCAAAGTTCCCCACTAGGGTAGCCAATTGCTCACAAACAGCCATTGATAATATCTTTTATAGAAATGTCCAATTAACAAAATTAAATTACAAAACCATTAGTCAATGGCCTCTCAGACGATGACTTGCAGATCCTTCTGTTAAATGTTAATACTGAACAGGATATAAAATCTGTTAAATATGAGCTCAAGAGGATAATCAATAAACGAAAAATTGATTATTTTAGGACACTACTCAGAGACATTCACTGGACTGATGTTTACAGTGCTCATGGCATGAATGAAAAATATAACACTTTTGCTAATAAAGTGCTTACCTTATTCGAACACTGTTTTCCCATAAAATGTACCAAGCTTAGAGCAAAGTCTACGAAAAAGCCATGGATTGCTCAAGGAATAGGTGTATCTTGTAAAACAAAAAGAAAACTGTATCTGTCAATCCGTAACAGTTCTGATGTTGATGCTATAGCACATTACAAGAAATACTACAAAATATTATAGACTGTAATATGGTCATCAAAGCAAATATATTACAAGGAAAAGATAGTCATATCAGATAACAAATAAAGACAAAATGGGATTAGTGAAGGAGGAGACTGGTAGAACCAGACATGAAGAGGGAAAAATAGCATTAAGAGTAAATGATACATTGGTGACGGAGGGCGGAGGAGCGGATAGAGGTTCAGGGCACTCTCTTGTCCTAGGGGTGGGAAATTGCCCCTAAAGGCGGAAGAATCAGCAATGATCAACGACATGAGGATGCAGAAGACAATGGAAACCACTGCATTAAAGACACGTAACGTGTATCCACAGGACATGTGGCCTGTAGTTGAAGAAGTGTCATGATGATCTCTCCATTGGCAAAAGATTCCGGAATAGTCCCCCATTCGGATATTCGGGAGGGGACTGCCAAGGGGGAGGTTACCATGTCAGAAGCTTGAACGTGGTAGGGAAACTAGAAAATCTGAAAAGGGAAATGCAAAAGGCTCAATCTAGATATAGTAGAGGTCAGTGAAGTGACGTGGAAGGAAGACAAGGATTTCTGGTCAGATGAGTATCGGGTAATATCAACAGCAGCAGAAAATGGTATTCGTTATGAATAGGAAGGTAGGGCAGAGGGTGTGTTAATGTGAACAGTACAGTGACCGGGTTGTTCTAATCAGAATCGTCAGCAGAACAACACCGACAACGATAGTTCAGGTATACATGCCGATGTCGCAAGCTGAAGATGAACAGATAGAGAAAGTGTATGAGGATATTGAAAGGGTAATGCAGTATGTAAAGGGGGACGAAAATCTAATAGTCATGGGCGACTGGAATGCAGTTGTAGGGGAAGGAGTAGAAGAAAATGTTACAGGAGAATATGGGCTTGGGACAAGGAATGAAAGAGGAGAAAGACTAATTGAGTTCTGTAACAAGTTTCAGCTAGTAATAGCGAATACCCTGTTCAAGAATCACAAGAGGAGGAGGTACACTTGGAAAAGGTCGGGAGATACGGGAAGATTTCAATTAGATTACATCATGGTCAGACAGAGATTCCAAAATCAGATACTGGATTGTAAGGCGTACCCAGGAGCAGATATAGATTCTGATCACAATATAGTAGTGATGAAGAGTAGGCTGAAGTTCAAGACATTAGTCAGGAAGAATCAATACGCAAAGAAGTGGGATACGGAAGTTCTAAGGAATGACGAGATACGTTTGAAGTTCTCTAACGCTATAGATACAGCAATAAGGAATAGCGCAGTAGGCAACACAGTTGATGAGGAATGGACATATATAAAAAGGGCCATCACAGAAGTTGGGAAGGAAAACATAGGTACAAAGAAGGTAGCTCCATAAGGTCGGAACTGTAGGGCGAGCTGGAATGCCAAAACCACTCACCAGTGATGTAAACGCCCGTAACAGGATTGGTGAGGAAGCCGTAAAACCTGCACTATCGAAAAAATTTTTTTGGTTGGATGAGTCTTGTTATACTTTCTTAGCAATTTATGGCCGATTCCATGTCCCTAGAATGAAACACAGCGATGATTCGGTCACGATTTGGGCAGCCACATCGTGGTACTTCATGAGCCCCGTGGTTACTCTGTGAGGTCTCATTACTACCAAGTACTATGTGACCTTTTTGGCTGCATTACTTTTCCTCATCATCAGTTTACAATATCAGATTCTTTTTCGAATTTCGAACAAGTCAGTATTATCTCAGTTGCTTTTCGGGAAACTTTCATATACTTTTATACACAGTATGTTACATTTTAAGCTAAAATTTATGAAAATGAATTACTTTTAGTCTCGATGTCATAACTGATAGGTACTAGTTCTGAATGTACAATTAAAATTAAGTTGTAGAAACATTTGAAATTACGAACTATTGGTACAATTAAAATTTATATTATTAATTACGCAATATGTACTGGTTACTATGTTTATTTCTGGATTAATTTATGAAATAATAATCGAAAGTAATAATGTAGCCGGCCGCGGTGGTCTAGCGGTTCTAGGCGCTCAGTCCCGAACCGTGCGACTGCTACGGTCGCAGGTTCGAATCCTGCCTCGGGCATGGATGTGTGTGATGTCTTTAGGTTAGTTAGGTTTAAGTAGTTCTAAGTTGTAGGGGACTGATGAGCACAGATGTTAAGTCCCATAGTGCTCAGAGCCATTTGAACCATTTTAATAATGTAACAGAAACTAGTACAAATTATTTTGTTAACAAAAATTGTGAGCCCTTTGGAATATAGTTCTTTTTCCGCAGAGTGTGAGAGTCGTAAGCATGCCTCAGATGTGAGCGGACGTATTTTTGTATTTTGTGCGAAGAATGTAATTTTGGTGTTGTTAATGTGGAAAAAAAAACAAATGACTGTATGATATACTACAATGTGAGAAAATAGATTTACATAACACCAAAAATTCTGCAACAATAATCTTTAGATTTATGAAGACCATTCCAATCGTGATGGTCTAAAATGTGACATGTTCAGCTTCAAGAATCAGACCCCCAGACGAGAATAACTGGAGCCAACTCTACATGACAAGCTAAATAAACTAGAAAGTTTATTGTAATCTTCGCTGCTCTCAACTCTTCATAAATGACGAATGAGGCCAATAGACGGAATTAGGAAGGAGGGGGGAACTACATCAGGTCTATTGTACAATGTTTGTTCTCCAACGCTGACATTGTTTTCCAAGATGACACAAAGCTCGCACCGTCCGGGAATCGTTGTGTGAGCATGAGGATGAATTGTCTCATCTCCCCTGGCCACCATCGTCACCAGATCTCAATATTATTCAGCCTCTGCGGCTTACCGTGGACAAAGGGTGCGTGATCGCTGTCCACCTGCATGATCATTATCTGAAGTTACCACTATTTGGCAGGAATAGTGGTATAAGACGGCCTTCGAAAACCATACGCAACCAGTACTTACCTATTCCGAGGCAACTGGAAGCTGCTACCAGCCTTCCAAAACCATATTAGGCATGTTAATATATTTCTGGTGTTTCCATATTTTTGTCCTCTCCGTTTATGAGCCTTTAGTATTTTTCACCAGATTTAGTGTTCAAGGAGAATAGGATGAAGGGAAATTGTAGGGCCTTTGCTCAAAGACTGCAGGGAAGCAAGACAGTTTGAAAGTTAAAGCCCACTTCTCACACACTCAGCCATGCAACACCGTAAAATGCGAAGCCACTAGCTGCAGAGTCGGCTTACACCTGGAGCTGTTTGCAGGAAGCTGCCTTAGAGTGCTGCATACATTAGCAGCAAAGTAGTGTATGAAATATTACACAGCACCGCGGAGGCACTAGAGATGGAGCGGCGCAATACGAGAGGAAGAAAGATAAATTATCCGAGGGACTTTTTGGGGCAGCGTTTTGTTTTTATGAACGTCGCCTACGTGCTTTCCTTTGATGGATGACTGCTGCAATCAGACGCCCAATTTGTGTTTTTAATGCGATAATCTAGCTCTTGTCTCGTGTCACGTACTAACCATAGATTTCTGTTGAGCTGAACATTTATCTGGAAAAAACAAACAGACGCTTACTAGTTTCAGGGAGTAGGCTTTTGAAACTATGCTGGGTAAGTAATTTAGTTTTCGTTGGCGTGCGTTTATATGTAAGAAATATTGCTGGTAAAATTTGTACTGATGGATGCGTCTGAAGTCATATCTTACGTATGTGCCAAAATAAAATATTGTTTATTTTCGATTGCAATGTAGTCCCCTCTGAAGTTCCTTCTTCAAAATTTACTTAAGTTATTAACGAAAGATGGTGAAAAAGGAAAGCTCTGCTGTATTTTATGAATAATATAATGGCTTTTTCGCAGGATCAGTCATGACGTGGGTGGCTCAACAGACATGTATTACTCTGCTGAAAGGTCCGACACACGAGCGACCGATCATAGCGGTTCGTCGCATGAGTAACCGATCGCTTCGTAGATCGAACATGTGTGGGTAAATCGCCGCGATCGGTCGATAATCGCTGATGGCATAGAGATACCAGGCAGTCTGAAGGCTCGCATGCGAATCCTGCTGGATAATGGCTGCCTGGATGGTTAGCAGCGGTCTGTGGCAATATGGCTGCGACCAGTTTCTCGAGTTGTTAAGCGTGTTTGTTCAGTTTTGTTTCGTTTCGCTTTGCCCTCTCTGAGTAATAACTTCGTATGTTGCGACTTACAGTTATTCTGGGACGACCAACTACAGTAAGAAGCGAAGTACAGGCCGGAGTTCCAGATAAATTAAAAATTGACTAATATAAAATACACCCTTCAATTGTGCAATGTTAAGCATTTTGAAGTTGGTGCTGTAGAAGCAGAATTGATGGGAAGTTCATAGTAACAGTACGAGATACTGCGAACATCTGATGATTTTGATTTATTTATGAAAAAATCACAGGCATTACTAAAACTTTTAACTCCTAAACACAACGACGTACCGTAATATTACAGTAAGTGACGATTTTAATTTAAATGCTCAGGGCTAATTTAGTATACAGTTCTATTCAAGTCCCTTGTCATTTCATATAAGCTACCACTCCCTCGTACAATTTATAGAGTTGTAATAATCAGTAGCGCTGCTATAGACAGATAGAGATGGCAAAACAAATTATGTAATTACTCGAATTTAAGCTACGGGTCCAATGAAAAAGGAATTGATGTCTAATAACGAAAAATGAGTTGTGTCAGTAGACTGGAAAGATGCTTACAACCAATTTCGTGACAGTGAAAAATATTATGTATTCTGTAAAGTAGCCTGAAGTTCCAAAGAAGAGCTTTTTTTTTTTAAAGTGTAAAAGTTACAATTCCCGTTTTGAAGTATTCATGAGGATACGGAGATTAACTGCCACTGTTGTTGAACATACAAGTTCAATTTTCATAGCAGAAGTTCTAGACGCTGCTGTGTTCGTAATATTGGCCGAAAATGTTTGGCAAATCGCTCGTGTGTAGTGGAGTCGAGACGAGCGATTGCAAGTGGCAGCCTACCGCGTGCAACGGATCGCTGCGATACGTCGCTCGTGTATGGGGCTGTTAAAGAAATTATTTTCATGCTTAAACCGAAACTATCGGGAGTGAGGGCAATGATAGACTAGCAATGTACATCATATTCCATTATTTTAAAGAAGCGACGTTTCTCTACCTATGCTTTTCATTATAGCAAAAACAATACAAAATCGCTTCCGCCCTCACACAAAGAAATAGTGAAAACAATCAGATCACTGAAAAACAAGACAGCAGCGGACGAACATGGAATCATAACAGAATTATGAAAACTGGATCACAAAAACATAACGCAAAAATTCACAGAATATCGGAAGTCTGGAAAACAGAGAAAATCCCAGAAGAATGGAAGAGAACCTTGATAAACCCACTCCACAAGAAAGGAGACAAAAGAGATCCGAACAATTACAGAGAAATCTTTCTCCTTCCAATAACTTACAAAATTCTTTCTAAAGCTATGCTGAACCGACTTGAGGCAGCAAGCAGAACCACAGATTGGTGGATATCAGGCAGTATTACGGGAAGGCCGATCCGGTATTGAACAAATGTGGAACTTCCCAACCATAATACACATCATACGATGCCGCAACACTAAAATCGCATATGAGACTACGAGTCTGTTCACATACAAACACTGTTTAATAGCCTAGAAGAATTGGGAGCCAACAGAAAGATCAGAGACATCAATCAGCGCCGCGCGGGATTAGCCGAGTGGTCTATGGCGCTGCAGTCTTGAACCGTGCGGCTGGTCGAGGCGGAGGTTCGAGTCCTCCCTCGGGCATGGCTGTGTGTGTTTGTCCTTAGGATAATTTAAGTTAAGTAGTGTGTAAGCTTAGGGACTGATGACCTTAGCAGTTAAGTCTCATATAATTTCACACACATTTGAACATCAATCAGGAAACACTGTCAGGAGCCTTCTCAAAAGTGAAATTAATGAGAGAAACCTCAAACTCATTCAAAATTCACGCAGGAAACTGACAATGCGAAGACTTATCGCCACTTTTGTTCAACATCGTACTGAAAAAAACTTAGAGAATGGGAAAAGCATGTGGAAGGTGTCCAAGTGATAAAAGACAAAGGAAAAAGAGTCACTGTGAAACGCTTTGCTCTTCAGATGACCTGGCTCTAATAACAAACAATGAAGATGAAGCCGAACTAGCACTTTATGAGCTACATCAAATCTCCCATTAAACCGGCCTCCAAATTTCCTACGACACAATTCAGTATACGGACACCAAATCAACAGGAAAACTGCCGCAGAAAAAACAGTATGGAAAAATCTCATATGTTATTCACCTCAAGTACCTACGAGAAACGATTCAAACCACAAGACTGAATACAATTTACAACACCGGAAGAAGAAACATACTGCAAAAGACGTACAAACTCACATGGACTTCCTACAAGAAAAAAAAAAATGGTTCAAATGGCTCTGAGCACTATGCGACTCAACGTCTGAGGTCATCAGTCCCCTAGAACTTAGAACTAATTAAACCTAACTAACCTAAGGACATGACACACATCCATGCCCGAGGCAGGATTCGAACCTGCGACCGTAGCAGTCGCGCGGTTCCGGACTGAGCGCCTAGAACCGCTAGACCACCGCGGCCGGCTTCCTACAAGAGAAAAGCAATATCTCGCAATGCAAAACTATGACACTCCAACACGATTGTTTGCCAGAAGCATTGTATGCTGCAGTAATCACACCGGCGCTGTTCTCTGAGACGGAACTTGGGTCAGACGGCCTACTAAGGAACTCGACGAACACAGTGACAGCATCAGGGATACATTTAGGAAAAGGCGCCTACAGTTCTGCGGACAACTGTGTAAGGTTCATGAAAACAGGCTTATTAAGGAAACTTTTAACATCGTTGATGGAAGCAGATTAAAGACCATTTGGATGAAAGAAACAGAACAAGAACTGCAACAATTTAAAATTTCAGGAGATGAAATTAAAGACAGAAAACAGTTCATAAGCTAAATAAAAAGCAAGGAAACTGAACAAACGTCAACGGAAGAATCAAGGAAACGGACAAGCGAAAGGAAGAACAAACACAGTGAATCAATGAAGAGGTTTTATAAGAAGAGAAAAGGAGAAAACGAAATGAAGCTGTGACTAACTGAAGTTGACACACTCTCCTAATGCGGAATAACCGATAATAATAATAATAATAATAATAATAATAATAATAATAATAGAAATCATTATTACATATAGTACACGTCTCTTACATATTCAACTAAGTAATCTTTCTGTTAATCGAATATGACTTACACTATAAGATTGCTAGTATACTCTGGTCTAGCAGACATTACCTTGAAGTTTCTGCACTGCGAATTCCTAGTTTACTATGGTGGATTCTGTAATATCTTTGGCAGTATATGCATATATTTTGAACTGACCTGAATTCATAGTCTGACTGCCACGATACCACACGCAGCTGGGGTGTAAAATTGCAACACTAATAACGCTAGCAAATGTCGAAATTTTGCTTACTGTGCGTGTACAGTGTAACAGGAATTATACATATTTATAGATAATTCCAAGGCACGAAAGGTGGCAGAGAGTGGACACATGTGGCAACACAACGACAACAATCCGGCTGCACGCTGAGGCAAATTGAGCTTACGGTTACGTTAGTCCATCCAGCTTCATCCTTATTCCACATTTCTTTTATAGAGGCTGGTAGCGTGTTGTAGCATTCCAGTCTCCTGGCAACCTGTAACTAGATGTTTTCAGTGTCTGGGAGATTTGGAGAACAAAATTAGAATTATATATGAATAGCTTCAGCTGCTGACGGTCGTTGATATATATCAACGGAGACAGCTGAAAATGTGTGCCCCGACCAGGACTCGAACCCGGGATCTCCTCATAACATGGCAGACGCTGTATCCATCTTTTTTTTCGATGTTGTTCGTTGCATTTGTTCGGTGAGGATGTCCCAGGACACCCCATCAAGTTCCGTGTTAAGCCGTTGACTCAGTTTTTTATTACAGAGGGCAGCTGACCCTCTGACCGATACATCTGAGCCACCGAGGGCACAGAGTATAGTGTGACTGCAGGAACTACTCGCGCACGCCTCAAGCGAGACCCACATTCTCACTTTATATGTCCACAAACTACATTCGTAGTGTCCCTACCCAACACACTCATTACTCGTGGAAGACATTCTTACCAAGTCCCGTAAGACTTCGGGTAATATGTGTGCATCCGCACAGAAGAAGAAGGTCATGGCCGGTATTGCCAGAACTATATACTTATATGGGTATGGTGTCTGTTCTTTCAGACATGTCCGAAAGAACAGAAACCCTATCCATATAAGTTTATGTTTGGAGAACATGCTGTCTAGGGCAACAGTCGATCACAATCCGTATCGTGGCAGTTAAGGACTGCACAGGCGATCTGCAGCCTTGCGTTATCTCGTTAAAGACAGAGATCTCGAAATTAAGATACAGCCACTGGCGTTCATAAACCAGAAATATAAACACCGCTGTCCATATTATCGCTGTGTGAACCATAGGTGATGGTTTTGTGCACCCAGTGCCATCCCACAGCATCAAGACAGGTGCTGAGCCCTTTCGACGACAACAAATGTGTTCTAGCAACGTGCGTCCTTCTCTGAGCCTCAAGACGTGAGCATGACCAGAGTTATGCTATAAGCAGGAGCGTAACTTCTCCGTGTCTGTGCTGTTGCGCACACAACTGTCGGCGCGCCTGTGTCTGCTGCTGTGTTATGGGAAGCCCCAATAATGTTGACAGCCAAGGGTGTCCTAGAAGTCTTAGCGTTGTCTGCAATCGACCATCAGCGCGTGTCTTATGCATTCCGGATGACCAAAGGGTGTATGTAGATTTTTCAGATACTTATTTTTATGTAGAATTTTTTCTCTTAAGCACCATAATGCTTAGTTTTACTAACTCATTTTAAATTCATGCCAATACGTGTCCAACATTTGGGTTGGGTTGTTTTGGGTAAGGAGACCAGGCAGCGAGGTCATCTGTCTCATCGGTTTAGGAGAGGATGGGGAAGGAAGTCGGCCGTGCCCTTTCAAAGGAACCATTCCAGCATTTGCCTGGAGCGATTTAGGGAAATCACGGAACACCTAAATCAGGATGGCCGGACGCGGGATTGAACCGTCGTACTCCCGAATGCGAGTCCAGTGTCTAACCACTGCGCCACCTCGCTCGGTTGTCCAACATTTGGTCTGTTCTTCTAGCTATATAACACACTAAAAGAAAATAGCACGTAATTAATATTTGGTTACTTTCCTTGAAGCAAACGAGCTATTTCCTGACTTAACCCTGATTCGTATAGCGTCTGTTGCAGTGGACAGCTGTCGCTTCTGTGGTGTTTTCAACCAGTCCTGAAGATGGGGCAAGTGGACACAGTCGGCTGCATCCGGCACTCCCTACTGGTGCTATTCCCTGCATACCGTTTTAACCTCATGACTAATTGAAAAAGCCAGAGAAGTGAGAATTAAAAGCTGTCCACTGCAGTGAAAATGACGCCACAGCGTTAACGTTTGTGACATAGCTTTAGCATCCTGCACTGAAGAGTGAACAATATGTCTGTCCTCTCGGGCGCTAGTCGCTTGCAGATTCCATTTCCGCGTAAATCATGGCATCGTGGCCAGTGAGAGCAACGCTATACTGCTGTCTCGATAGACCACGACCATGCCGCTGTCGATTTCCGAAGCCTGCTAGTAGGCGATTTTTCTTTTCACTCTAGATATGACAGAATTTTCTCACAAAAATCCGACATTCAAATTGCGTTCCCTCAACAAGAAATGCACTGCGTAATCTCGCTTACACAAAGAATGTAGATGGTGTTACTAATACTTACTTCATGCGACTTCGCTGAAATGCTGATCGTATGCATGTCCAAGTGTAAAGTCTAGACTTCAAGCCAGTTGGAATTTGTTTTATCAGTTTTCATCGAGTTTCAGTTTTAATGGGTAGCATGGTATCGACGTGTACCACCCGTCAGAATAGCCATGCGTGTCAGAAACGCCGCTTTTAGGACGCGGAGATGCGCCAGCACCGGATCGAATCTGCCCGGCGGATTAGCGACGAGGGTCAGTGTACTGGCCAACCTACATGAGGTTTTAAGTGGTTTCCAACAGACCACTACCTGAATACCGGGCTGGTGTCCAAGTCCTGCATCAGTTACACGATTCGCAAACATTGAGAAAAGGTGCGCTAATTTTTACATGACTGATACTGTACGCAGGCACACGTATTCTGTCCTTTTACAT
This sequence comes from Schistocerca gregaria, assembly GCF_023897955.1. Taxonomy (NCBI): domain Eukaryota; kingdom Metazoa; phylum Arthropoda; class Insecta; order Orthoptera; family Acrididae; genus Schistocerca; species Schistocerca gregaria. The sequence continues at coordinate 311,137,539 of NC_064922.1, read as the reverse complement.
GACTGATACTGCACGCAGACACACGTATTCTGTCTTGGGAGGGTGAACGGGGTGGTGATAGCACGGGAATCCGGTCATCTGTTGAAACTGTAAATAATCATGCCGGCCCTGCGCCATTGAAGGACAAGGGCACAAAAAAAGAAGAGAAGGTATCAGTGTATGCTGATTTAACTTATACCCACCCTGTTTTATTTCCAATAGTACTGCGTATAAAACTGTGGAAAATATGTCAGACTTTTTGTAGTTTTCTGCAGGTACCGTCTCCTTTTGTGACGAAACTTGGACCTGTTGTCTGGATATTCTCTCTCTCTCTCTCTCTCTCTCTCTCTCTCTCTCTCTCTCTCTCTCTCTCTCTATATATATATATATATATATATATATATATATATATATATATATATATATGGAACCTTAATAAATTTATCTGCCCCTTGTCACAATTGGCGATAGGCATGATACTTCAGTTGCATCTACTTGAAGCCTCATTACGTTGATTTATTATGGGTAAATGCATTTTATAAAAATTCCATGACCGTCGGCAAACGGACTGATAGTTTCAGTCTATGATTACGTGAGAAATGCACAGCCCGACACTGCTCTGAATGTGGCAGGTGTGTCGTGGGCACTTAAAGCTATGTGCTGGCTTGCGCGTGTCCAGTGGCCTATAACGGGAGGTCACGGAACCTACCCGCCTTTCAACTAAGTCAGGGTTAGCGACCTGTCGTATTACACGCTCTTAAGATGGACGAGGACAACAGTTTCATGTGTCCATCGGGACCCCACAATTTATGGCGGAAAAGTACAAATCTTCGAATGTGGTTTGGCCTTGGGAAGTTCAGAAGCGTTAAACTACGCTCTGATTCGCGCATCGCCGGCTGACATCAGACTGGAATTTCTACGAAAATATAGCGAGGAAGATGTGCTCTGACTAGCCAGTATCTGACGACATTCTGCGGTGGAGATATGTGAAATGTGGCATTGACAAGTTATTGGCGAAAAGAGTAACATTTTTCCCGATTGGCGTTTGTGCCCAGATTGTCGCAAACTGCCGAGTTTGAAGAGGAAGGGACAGACTTGGTTTCACGGCGGATGGATGCAGGTCGCTGGTTCGAGGAGTCGTGGCGCTTGAAGGTGTCCGAGTCCTGACGAGCGAGATCCTGATTCTCCGCTACGGCCACGGTCCTCTGACTTACCGTCACAGCAGACTGGCGAGAGTACACAGCAGCCCTGATCAATAAGTGGGGGTAAATGTTAGATAGGAAGCCTGATGTGGTATTCAATCGACCCCTGGGCTTTCTAACTTAAACGTTGGTCAGTATTGGATTAATAATTTAATGTGCAACTAGGCAGCCATCAATCTGCTTGCCTGTCTTGTTAGTTGTCGTCAGCAATTAACTATTATTTTTTTTTTGTAGAATCTTGATGCCAATCCTGTGTCATTGGTTAATATAATAAATGATCCATTTATGTTTCATTTGCGTTTCATTTGAAGAGGCACATACATCTCTTCAATTTACTAAGTTATTCTATTGATTGAAAGGATAGTTAGGTAATAGGATTACTGCAATCAATTTCCCACCTTATGATTCTATGGTAGGGCTTTCCAAGGCAGCGATTCCGTTGCGTACCCTCGCAGGGTAGCCGCGCAGGTCCTTCCATCGGAGGTTCGAGTCCTCCCTCGGGAGCATATATAAGTATGTGTGTGTGTGTGTGTGTGTGTGTGTGTGTGTGTGTGACTACCCATAAGGTCATTTAATTACAAAACCCTCCGTTTGTGTAAAACAGTTTATTTGTTCAATGTTAACGGATCTTAAGTCAATAGAATCACAGGTCTCTTAAGAAACAAAATAGTCGAGCAGATAATTACACGCACATATAGAGATGGCGCTTGTATAGCGCGCACGAGATATAAAAGAGCAGTCCATTGGCTGGGCTGTCACTCACATATACAAAATAGTCGAACAGATAATTACACGCACATATAGAGATGGCGCTTGTATAGCGCGCACGAGATATAAAAGAGCAGTCCATTGGCTGGGCTGTCACTCACATATACAAAATAGTCGAACAGATAATTACACGCACATATAGAGATGGCGCTTGTATAGCGCACACGAGATATAAAAGAGCAGTCCATCGGCTGTCACTTGTACTCAGGTGATTCACGTGAAACGGTTTCCGGCGTGATTGTGGCCAAACAGATGTTAACGCGAATTGGTAGGTAGAGTTAGACGCATGGTACATTCCATTTCGGAAATCGCTGGGGAACTGAATATTCCGAGATCCATAGCTTCCAATAGTATGCCGAGAATACCAGATTTCAGGCATTACTTCTCAGCACGGACAACGTAGTGGCCGACGGCCTCCACTTAAAGACCTATGGCAGCGGCAGTTACTTAGAGTTTTCTGTGCCAACAGACAAGCAACACCGAGTGAAATAGCCGCATGAATCACTGTGGGACGTACGACAAACGTATCCGTTACGACAGAGCAGCGAAATGTGGCGTTGGTGGGCTATGGCAGTGGACGACCTACGCTAGTGACTTCCTAACTGCACGACACCGCCTGTAACGCCTCTCCTGGGTTCGTGGCCGTGGACTCTAGGCGACTGGAATACCGTAGCCTGGTCAAATGAGCTCCGATTTCAGTTGGCAAGAACTGGCGGTAGGATCTGAGTGTGACGCAGACCTCACAAAGCCATGAACCCAAGTTGCCAGCAAAGAACTGTGCAAGCCGTTGGTGGTTCCATAATGGTGTGGGCTGTGTTTACATGGAATGGACTGGGTCCTCTAGTCCAAATGCACCTATCATTGACTGCAAATGGTTATTTTCGGTTACTAGGAGACCACTTGCAGCCACTCGTGGACTTCACATTCCCAAACAACGATGGAATTTCTATAGAAAACAATGCGCCACGTTACCGGGTCATAACTGTTCGTAACTGGTTTCAAGAATATTCAGGGGGATTCGAGTGAAAGATCTGGCCACCCAGATCGTCGGATGTGAATCCCGTCGTACATTTATGGAACATAGTCGAGAAGTCAGCTCGTGCACAAAATCCTTTAGCAATTATGGACGGCTATAGAGGTAGCAAGGCTCATTATTTCTACAGGTGCCTTCCAACTAAATATGGAGTCCACGCCACGTCGAGTTGCTGCAATACGCCGGGCAAAAGGAGATCCGGTACGATATTAGATGCTATTCCATGACTTGTGCACCTCAAAGTATGACCAGCAGAATCGTAAGAGTTACACACCAGGTATTATCTGGCGAAAAGGTAAACGTATGCGTGAAACAATATACACTCCTGGAAATGGAAAAAAGAACACTTTGACACCGGTGTGTCAGACCCACCATACTTGCTCCGGACACTGCGAGAGGGCTGTACAAGCAATGATCACACGCACGGCACAGCGGACACACCAGGAACCGCGGTGTTGGCGCAGCATTTGTGCACCGCCGCCGTCAGTGTCAGCCAGTTTGCCGTGGCATACGGAGCTCCATCGCAGTCTTTAACACTGGTAGCATGCCGCGACAGCGTGGACGTGAACCGTAAGTGCAGTTGACGGACTTTGAGCGAGGGCGTATAGTGGGCATGCGGGAGGCCGGGTGGACGTACCGCCGAATTGCTCAACACGTGGGGCGTGAGGTCTCCACAGTACATCGATGTTGTCGCCAGTGGTCGGCGGAAGGTGCACGTGCCCGTCGACCTGGGACCGGACCGCAGCGACGCACGGATGCACGCCAAGACCGTAGGATCCTACGCAGTGCCGTAGGAGACCGCACCGCCACTTCCCAGCAAATTAGGGACACTGTTGCTCCTGGGGTATCGGCGAGGACCAATCGCAACCGTCTCCATGAAGCTGGGCTACGGTCCCGCACACCGTTAGGCCGTCTTCCGCTCACGCCCCAACATCGTGCAGCCCGCCTCCAGTGGTGTCGCGACAGGCGTGAATGGAGGGACGAATGGAGACGTGTCGTCTTCAGCGATGAGAGTCGCTTCTGCCTTGGTGCCAATGATGGTCGTATGTGTGTTTGGTGCCGTGCAGGAGAGCGCCACAATCAGGACTGCATACGACCGAGGCACACAGGGCCAACACCCGGCATCATGGTGTGTGGAGCGATCTCCTACACTGGCCGTACACCTCTGGTGATCGTCGAGGGGACACTGAATAGTGCACGGTACATGCAAACCGTCATCGAACCCATCGTTCTACCATTCCTAGACCGGCAAGGGAACTTGCTGTTCCAACAGGACAATGCACGTCCGCATGTATCCCGTGCCACCCAACGTGCTCTAGAAGGTGTAAGTCAACTACCCTGGCCAGCAAGATCTCCAGATCTGTCCCCCATTGAGCATGTTTGGGACTGGATGAAGCGTCGTGTCACGCGGTCTGCACGTCCAGCACGAACGCTGGTCCAACTGAGGCGCCAGGTGGAAATGGCATGTCAAGCCGTTCCACAGGACTACATCCAGCATCTCTACGATCGCCTCCATGGGAGAATAGCAGCCTGCATTGCTGCGAAAGGTGGATATACACTGTACTAGTGCCGACATTGTGCATGCTCTGTTGCCTGTGTCTATGTGCCTGTGGTTCTGTCAGTGTGATCATGTGATGTATCTGACCCCAGGAATGTGTCAATAATGTTTCCCCTTCCTGGGACAATGAATTCACGGTGTTCTTATCTCAATTTCCAGGAGTGTATACTATCTGATAGACAGTATACGGACACGTTTCACCTTACATTAATTTGGGGCCAGTCTACATTTTACTTTATGAAGGCTTGAACTCTGCTAGAGACACTTCCAATGAGATGACTGAATGTCTATGGAGGAATGACAGCCCAATCTTTCTAAGAGCCGAAACCAGAGAATGTAGTGATGCTAGACGCTAGGGGCTGGCTCAAATGGCTCTGAGCACTATGCGACTTAACTTCTGAGGCCAGTCACCTAGAACTTAGAACTAATTAAACCTAATTAACCTAAGGACATCTCACACATCCATCCCCGAGGCAGGATTCGAACCTGATTCCGTAGCGGTCGCTCGGTTCCAGGCTCTAGCGCCTAGAACCGCACGGTCACTCCGGTCGGCGCTAGGGGCTGGAGCCATGTCGACGTTGTAACCCATCCCAAAGGTATTCAATTTTGTTAATGTCGGAACTGTGGTCAGGACGGTCCATTTCATTAATGACATTGCCCACAAATCATTGCCTCTCAAATGTTCCTGCATTATCATGCTGATGCAATCATCGCCTCCGAATTGCCACACGACTGTAGAGGAACTCAAGAGTCTCGAACAATTCCCTCATCATGAATCTGGAAAACGCAGTACACAGGGCTGTAAAATGTGTTAATATCTTCCCGTATTTGACGTTTTCTTAAGCCCAAGAAAAACACCCTCATACTGTGACACCACCTCCTCCGTATTTCACAGTTATCACTACAAATGATAACAGGTAACGTTCTCCAGGCATTCGCCAAATCCTTCCATCAGATTACCACAAGGTGCAGCACGATTCATCACTCCAAATTACTCGTTTTTCACGGTTCCGTGGCGTCGCTGTTCACAGAAATGTGACCAAGCGAGGTGGCGCAGCGATGATCACAATGGACGCACGTTGGGGATGACGACGGTCTCAATCTGTGTCCGGTCACCCAAATTTAAGTTTTCCGTGATTTCCCTAAATCACTCCAGGCGAACGCAGGGTTGCTTCCCCTGAAAGGGCTCGGCTGATTTCCTTCCCATCCTTCAAATATTCCGAGCTTGTGCACCGCCTTGAATGACTCCACTGTCGACTGGACATTAAAACCCAAACTTCGTTTTTACAGAAATTTGTGGCTAATGAGGAGCTTCTCGACCATTCTTTTACCTTCCTACGCATGGTCGTTGCGCTGGCTGGACTGCTCACACGCCCATTTCGTTTCCGTTGGAAAGTCGCTTACCTAGGTAGGTGTGTTGCTGGACCGGAAACTAACCTGGAGGGACCACGTGCGATACATTACCAACCGAGCACACGTGTGGCTAAAACAACTTTATCGAATACTTAACAGACAAAGAACTGATTAGGGGGGTGTCGACGTTCATGTGAATGATACTGATTAGATCTCTGATAATGTACACAGCTCCAGTCTGGCTTTACGCAGCTGCAACATACTTTCGCCGCTTATACGTCATACAGAACAAGGTGTTACGTATCATAAGCAATGCTCCACGATACACACGCTCCGCAGACCTCCACAATGAATACCGCATCGGAGGTATTCATAAAACTTGCCACACGACTGTAGAGGAACTCAAGAGTCTCGAACAATTCCCTCATCATGAATCTGGAAAACTACGATCAAAACATGATCGCCCAAAGACAATCCTTCCTAGTTACTCTTATTGACCAATAGCAAGGGAAATAAACACAAACAACGGAAACATTGGCGACTGAATCTCAGTAAAGCTGACTAACTACCAAATGAATGAACACAGCCGCACAACCGGCAACAGCAGGGAAGCCAATTTACAAACTAAACACAAACAAAAGCCACACAACCTTCACTCTGTGCGATCTGTATATGACCAGTTCATATGACAGCCATGGCATGTTAAAGGTATGCAGACGCTGCAGTCTCTGGCAGTACCTCTCATCGATTCGGACTGATACTTTTTACGACGAACCTAAGCTATGAAATTTGTCACTATAACCTTACCTTTGCATGATCTGTCATAGCAAGCAAGAAAACCCGCTACTGCTCTTACTACACGTCCAGACTGACGCAAAGGTTTTTTTTCCTTAACGCTTCCTTGGCACTTTTTTCCCGTCTGCTCTTAAAACTGCTACTCTTCAATCGCTTTCGTTCACTCTATAATACCTTGATGGGCTCCTTTTTTTGGGTAATCCTTGCCAAACTCTCGGACATCACAGACCCGCATCTTGTGAACTCCTCGATTAAAGCTAATAAATGTATAGGTGACAACAGAACTTTTGTGATGGTCATCATCCGATGTAGGCGCGGACACCTAGACGTAAATTCAGTAATTACATAGAAGTGTACGGACACTTCCGATCAGATCATCAATACAGTCGAGACGGGTATTAAGGTATTAGCCATAAGTCAACAAAAGTTGTAGGTCTACGAATCCGTATAGTGATATGATATGCTGAAAATCTGGCTTTGGGTCGTCGAAGCTAAAGAAAACGACACCCTAAGATCCATGATCCATGACACGTATCAAGATAATGTCGTACAAGGAAGAGCCGATATTTCGTACAACAGAGGATGCACGGGAGAGCTATCACCGCTAAGACTCTTACTGGAACTGATATTAGGCCTACACTGTACTCGACAGAGCGCCTCACCAACTTGAAGAAGAGTAACTACTAGACTTTTATATGCGACTACCAGCGTTTAATACTCAATTGATGGACACTATTATATCAGGTAGTTGTTCCAGCATTGGCTAACCCACGTCACGTCGCCTGGAACAGGTTCCTGGTCCGAATCCTCAGACATGAATTTCAGCAACCTGTAACATGTAGCCTGAAGAGTATGATGAAAACGGAAATGCCGTGTGACTACGACCTCCCGTCGGGTAGACCGTTCGCCGGGTGCAAATGTTGCGATTTGACGCGACTTCGGCTACTTGATTGTCGATGTGGATGAAATGATGATGATTAGGACAACACAACACCCAGTCCCTGAACGGAGAAAATCTCCGATACAGCCGGTAATCGAACCCGGGCCCTTAGGATTGACATTCTGTCAAGCTGACCACACAGCTACAGGGGCAGACAAGTGTATATGATGTTTATTAAAGCGTCAGTTTAAATTTCTGTGATCGCTATAAAAAAAGGATTTCGCATATAAGTTCAAATCCAAGGTAAAAGATTTATTCCTTTCAGTAGTATAAATCAAAACAGGACACTCATTTTCTTTCATTCAGAAAATAAGAAACTAGTTTAAAAACTCTTTGAATATATTTGAAAATAACACTTAAAATCATATATTATCTGAATGGGTCTTTTTTTCGTGGTTATTCTGTCCAGTGCGTACTTAACAGTGTAGCTAGTGGCGACGCTTCTAACAGTGCTCTGACTGTTGTCTTGAGGGAAAGTATATTGTGTGATACTGAAACAATGGGAAAACTAAAGATTAAGTCTTAATATGAGGAAGTTATTTTCAGTATTGCTGTGTCATTGTGCTTCTAAATACACACATAAAAAAAAGTTTTGCGTCACCTCAGTTCCGAGAGTTCCGGAACCTGTACAGAAAATTGCAATAGAGATCAACATAAACATCATTTCCGCCCTTTTTACTGCTCATGGAAACCACATATTGCATCACATTGCATGTTGTACCACCATACAGCGAGACCTTCACAGATGGTGGTCCAGACTGCCGTACGCACAGGTACCTCTGATACCCAGTAGCTTGTCCTCTTGCATTGATGTATGCATGTATTCTTCGTGGCATACTATCGACAACTTCATCAAGGCACTGTTGGTCCAGATTGTCCCACCCCTCAACGGCTATCGGTGTAGATACCTCGGAGTGGTTGGTGGGACACGTCGTCCACAAACAGCCCTTTTCAATCTATCGCAGGCTTGTTCGATAGGGTTCATGTCTGGAGAACATGCTGGCCACTCGAGTCGAGTGATGTCGTTATCCTGAAGGAAGTCATTCACAAGATGTGCACGATTGGGGGCGCGGACTGTCGTCCATGAAGACGAATGCCTCGCCAATACGCTGCCGATATGGTTGTGCTATCGGTCGGAGGATGGCATTCACGTATCCTACAGACGTTACGGCGCCTTCCAGGACCACCAGCGGCGTACGTCGGCTCCACATAAGGTGCAGGCAACCTGCACCTTCCTGCACTCGCTGGACAGATTGCCTAAGTCGTTCAGCCTGACTGGGTTGCCTCGAAACACGTATCCGACGACTGTCTGGTTGAAGACATATGCGACGCTCATCGGTGAAGAGAACGTGATGCCAATCCTCAGCGGTCCATTCGGCATGTTGTTGGGCCCATCTGTACCGCGCTGCATGGTGTCGTGGTTGCAAAGATGGACCTCGCCACGGACGTCGGGAGTAAAAATGCGCACCATGCAGCCTGATGCGCACAGTCTGAGTCGTAAGACGACGTCCAGTGGCTGTACGAAAAGCATTATTCAACATGGTGGCGTTGCTGTCAGGGTTCCTCCGAGCCATAACCCGTAGGTAGCGGTCATGCACTGCAGTAGTAGCCCTTGGGCGCTTTGAGCTAGGCACGTCATTGACAGTTTATGTGTCTCTGTATCTCCTTCATGTCCGAACAGCATCGCTTTGGTTCACTGCGAGACCCCTGGACACTAACTTGTTGAGAACCCTCCCTGGCACAAACTAACAATGCGGACGCGATCGAACCACGGAATTGACCGTCTAGACATGTTCGAACTACAGACAACAGGAGCCGTGTACCTCCTTCCTGGTGGAATGACTGGAACCGATCGGCTGTCGGACACCCTCCGTCTAACAGACGCTGCTCATGCATGGTTGTTTACATCTTTGGGCGGGTTTAGTGACATTTCTGAAAAGTTAAAGTGGCTGAGTATGTGATGCAATATCCACAATCAACGCCTATCTTCAGGAGTTCTGGGAAACGGGCTGATGCAAAACCTTTTCTGATGTGTGTAGTTTAATAGCGATATTGTGAGATGGAATACGTGATATGAACTGCTTGGACGCATCACGGACGTTGCTGCCCTTATAAGGTAGCGTGCAGAGGCACTCAGACAAGCAACACAACACGTTTTCCCACGATTAGACAGCTACACTGAAGCTAATGGTGTGATATTCGAACTTTTATTGTGAAATTTACAGCAGCTGTAATGTGACGTGTACGATAATGCTTAGAAGTGTTTGTGTTATATGTTATGAATGCGCTAATTGTTCATTGATACTTTGTAAAACGCATGTTGTAATTTTTAGTAACTATTGTACACGCGCACATCTGTAAATGTACTGAATAATACATAAAATAAATAACAATGTACATTAAATATGTTGTATTTCGAACAGATGATATGTCCATACGAAGTTTTTTGCTTTGACCGATCGTTCCAGCCATATCCCTGGATATTGGCTATTCCACACGATATTGACTATTCCACCACGTATTCTGAGTATATCTGTCGGAATGTCGTTTGAGTTGTGCAGACCTGTTCGGTCCTAGCAGCTTATTTCTGAAACTGTTGATGCCTGCTGCCATGCGTATTTTATAATGACTTCAAACACTGAAATAGTACTCTAGATTTTCTAAGAACGATTTGCTTAGAGAGGCAACACACTTCCCCAGAAGCATCTCACTAAACCTAAGTCTTCCACTGATGTCACCTACTACGAATTTCATGTATTCATTTCTCTTAATGACTCTTTTGTAATACTACGCCTAGATATTTAAATATTTAAACGATGTGGCAACCTTCAAGAAATGACCTTGTAATTGGATAGTGTGGGTTTCCTCCTTTGATGTGAGTTTTATTTTGCATTTACCTAACTCGAAAGAGAGCTACAGGTAGTCGAAATACAGAATAAGTATTTCTACATTTGCTTATAATCATCCAAACTGAAAAAAAACATCATCGTCAGTTAACAATGTGACTGATGGTGGCCTTGTTAGATATGACTTTTCTGTGTATTGCCAACATTATGTCTGTACGTCTGCACTATGTCACAACAGTATAAACTAGTACAATGGTATCTGTTCTTTCGAGAACACTTACTATCTTCATATATACAGTTAAAGGCTACCCAGCCATTGACCTTCGTCTGTGCGAATGTGCACAGGTTGCCCGAACTATTACGGAATCGTCACCTTAGAGTGCGCGAGTAAAGAGTGAATGGGCAAATACCATTAGGTACATTACGTATGAGGTTTGTGGTCAGTTGGGAATGTGGACTCACGGGAAGCGTGAAAGGGATAAGTCTCTGCATTCTCGCTATTCATCTGTGTCCTCGGCGGATCGGATGAATAGGGCATCTGCCATGTAAGCAGGAGATCCCGGATTCGAGTCCCGGTCGGGGCACACATTTCCAGCTGTCCCCATCGAGGTATATCAACAACAGCTGTCGGCAGCTCAGGGTTTCACTTTTTAGTGGCCCTATTATGCCTCCTAACTAGTTTAAGTCATTACTGCACAATACGCACGAACAACTGTTCGTTAGTGCCATCCCACATGGCAGCTACGATCACTGACATATGCTCAGAAATGTAAAATAATAAAAAAAACCACGTTTTATGATAATGAACAGTGTAGTATAAAAGTGATTGTGACTGCCTACGGAATATTTTTGTATCCATAATGATTATATATTCCACACTTCCTCCTACACCAATGGATTTACTTCAACCAAAATTGGTGCACATAGAACTTCCTGTTTGGAAAGAATCACTGTTGGGTAAGAACCATCCAACTCTTAAAGGGGTGGGAGTGGAGTTGAAAAAGAAGCATAGGTTACGCGACGCGCAAATAGTCAATCTATATTCACCCAGTATTGAAGAACGACAGCACTTAATCACTTGCAACCAACTTAACATATATGTTCAAACCTTTACGAGACTTTATCACACTAACAAAGTTTATCGCTTATTATATTTAACTGCCCATCATTTATGGCTTTTTTTAATTTATTACTTCTTTTCTACTAACTGTATTCGCAACACACTTCTCAGATTGTACCCATATACACCACAGGACGTGCCTGCAAAACTATATTACTGCGCGACACATATTTCAGGGCGAGACCCGCGAGAAAGACAGGCCGCGGCACGTCCATCACGAAGGTAGGCCTGAACTCGCTCGCTCGCTTAGCTCAGCAGACAATTCGTTTCTGAACCTGTTAACTCGCAGCTGGGCGTGTACGTACGTACTAACGAGAATTGCATTTTCTAACGGAATCTTTTATTATGAGGTCTTACTGACTAACAGTACTACAACAAAATTTAATTTACGATTAATACTCGATATAAATGGTATAACTGTTTGATTATAGCATTTAGTCTCTTCTGCTTAACAGTCTTCATTTCATACGGGAAATGGTGTCTTATTCAACTGATAATCATTTTGGCACGATTTTAATTTTCTTGTACGCCCGGTACAGCCGTAACAAAGTATAAGTAGGCCTATGGACTTCCGATCATTGTATGACTAACAACAGTAAGGCTCGAAAATAGCGGATTCCAGTGGAAGGAGCAATTCTCGTTTGTACGTACACACCTAGTTACGAGTTAACAGCTGTAGAAACGTAGTTTGTCTGCAGAGTTGAGCGAGCGAGCGAGCGAGCGCAGACCTGCCTTTGTGACGTACGGACCGCGGTATGTCTTTCTCGTAGACCCGGTTCTGGAGATATGACGTCATAAACATTGAGCTGCATGGATACGGAACTGCAAGGCGAAATCCGCTGGAGATACAACTGAAAAATGTTTACAAATATGCGAGAAATGTTTTAAACACAGGGTGACTATAATTGAAGTTAAACTTTCAAAAACGCTGTAGAAATAACATCACTGGTCTGAATGACGTCAAATTGCAGCGGAATGTTATCGGAGAAGGGGGAAAACGTATGGCAGAAGAAACAAAATAATATGATAATTGATCAATAGATGGCGCTGTATGTGTTAGAATACGTAAATGAAATCACCTATCATGCGCACGACCCACTGAAGTTGGTATAAACACGCAGGGTACACGGCTATTCCTCCTTTCGCGTTTGCGACGTTCGCCATGCAGGATCGCGCTCTGCTTGTATAGCTGTATTACAAGAATGATGACTGTCTCTGCAGAAGTTCCGGACACTGGAGGGTTTGAAAAAAGGCGTTAGTTCGATGACTGCCGTGGGTCTGTAGAAAATGATTCAGAAATTCGGAAAAACGGGTTATTTTCATGTGCAACCAGGTAGAGGGAGGAAAGTAAATGATTGGACGTCGCAGAAATGCAGGGGGAGATGAGTGGTGATGTGCAAACATCTAGTGCACAGAGAATTGCCTGCAAATTGGGCATACCCGTGAGCAAAGTGCGTAAAATCGTATGAAACATCCATCTTTGTTATCCATTCAAAATTACCTATGTGCACGAGCTGCTTCCTGTTGAACTGCCAGAAAGAGAGACCTATGCTTTAGAATTTATTGCTCGCGTGGAAGTGGACAAAAATCGGCCGTGGAAGATTGTGGACAGACGAATTTCACTTCCGTCTGACAGGATATGTCAATACACGGAATTGTCGAATATGGGCAACGGAAAACCCACACTTAAATCAGCCAGTACCGCTTCATCCTGAAAAGGTCACTGTGTAGCGCGGGTTTACGGCATCATTTATCATTGGGCCATAGGTTTTCGAAGAGACAGGTGCTGCTGGTCCTGTTCCTGTAACGTCACTGGTAAGCGCTAAGAGTGTCTTTTGCGCAACCATGTCATTCCATCTCTCCAACAGCGTCGATGTGTGGATTGGATCATTTTTATGCAAGATTGCGCACCTTCGCACATTGCACATCCGGTTAAGCAGCTGCTGAAGCGCAATTTCGGAAATACTAAAATTATCACCCGCCATTTCTCTATAGCCAAGCCGTCCCGATCACCTGATCTTAATCCGTGTGACTCCTGGCTGTGGGGCTATCTGAAATATGTTGTGTTCAGTATTCCGATTGCAAAATTAGCTGCTTTGAAGGCACGCACTGCGCAACACATTTTGAACGTGACCCCGGAAACACTTTAATCAGTTGTGGAACATGCTGTTTCTCGATTTCAACTTGTTGCAGGAAACGGTGGACAGCATATTGAACATGTTTTGCGCCTGTCACACGGAAATTAATAATCCGATTTTATTTTGATTGACATTTTTATGCGGTTTTTGACCTCAGGACCGATTTTTCCCATCCGATGTGATATGACCTTGCAGTGGTGGATGGACGTACGTAACTAACAGTGTCACACGTCTGCAGCCATGCGCACAGAGTAATACAGTTTGTTTAACGTCAAACGTTATATTAGGCTTTGTTGTATGATTCATATGTCATTTGTAGTCGACCACTATTAAATTATGACGCTTACAGTGCCATTTATTGCTACATTTTTTAACTATTTATTTTTCTTCTGCCATACGTTTTCTCCCTTCTACGATAATATTCCGCTGCAATCTGACGTCATTCTGACCAGTTGTGTTATTTCTACAGAGGTTTGAAAGTTTAACTGTAATTATAAAATCGCCCTGTATAAGTGACTTGTGTATATGTGGGCAAACCTACGGATAAAAAGCTCGTTCTGAATCCCCGGATCGATTTCAATCAAACTTTGGACACGTATTACTAACTATGTGGACAGAAATATTATTGCGATAATGACTAGCGGCCTATTCTTGAAGTAGGAGTCATATCGTGGAGAGAGAAGGTGAGAGAAGGAGTTGGATAAACAGAGGGAGATGGGAAATGGACAGAAATGGCAGAGGAAGAGATAGAGAGAGAGAGAGAGAGAGAGAGAGAGAGAGAGAGAGAGAGAAAGAGAAAGAGAGAGAGAGAGAGAGAGAGAGAGCGATCGAGTGAGAGGGTGAGGGTAGGGGATGGACAGAGAGAGAGAGAGAGAGAGAGAGAGAGAGAGAGAGAGAGAGAGAGAGAGAGAGAGAGAGAGAGAGAGAGTGAGAGAGAGAGGGTGGGGGGGGGGGGCGAGAGTATAAGATGGTCAGAGAGAGGGAGAGAGTGTGAACGGAAGAAGATAACGACAGAGAGATGGGACAGGAGAAGATGGACAGAGAAAGGAAAGAAGACTTCATGGACAGAACGAGGGGGCGGAAGGAGTACATGAACTAATAGCAGACTGGAATAAAAACAAACGCAGGGAATGGCGGGTACTCAGCTAGCGATTAAATAAACAGGAACTGCTAATTTCGACACAGTTTTAAAATTTTAAATTTTGCAGTACGCACTACAGTTCACAGTGGCTGCTCTACTGAGAAAGTAGTTGCAAACAGTAAACTTTACTCCTATACTAGTCAGCGTGTCTTATACTGGTAGACTGATGCGAGTGCAAACTCGGGCTCCTCGCTCTAAGAAGACTGTTCTCTCGACACCCACAAGTAGTGTAGCACAGCCAAGTGAGGGTAGGTGAGGACAGAACCTGTAACGCAGAGACAGTCTCGAATACGACTATTCCTGAAGTCTTGACGTTAATAAAAAAAAAAAGCCTTGGTTAGAATCCGTACGTTACGGCGCCTCTGCAGCTTCGAAAAGCAGGAAAGTTCAGATTGGATCTTTAGACTTTTCCAGTTCGGAAGCGGTGGAGTAGTGAACTGTAAGAGGCCACTGCTCTCGATGTGGCTTATTCGCCGTAGTGCGCTGACCAGACAGTTGCCCGTGCGCGCCTTGTCTAACTCCTTACCGTACTCATTCCTTTGTGTAGGCATGCGCGCTCTGTCACCTCTCACTGGTGAAGTGTAGAGTTAACAACGATGTTTTAAGAGTTTCTGATGAGCTGTCTAACTTTTAATGGATTACCATGTCTATTACAGAAAAAGGTATCTAGGACGAGGAATGGAACATGCGGCTGTGATACTCTAAAGTATATAAATATACAAAACGTTTAATAGACTTTATGAGCGAAAGTATGCTAATAATGTATAATTTCTTGGTTGGAACGTACAGTAACACAAGGTATAACAATAAAAATACTTAGAAGAAAAGAAGATACTGTGCTAATGAGAAGTAAAGTACTCACTACCCGACTGAGTATTTTGCGTCTTAAATATTTCATTCTAAATGTGATAGACAACGCGAACTAAACTACTCAGAATTCCTAACCGTACACGGTTGTACATTATTCACATACCTATCACAGATATGACAAATACTGTCACAGTTCCTTAGTCGGTGATATTAAGAAGTACACAGTCAAGCCATAGTCACTTACAAACACTTTTACACTCTGTTAACGGTTTACACGAGACTCAGCAATCTAACTTGCGCCCCGTTTTGCTGTTTTCTGAGACCTTACAAGGCGAGGCCACTACGTTCGGATCACGGATTTACTTCAAACTTTGTACACTTGTAACAGTCCATCAGGAATAAAATAATGTGCAAGTAGTAAGGCCTACTAGTCAGGAGGTTTGCAGAAAATTGCAAGAGAAGTCTTACGTGTCAGTGATGTTCTACATAGTGCAACTCTCAGCACGAGCTGGTGATGGTCATATAGTCAGTGTTCACGCAGCGTAATCCGCGAATCGCTGGCTCGAGTTCCACTCATTCTTTTTTATATTTTTTTTCAGCACTAGTGATATTACTTTATACACAATACATTTGAAAGGTAATAAGATGAAAAGAGACGTACATTTGTATGAACCTTTTTTGCATTTCCAAGTTACTAATTTTTATTGTTACAACAAATATTATGCAACTTTATCTGTATAGGCAAGTTAAAAATTTATCAAGTCCCTTCAGACTTGTTCATATATGACTGCAAAGAAAGAGAAATTGCTTCTCGTGAACATGCTATTAAAATGCATTCAATCATACGCCCATAGTCACAAAAATGTTGTGTTAGGCATGGTTTATGTCCTAAGGTCGCAATAAAGAGAAATTTTTCAAAATGTAAACGAGTTTTGTTTCTCATTAGAAACTATCAAGATTCCTTGTGTATGCGGGGAAAATTACATTCGTTTGGTGTAGTAGATGCCGTTTTAATTTATGGTTGTCGATTCTGTATGAAAAATATCGTCATGCAGCTTTTAGTGTCTAAATCACATCCGACGATTAATCGTACATTACCCTCATTTTCTGGTGCATTGTTTCTCACTATGTTATGGAATGACGTTATTTACACCTTTTAGTTTGACTTCGGCTGCCCAAGCTTGGCCCTCGTCCTTGAAAGTGCAAAACAGTTCTCGATACCCTACCCTATTGCAGGTATAAGGAATTTCGGAAATCACGACAGGCCTACATTTTCACGAAAACTTCATTTACTTGTCGATAGTTATAAATATCTGTTATGATAATAAAAAATTAGCAAACATCCAATTAACATCGGAAATTCAATAAGAGTTTATGCACACTTCATCATCTTACATGTAAAAGGTATGAAATAATATGACTAACGTTGAAAAAATATAAATCAAAAAGAAATATCAGCGGGACTCGATCCAGCGATCTACCTATTACGGAGGTACATCACTGATGCGTAAAATTTCTCTTACGATTTTCTCAAAATCACCTTAGTAGTACTACTTGCACATTATGTTGACGTAATGGACTACTGAAAGTGTATGAAGAAACTCCATGATCCGAACGTCTTGGCCTACCTTTGTCAGTGCAACATAAAATAAGGATACTACCACTACGCAAAAATGCAAAGGTTGCTTCGGCAGCACGAAGCCTGGAATATGTCAATGTACTGGATACATGACGGCAGTAACTATGTGCTTGTGCTACGAAAGAAGAAATATCACTGGGAAAAAAGCGACCCATGAATGGATAGATTAAGAATTCTAGTTAGATCTTTTCACACGAAATCCATGCCTGCAGATGCTTTGTTCTCCGTCTAGCCTGATTACCCATAAACAGCGACACAGTTGATTTGTCTATGGCGTAACATCTATAACATCGAAATCATAATAAACGATTGAATGTTGTTAAACTAGGAGTTTCAGACCGTCTGTCCTGTAATCTTCGTGTTCACTAAGCTTAGACTTGAGCACACAGTCTGTAAAATCATTGTCAAGGGATTTCCATAATCCTTACCTCGTTGACACATGCATTAGATCTCTGTCAGAGCGAGAATGTGTCTTTTCACAATTTGTTGATTTCATTCACTTTCTGTCTCGTTGTGCTAGATGAAGCTGTGCTGAAATAGTGCTCGCATTTGGGAGGACGATGGCTCAAATCCCCGCCGGCCTATCGAAATGTGGGTTGTCCTGTTTTCCCTAGATAAAATATTGGGAAATGTCAGGATTGTTCCTTTGAAAAGTAAACGGCGAATTTCCTTCCTTCAACGCGAGCATGTGTTTCGTCTCTGACCACCTCATCGTAGACGGGGCATTATAACTCAGTCTATCTTCTTTTTCCTTCTGAGCCTCATGCTTCAAATCCTTTTTCCAGATACGTGAAATGCGTTGGCACCAGACTCGGCTACGTGGCAGAGAGAGAGAGAGAGAGAGAGAGAGAGAGAGAGAGAGAGAGAGAGAGAGAAAGGAGGCTATCCCACAGGGAGCACTTCTCCGTCAACCACTCACTCAGTTCGCCATTCGCGACGGAATCCTCTGGGACTGCTGAAGTGCTCCGAATTCCAGATTTCGTGTGGATCCACAGAACCAGCCGGATTCAAGTATTCCGCATTTGTTTACTTTGGCGATATCGACAACGTCTTTGCCTTTCATAGCTTTCATCTATTTTCCGTTATTTTATACAACTATAGCCACCACGAAAGCTCTACAGTTACTGAAATAAGATTGAAATACGAGACAGAAGTGAATGATATCTCTATCTCAGAGGTACCGTACGCGATCAGATTATCTTGACATCTACTACGAAGTCCAGCCGAAGGTATTTCTTGGGTATACTTTAGAGTTTAGTATATAGCAAACGTTTATTAAAATTTAATGTAGCTGATTCGTATGACCGGATTAACAGCATTTAAAACATTTACTGTTTTCAGTCGTATTTACCGAAAAGAATTTAAAAATGTGCTATCGAATAATCAAAATAATACTTGAAAGAACCAAGTTCACCGATGGTGAAAAGCCATGCACTTCAATTCTGGATCTACTCGTATTCCTTATACATGTGAATAACCCGCTACTCGACAACATTTGTTCTAACTTTTAAATAATTGAATTGTTGTATTTAAACTTTTTCATGATGATAGAAGGTGAGAAAGCAATCGTGTGATGAGTAAACATGAATGTACGTATGTGGTTATGTATGTTCCACCTCTCCTATACCGTTGAACCGACCTCAAGCAAACATGGTACACATACTATTTACCGTGTAGAAAAATGGTTTTGGGAGTGAGAGCCACCCACATATCAAAGGGGTGCGGGTGGGACTGAAAAAGTAGTGTAGACCACGACACGCGGATAGCCATACTTTAGTCCGGCAGTATCTGAGAATGAGAACACTTAGGGACTTGCAACAATCTTTTACGCATTACTTCAAATATTCACAAAACTTTTTCTCACTGACGATCCCCACAAAATAATGAAAGGAAACAAATTTATCGCATACTACGTTTTCACTGATCATGCATTAAGACTGCCACATAAGGCATGTCGTTTTAATTTATTACTTCATTGCCATAACTGTATCCATGATAGTTTTGCAGATAGTATTCACATAAGCCACTGATTGTACCAGAAAAGTCGCACCGTTGTGCGACATTTAGTTCAGGAGGTGAAGAACTACCGCACCATGTAAGACGTTTATTTATTAGTTAGCTGCTACTAATTCTATTCGCAACACTTTCTCAACACAGTATCCACATCTGCCGCTGAATGGTTCAAACGGCTCTGAGCACTATGAGACTTAACAGCTGAAGTCATCAGTCCCCTAGAACTTAGAACTACTTAAACCTAACTGACCTAAGGACATCACACACATCCATGCCCGAGGCAGGATTCGAACCTGAAACCGAAGCGGTCGCGTGGTTCCAGACTGAAGCGCCTAGAACCGCTCGGCCGCCGCTGAATGTACGAAGAGAAACATATCATTGTAGGACACAAATTTCACGCGTGATGACATCAAATATAGAGATGCGAGAATAAACTGCTGCATCATGTATGACTTTTTAATTTTTACTTCCTTGCTACTAACTCTCTTCCCAACGCATTTGGAAGACTGTATCCAGATAAGTCGCCAAAGGTACAGAGAAAAATATATCATTTATATCAGTATACGAAACATAGATCAGGAGATATGACATTATGAACAATGATAAGCGAATCTCCCCATCGCATCCCCCTTAGATATAGTGGTAAGCTGGCTCATTGGACAGACTGTCAAAAACTGAACACAGATCAAGAACGAAAACAGGAAGAAGGTGTACTGAACTGTGAAAAAGGAAGCAAACTCGAAGCAGTGAACCACCCAAGTGGAAGATGTGCAACATCGAGCACATCTGAATCGTCAAGGCGTCGTGGTCGTGTGGTCACGGTGTTGGGACTGCGAAGGGGGCGATCTGCGTTTAAACCTCCATCCTGCCCCATATATATGACGACGACTTCTTGGCTGTTCAATGTGCTCAATATTGCACATCTTGCACTTGGGCGCTAATTTATTTCGGTTTTGCTTCTTCATAGTTCAGTACAACTCCTTCCTATTTTGATGCCTGATCTATGTTCAGTTTTTGATGGGCTGTCCACTGGGCCATCTTACCACCAAATCTGAGGTGGGTGCGGTGGGGAGTTTCCCTTACGAGATAAGTGAGAAACTGCCACCTCATGCATGACTTTTTAATTTATTGCTTTTTTACTACTATTCACAACACATTTCGCCGACAGTAGGCACTTATAATGCTGAATGTACTGGCAAAGTTATATCATTGTAAAGCAAATATTTCAGAAGATACATCGTCATAAACATTGGGCAACATGAAAAAGGAACAGCAGGGCGGAATTCTCTAGACCCATGAGTGAAATATGTTAAATATGTATGAAATATATTTGACATTTGCATGTGTATGCAAAACCACAGGCGAAAAACTCATCCTAAGCCCCTGGAATGATTTCAGTCAGAATTGGTATATACATGTCTTGCGATCTGGAAGGAAATACGGGGAAAAGAACATGAACTCGCTACTGGGGTGAGTGTGATAACGTGGAGAAAGAAGGCACGATGAGGGAATGGACAGTCAGTGAGAGGGAAGGGGGAGATAGGTATAAATAGGAGGATGAGGAGATAACAGAGATATGGGAGGGGAAAATGGACAGAGAGGGGAAAGGAGAAGACGGACAGAGATAGGAAGTAGGAAGAGGTCTACAGAGATAGGAAAGAGGAGGAGTTGGATAGCGATGGGGGAAGGAAGAGACAGACTGAGGGATGGGGAAGGAGAGATGAAGAGACAGAGCGGGAGGGGGAATGGACAGATAAAGGGAAGAGGAGGAGATAGACAGAGAGCATGGAGATGGACATGGAAAGGAAACGGGGAGATGAATAGGAAGAGAGGAAGGAGGAATGAACAGAAACAAGGAGAGAAAGATATGGACAGAGATAGGGTGATGAGGAGATTGACAAAGAGAGAAAGAGGAGTAGATGGAATTAGAGGGCGAAGGATCAGATGGACAGGGAGAGAGGAGGAGATGGACAGAGACATGGGGTGGTTG
Source organism: Schistocerca gregaria (assembly GCF_023897955.1). Classification (NCBI taxonomy): domain Eukaryota; kingdom Metazoa; phylum Arthropoda; class Insecta; order Orthoptera; family Acrididae; genus Schistocerca; species Schistocerca gregaria. The sequence goes on along the minus strand of NC_064922.1, from coordinate 311,116,214 downwards.
AGATGGGCAGAGAGGGGGTGGCAGAGATGGGCAGAGAGAGGGGGTGGCGGAGATGGGCAGAGGCAGGGGGTGGCGGAGATGGGCAGAGAGAGGGGGTGGCGGAGATGGGCAGAGGCAGGGGCTGGCGGAGATGGGCAGAGGCAGGGGCTGGCGGAGATGGGCAGAGGCAGGGGGTGGCGGAGATGGGCAGAGGCAGGGGGTGGCGGAGATCGGTAGAGGCAGGGGGTGGCGGAGATCGGCAGAGGCAGGGGGTGGCGGAGATGGGCAGAGAGAGGGGGTGGCGGAGATGGGCAGAGAGGGGGTGGCGGAGATGGGCAGAGGCAGGAGCTGGCGGAGATGGGCAGAGGCAGGGGGTGGCGGAGATGGGCAGAGGCAGGGGCTGGCGGAGATGGGCAGAGGCAGGGGGTGGCGGAGATGGGCAGAGACAGGGGGTGGCGGAGATGGGCAGAGGCAGGGACTGGCGGAGATGGGCAGAGGCAGGGGCTGGCGGAGATGGGCAGAGGCAGGGGCTGGCGGAGATCGGCAGAGGCAGGGGGTCGCGGAGATCGGCAGAGGCAGGGGGTCGAGGAGATCGGCGAGGCAGGGGGTGGCGGAGATGGGCAGAGACAGGGGGTGGCGGAGATGGGCAGAGAGAGGGGGTGGCGGAGATTGGCAGAGAGAGGGGCTGGCGGAGATGGGCAGAGAGAGGGGGTGGCGGAGATGGCAGAGGCAGGGGCTGGCGGAGATGGGCAGAGGCAGGGGGTGGCGGAGATCGGTAGAGGCAGGGGGTGGCGGAGATCGGCAGAGGCAGGGGGTGGCGGAGATGGGCAGAGAGAGGGGGTGGCGGAGATGGGCAGAGGGAGGGGGTGGCGGAGATGGGCAGAGGCAGGGGGTGGCGGAGATGGGCAGAGGCAGGGGCTGGCGGAGATCGGCAGAGACAGGGGGTCGCGGAGATGGTCAGAGGCAGGGGCTGGCGGAGATCGGCAGAGGCAGGGGCTGGCGGAGATCGGCAGAGGCAGGGGGTGGCGGAGATCGGCAGAGGCAGGGGGTGGCGGAGATCGGCAGAGGCAGGGGGTGGCGGAGATGGGCAGAGGCAGGGGCTGGCGGAGATGGGCAGAGGCAGGGGCTGGCGGAGATGGGCAGAGGCAGGGGCTGGCGGAGATCGGCAGAGGCAGGGGGTGGCGGAGATCGGCAGAGGCAGGGGGTCGCGGAGATGGGCAGAGGCAGGGGCTGGCGGAGATGGGCAGAGGCAGGGGCTGGCGGAGATGGGCAGAGGCAGGGGCTGGCGGAGATGGGCAGAGGCAGGGGCTGGCGGAGATGGGCAGAGGCAGGGGCTGGCGGAGATGGGCAGAGGCAGGGGCTGGCGGAGATGGGCAGAGGCAGGGGCTGGCGGAGATGGTCAGAGGCAGGGGCTGGCGGAGATGGGCAGAGACAGGGGCTGGCGGAGATGGGCAGAGGCAGGGGCTGGCGGAGATGGTCAGAGGCAGGGGCTGGCGGAGATGGGCAGAGGCAGGGGCTGGCGGAGATGGGCAGAGGCAGGGGCTGGCGGAGATGGTCAGAGGCAGGGGCTGGCGGAGATGGGCAGAGGCAGGGGCTGGCGGAGATGGGCAGAGGCAGGGGCTGGCGGAGATGGTCAGAGGCAGGGGCTGGCGGAGATGGGCAGAGGCAGGGGCTGGCGGAGATGGGCAGAGACAGGGGGTGGCGGAGATGGGCAGAGAGAGGGGGTGGCGGAGATTGGCAGAGAGAGGGGCTGGCGGAGATGGGCAGAGAGAGGGGGTGGCGGAGATGGCAGAGGCAGGGGGTCGCGGAGATCGGCGAGGCAGGGGGTGGCGGAGATGGGCAGAGACAGGGGGTGGCGGAGATGGGCAGAGAGAGGGGGTGGCGGAGATTGGCAGAGAGAGGGGCTGGCGGAGATGGGCAGAGAGAGGGGGTGGCGGAGATGGCAGAGGCAGGGGCTGGCGGAGATGGGCAGAGGCAGGGGGTGGCGGAGATCGGCAGAGGCAGGGGGTCGCGGAGATGGGCAGAGGCAGGGGCTGGCGGAGATGGGCAGAGGCAGGGGGTGGCGGAGATCGGCAGAGACAGGGGGTCGCGGAGATGGGCAGAGGCAGGGGCTGGCGGAGATGGGCAGAGGCAGGGGCTGGCGGAGATGGGCAGAGGCAGGGGCTGGCGGAGATGGGCAGAGGCAGGGGCTGGCGGAGATGGTCAGAGGCAGGGGCTGGCGGAGATGGGCAGAGGCAGGGGCTGGCGGAGATGGGCAGAGGCAGGGGCTGGCGGAGATGGGCAGAGGCAGGGGCTGGCGGAGATGGGCAGAGGCAGGGGGTGGCGGAGATGGGCAGAGGCAGGGGCTGGCGGAGATGGGCAGAGGCAGGGGCTGGCGGAGATGGTCAGAGGCAGGGGCTGGCGGAGATCGGCAGAGGCAGGGGCTGGCGGAGATCGGCAGAGGCAGGGGGTGGCGGAGATCGGCAGAGGCAGGGGGTGGCGGAGATCGGCAGAGGCAGGGGGTGGCGGAGATCGGCAGAGGCAGGGGGTGGCGGAGATCGGCAGAGGCAGGGGGTGGCGGAGATCGGCAGAGGCAGGGGGTGGCGGAGATCGGCAGAGGCAGGGGGTGGCGGAGATCGGCAGAGGCAGGGGGTGGCGGAGATCGGCAGAGGCAGGGGGTGGCGGAAATCGGCAGAGGCAGGGGCTGGCGGAGATGGGCAGAGGCAGGGGCTGGCGGAGATGGGCAGAGGCAGGGGCTGGCGGAGATGGGCAGAGACAGGGGCTGGCGGAGATGGGCAGAGGCAGGGGGTGGCGGAGATCGGCAGAGGCAGGGGGTGGCGGAGATCGGCAGAGGCAGGGGCTGGCGGAGATGGGCAGAGACAGGGGCTGGCGGAGATGGTCAGAGGCAGGGGCTGGCGGAGATCGGCAGAGGCAGGGGCTGGCGGAGATCGGCAGAGGCAGGGGGTGGCGGAGATCGGCAGAGGCAGGGGGTGGCGGAGATCGGCAGAGGCAGGGGGTGGCGGAGATCGGCAGAGGCAGGGGGTGGCGGAGATCGGCAGAGGCAGGGGGTGGCGGAGATCGGCAGAGGCAGGGGGTGGCGGAGATCGGCAGAGGCAGGGGCTGGCGGAGATGGGCAGAGGCAGGGGCTGGCGGAGATGGGCAGAGGCAGGGGCTGGCGGAGATGGGCAGAGACAGGGGCTGGCGGAGATGGGCAGAGGCAGGGGGTGGCGGAGATCGGCAGAGGCAGGGGGTGGCGGAGATCGGCAGAGGCAGGGGCTGGCGGAGATGGGCAGAGACAGGGGCTGGCGGAGATGGGCAGAGGCAGGGGGTGGCGGAGATCGGCAGAGACAGGGGGTCGCGGAGATGGGCAGAGACAGGGGCTGGCGGAGATGGTCAGAGGCAGGGGCTGGCGGAGATCGGCAGAGGCAGGGGCTGGCGGAGATGGTCAGAGGCAGGGGCTGGCGGAGATCGGCAGAGGCAGGGGGTGGCGGAGATGGGCAGAGGCAGGGGCTGGCGGAGATGGGCAGAGGCAGGGGGTGGCGGAGATGGGCAGAGGCAGGGGCTGGCGGAGATGGTCAGAGGCAGGGGCTGGCGGAGATGGGCAGAGGCAGGGGCTGGCGGAGATGGTCAGAGGCAGGGGCTGGCGGAGATCGGCAGAGGCAGGGGGTGGCGGAGATGGGCAGAGGCAGGGGCTGGCGGAGATGGGCAGAGGCAGGGGGTGGCGGAGATCGGCAGAGACAGGGGGTCGCGGAGATGGGCAGAGACAGGGGCTGGCGGAGATGGTCAGAGGCAGGGGCTGGCGGAGATCGGCAGAGGCAGGGGCTGGCGGAGATGGTCAGAGGCAGGGGCTGGCGGAGATCGGCAGAGGCAGGGGCTGGCGGAGATCGGCAGAGGCAGGGGGTGGCGGAGATCGGCAGAGGCAGGGGGTGGCGGAGATCGGCAGAGGCAGGGGGTGGCGGAGATCGGCAGAGGCAGGGGGTCGCGGAGATCGGCAGAGGCAGGGGGTGGCGGAGATCGGCAGAGGCAGGGGGTCGCGGAGATGGGCAGAGGCAGGGGCTGGCGGAGATGGGCAGAGGCAGGGGGTGGCGGAGATCGGCAGAGACAGGGGGTCGCGGAGATGGGCAGAGACAGGGGCTGGCGGAGATGGTCAGAGGCAGGGGCTGGCGGAGATCGGCAGAGGCAGGGGCTGGCGGAGATGGTCAGAGGCAGGGGCTGGCGGAGATCGGCAGAGGCAGGGGCTGGCGGAGATCGGCAGAGGCAGGGGGTGGCGGAGATCGGCAGAGGCAGGGGGTGGCGGAGATCGGCAGAGGCAGGGGGTGGCGGAGATCGGCGAGGCAGGGGGTGGCGGAGATCGGCAGAGGCAGGGGGTGGCGGAGATCGGCAGAGGCAGGGGGTCGCGGAGATCGGCAGAGGCAGGGGGTGGCGGAGATCGGCAGAGGCAGGGGGTCGCGGAGATGGGCAGAGGCAGGGGCTGGCGGAGATGGGCAGAGGCAGGGGGTGGCGGAGATCGGCAGAGACAGGGGGTCGCGGAGATGGGCAGAGACAGGGGCTGGCGGAGATGGTCAGAGGCAGGGGCTGGCGGAGATCGGCAGAGGCAGGGGCTGGCGGAGATGGTCAGAGGCAGGGGCTGGCGGAGATCGGCAGAGGCAGGGGGTGGCGGAGATGGGCAGAGGCAGGGGCTGGCGGAGATGGGCAGAGGCAGGGGGTGGCGGAGATGGGCAGAGGCAGGGGCTGGCGGAGATGGGCAGAGGCAGGGGCTGGCGGAGATGGTCAGAGGCAGGGGCTGGCGGAGATCGGCAGAGGCAGGGGGTCGCGGAGATGGGCAGAGGCAGGGGCTGGCGGAGATGGGCAGAGGCAGGGGGTGGCGGAGATGGGCAGAGGCAGGGGGTGGCGGAGATCGGCAGAGACAGGGGGTCGCGGAGATGGGCAGAGACAGGGGCTGGCGGAGATGGTCAGAGGCAGGGGCTGGCGGAGATCGGCAGAGGCAGGGGCTGGCGGAGATGGTCAGAGGCAGGGGCTGGCGGAGATCGGCAGAGGCAGGGGGTGGCGGAGATGGGCAGAGGCAGGGGCTGGCGGAGATGGGCAGAGGCAGGGGGTGGCGGAGATGGGCAGAGGCAGGGGCTGGCGGAGATGGTCAGAGACAGGGGCTGGCGGAGATGGTCAGAGACAGGGGCTGGCGGAGATGGGCAGAGGCAGGGGCTGGCGGAGATGGTCAGAGGCAGGGGCTGGCGGAGATCGGCAGAGGCAGGGGCTGGCGGAGATGGTCAGAGGCAGGGGCTGGCGGAGATCGGCAGAGGCAGGGGGTGGCGGAGATGGGCAGAGGCAGGGGCTGGCGGAGATGGTCAGAGGCAGGGGCTGGCGGAGATCGGCAGAGGCAGGGGGTGGCGGAGATCGGCAGAGGCAGGGGGTGGCGGAGATCGGCAGAGGCAGGGGGTCGCGGAGATGGGCAGAGGCAGGGGCTGGCGGAGATGGGCAGAGGCAGGGGGTGGCGGAGATCGGCAGAGACAGGGGGTCGCGGAGATCGGCAGAGACAGGGGGTCGCGGAGATGGGCAGAGACAGGGGCTGGCGGAGATGGTCAGAGGCAGGGGCTGGCGGAGATCGGCAGAGGCAGGGGCTGGCGGAGATGGTCAGAGGCAGGGGCTGGCGGAGATCGGCAGAGGCAGGGGGTGGCGGAGATGGGCAGAGGCAGGGGCTGGCGGAGATGGGCAGAGGCAGGGGGTGGCGGAGATGGGCAGAGGCAGGGGCTGGCGGAGATGGTCAGAGACAGGGGCTGGCGGAGATGGTCAGAGACAGGGGCTGGCGGAGATGGGCAGAGGCAGGGGCTGGCGGAGATGGTCAGAGGCAGGGGCTGGCGGAGATCGGCAGAGGCAGGGGCTGGCGGAGATCGGCAGAGGCAGGGGGTGGCGGAGATCGGCAGAGGCAGGGGCTGGCGGAGATGGTCAGAGGCAGGGGCTGGCGGAGATCGGCAGAGGCAGGGGGTGGCGGAGATGGGCAGAGGCAGGGGCTGGCGGAGATGGGCAGAGGCAGGGGGTGGCGGAGATGGGCAGAGGCAGGGGCTGGCGGAGATGGGCAGAGGCAGGGGCTGGCGGAGATGGGCAGAGGCAGGGGCTGGCGGAGATGGGCAGAGGCAGGGGCTGGCGGAGATGGGCAGAGGCAGGGGGTGGCGGAGATCGGCAGAGACAGGGGGTCGCGGAGATGGGCAGAGACAGGGGCTGGCGGAGATGGTCAGAGGCAGGGGCTGGCGGAGATCGGCAGAGGCAGGGGCTGGCGGAGATCGGCAGAGGCAGGGGGTGGCGGAGATCGGCAGAGGCAGGGGGTGGCGGAGATCGGCAGAGGCAGGGGGTCGCGGAGATCGGCAGAGGCAGGGGGTCGCGGAGATCGGCAGAGGCAGGGGCTGGCGGAGATGGGCAGAGGCAGGGGCTGGCGGAGATCGGCAGAGGCAGGGGGTGGCGGAGATCGGCAGAGACAGGGGGTCGCGGAGATGGGCAGAGACAGGGGCTGGCGGAGATGGTCAGAGGCAGGGGCTGGCGGAGATCGGCAGAGGCAGGGGCTGGCGGAGATCGGCAGAGGCAGGGGGTGGCGGAGATCGGCAGAGGCAGGGGGTGGCGGAGATCGGCAGAGGCAGGGGGTGGCGGAGATCGGCAGAGACAGGGGGTCGCGGAGATGGGCAGAGACAGGGGCTGGCGGAGATGGGCAGAGGCAGGGGCTGGCGGAGATGGGCAGAGACAGGGGGTCGCGGAGATGGGCAGAGGCAGGGGCTGGCGGAGATGGGCAGAGGCAGGGGCTGGCGGAGATCGGCAGAGGCAGGGGGTGGCGGAGATGGGCAGAGGCAGGGGCTGGCGGAGATGGGCAGAGGCAGGGGCTGGCGGAGATCGGCAGAGGCAGGGGCTGGCGGAGATCGGCAGAGGCAGGGGGTGGCGGAGATCGGCAAGGCAGGGGGTGGCGGAGATCGGCGAGGCAGGGGGTGGCGGAGATCGGCAGAGGCAGGGGGTGGCGGAGATCGGCAGAGGCAGGGGGTGGCGGAGATCGGCAGAGGCAGGGGGTGGCGGAGATCGGCAGAGGCAGGGGGTGGCGGAGATCGGCAGAGGCAGGGGGTGGCGGAGATCGGCAGAGGCAGGGGGTCGCGGAGATCGGCGAGGCAGGGGGTGGCGGAGATGGGCAGAGACAGGGGGTGGCGGAGATCGGCAGAGACAGGGGGTGGCGGAGATGGGCAGAGGCAGGGGCTGGCGGAGATGGGCAGAGGCAGGGGCTGGCGGAGATGGGCAGAGGCAGGGGCTGGCGGAGATGGGCAGAGGCAGGGGCTGGCGGAGATGGGCAGAGGCAGGGGGTGGCGGAGATCGGCAGAGGCAGGGGGTGGCGGAGACCGGCAGAGACAGGGGGTCGCGGAGATGGGCAGAGACAGGGGCTGGCGGAGATGGTCAGAGGCAGGGGCTGGCGGAGATCGGCAGAGGCAGGGGCTGGCGGAGATCGGCAGAGGCAGGGGGTGGCGGAGATCGGCAGAGGCAGGGGGTGGCGGAGATCGGCAGAGGCAGGGGGTGGCGGAGATCGGCAGAGGCAGGGGGTCGCGGAGATCGGCGAGGCAGGGGGTGGCGGAGATGGGCAGAGACAGGGGGTGGCGGAGATCGGCAGAGACAGGGGGTGGCGGAGATCGGCAGAGGCAGGGGGTCGCGGAGATCGGCGAGGCAGGGGGTCGCGGAGATGGGCAGAGGCAGGGGCTGGCGGAGATGGGCAGAGGCAGGGGGTGGCGGAGATCGGCAGAGACAGGGGGTCGCGGAGATGGGCAGAGACAGGGGCTGGCGGAGATGGTCAGAGGCAGGGGCTGGCGGAGATCGGCAGAGGCAGGGGGTGGCGGAGATGGGCAGAGGCAGGGGCTGGCGGAGATGGGCAGAGGCAGGGGGTGGCGGAGATCGGCAGAGACAGGGGGTCGCGGAGATGGGCAGAGACAGGGGCTGGCGGAGATGGTCAGAGGCAGGGGCTGGCGGAGATCGGCAGAGGCAGGGGCTGGCGGAGATCGGCAGAGGCAGGGGGTGGCGGAGATCGGCAGAGGCAGGGGGTGGCGGAGATCGGCAGAGGCAGGGGGTGGCGGAGATCGGCAGAGGCAGGGGGTCGCGGAGATCGGCAGAGGCAGGGGGTCGCGGAGATCGGCAGAGGCAGGGGCTGGCGGAGATGGGCAGAGGCAGGGGCTGGCGGAGATCGGCAGAGGCAGGGGGTGGCGGAGATGGGCAGAGGCAGGGGGTGGCGGAGATGGGCAGAGGCAGGGTCTGGCGGAGATCGGCAGAGGCAGGGGCTGGCGGAGATCGGCAGAGGCAGGGGGTGGCGGAGATCGGCAGAGGCAGGGGGTGGCGGAGATCGGCGAGGCAGGGGGTGGCGGAGATCGGCAGAGGCAGGGGGTGGCGGAGATCGGCAGAGACAGGGGGTCGCGGAGATGGGCAGAGACAGGGGCTGGCGGAGATGGTCAGAGGCAGGGGCTGGCGGAGATCGGCAGAGGCAGGGGCTGGCGGAGATCGGCAGAGGCAGGGGGTGGCGGAGATCGGCAGAGGCAGGGGGTGGCGGAGATCGGCAGAGGCAGGGGGTGGCGGAGATCGGCAGAGACAGGGGGTCGCGGAGATGGGCAGAGACAGGGGCTGGCGGAGATGGGCAGAGGCAGGGGCTGGCGGAGATGGGCAGAGACAGGGGGTCGCGGAGATGGGCAGAGGCAGGGGCTGGCGGAGATGGGCAGAGGCAGGGGCTGGCGGAGATCGGCAGAGGCAGGGGCTGGCGGAGATCGGCAGAGGCAGGGGGTGGCGGAGATCGGCAGAGGCAGGGGGTGGCGGAGATCGGCGAGGCAGGGGGTGGCGGAGATCGGCAGAGGCAGGGGGTGGCGGAGATCGGCAGAGACAGGGGGTCGCGGAGATGGGCAGAGACAGGGGCTGGCGGAGATGGTCAGAGGCAGGGGCTGGCGGAGATCGGCAGAGGCAGGGGCTGGCGGAGATCGGCAGAGGCAGGGGGTGGCGGAGATCGGCAGAGGCAGGGGGTGGCGGAGATCGGCAGAGGCAGGGGGTGGCGGAGATCGGCAGAGACAGGGGGTCGCGGAGATGGGCAGAGACAGGGGCTGGCGGAGATGGGCAGAGGCAGGGGCTGGCGGAGATGGGCAGAGACAGGGGGTCGCGGAGATGGGCAGAGGCAGGGGCTGGCGGAGATGGGCAGAGGCAGGGGCTGGCGGAGATCGGCAGAGGCAGGGGGTGGCGGAGATGGGCAGAGGCAGGGGCTGGCGGAGATGGGCAGAGGCAGGGGCTGGCGGAGATCGGCAGAGGCAGGGGCTGGCGGAGATCGGCAGAGGCAGGGGCTGGCGGAGATGGGCAGAGGCACGGGGTGGCGGAGATCGGCAGAGACAGGGGGTCGCGGAGATGGGCAGAGACAGGGGCTGGCGGAGATGGTCAGAGGCAGGGGCTGGCGGAGATGGGCAGAGGCAGGGGCTGGCGGAGATCGGCAGAGGCAGGGGGTGGCGGAGATCGGCAGAGACAGGGGGTGGCGGAGATGGGCAGAGGCAGGGGCTGGCGGAGATGGGCAGAGGCAGGGGCTGGCGGAGATGGGCAGAGGCAGGGGCTGGCGGAGATGGGCAGAGGCAGGGGGTGGCGGAGATCGGCAGAGACAGGGGGTGGCGGAGATCGGCAGAGGCAGGGGGTGGCGGAGATGGGCAGAGACAGGGGGTGGCGGAGATGGGCAGAGGCAGGGGCTGGCGGAGATGGGCAGAGGCAGGGGCTGGCGGAGATGGGCAGAGGCAGGGGCTGGCGGAGATGGGCAGAGGCAGGGGCTGGCGGAGATCGGCAGAGGCAGGGGGTCGCGGAGATCGGCGAGGCAGGGGGTGGCGGAGATGGGCAGAGACAGGGGGTGGCGGAGATGGGCAGAGACAGGGGGTGGCGGAAATGGGCAGAGGCAGGGGCTGGCGGAGATGGGCAGAGGCAGGGGCTGGCGGAGATGGGCAGAGGCAGGGGCTGGCGGAGATGGGCAGAGGCAGGGGGTGGCGGAGATCGGCAGAGACAGGGGGTCGCGGAGATGGGCAGAGGCAGGGGCTGGCGGAGATCGGCAGAGGCAGGGGGTGGCGGAGATCGGCAGAGGCAGGGGGTGGCGGAGATCGGCAGAGGCAGGGGGTCGCGGAGATCGGCGAGGCAGGGGGTGGCGGAGATGGGCAGAGACAGGGGGTGGCGGAGATGGGCAGAGACAGGGGGTGGCGGAGATGGGCAGAGACAGGGGGTGGCGGAGATGGGCAGAGGCAGGGGCTGGCGGAGATGGGCAGAGGCAGGGGCTGGCGGAGATGGGCAGAGGCAGGGGCTGGCGGAGATGGGCAGAGACAGGGGGTGGCGGAGATGGGCAGAGGCAGGGGGTGGCGGAGATGGGCAGAGAGAGGGGGTGGCGGAGATGGGCAGAGAGAGGGGATGGCGGAGATGGGCAGAGAGAGGGGGTGGCGGAGATGGGCAGAGGCAGGGGCTGGCGGAGATGGGCAGAGGCAGGGGGTCGCGGAGATCGGCAGAGGCAGGGGGTCGCGGAGATCGGCGAGGCAGGGGGTGGCGGAGATGGGCAGAGACAGGGGGTGGCGGAAATGGGCAGAGAGAGGGGGTGGCGGAGATGGGCAGAGAGAGGGGGTGGCGGAGATGGGCAGAGAGAGGGGGTGGCGGAGATCGGCAGAGGCAGGGGCTGGCGGAGATGGGCAGAGACAGGGGGTGGCGGAGATGGGCAGACAGAGGGGGTGGCGGAGATGGGCAGAGAGAGGGGGTGGCGGAGATGGGCAGAGAGAGGTGGTGGCGGAGATGGGCAGAGAGAGGGGGTGGCGGAGATGGGCAGAGAGAGGGGGTGGCGGAGATGGGCAGAGGCAGGGGCTGGCGGAGATGGGCAGAGGCAGGGGGTGGCGGAGATCGGCAGAGGCAGGGGCTGGCGGAGATGGGCAGAGGCAGGGGCAGGCGAAGATGGGCAGAGACAGGGGGTGGCGGAGATGGGCAGAGGCAGGGGCTGGCGGAGATGGGCAGAGGCAGGGGCTGGCGGAGATGGGCAGAGACAGGGGGTGGCGGAGATGGGCAGAGGCAGGGGCTGGCGGAGATGGGCAGAGGCAGGGGCTGGCGGAGATGGGCAGAGGCAGGGGCTGGCGGAGATCGGCAGAGGCAGGGGGTCGCGGAGATCGGCAGAGGCAGGGGGTCGCGGAGATCGGCGAGGCAGGGGGTGGCGGAGATGGACAGAGACAGGGGGTGGCGGAGATGGGCAGAGAGAGGAGGTGGCGGAGATTGGCAGAGAGAGGGGGTGGCGGAGATGGGCAGAGACAGGGGGTGGCGGAGATCGGCAGAGGCAGGGGGTGGCGGAGATCGGCAGAGGCAGGGGGTGGCGGAGATGGGCAGAGGCAGGGGGTGGCGGAGATGGGCAGAGACAGGGGGTGGCGGAGATGGGCAGAGGCAGGGGGTGGCGGAGATGGGCAGAGGCAGGGGCTGGCGGAGATGGGCAGAGGCAGGGGCTGGCGGAGATGGGCAGAGGCAGGGGCTGGCGGAGATCGGCAGAGGCAGGGGGTCGCGGAGATCGGCAGAGGCAGGGGGTCGCGGAGATCGGCAGAGGCAGGGGGTCGCGGAGATCGGCGAGGCAGGGGGTGGCGGAGATGGGCAGAGACAGGGGGTGGCGGAGATGGGCAGAGAGAGGAGGTGGCGGAGATTGGCAGAGAGAGGGGGTGGCGGAGATGGGCAGAGAGAGGGGGTGGCGGAGATGGGCAGAGACAGGGGGTGGCGGAGATCGGCAGAGGCAGGGGGTGGCGGAGATGGGCAGAGGCAGGGGGTGGCGGAGATGGGCAGAGACAGGGGGTGGCGGAGATGGGCAGAGACAGGGGGTGGCGGAGATGGGCAGAGACAGGGGGTGGCGGAGATGGGCAGAGACAGGGGGTGGCGGAGATGGGCAGAGACAGGGGGTGGCGGAGATCGGCAGAGGCAGGGGGTGGCGGAGATCGGCAGAGGCAGGGGGTCGCGGAGATGGGCAGAGACAGGGGGTGGCGGAGATGGGCAGAGACAGGGGGTGACAGAGATGGGCAGAGACAGGGGGTGGTGGAGATGGGCAGAGACAGGGGGTGGCGAAGATGGGCAGAGACAGGGGGTGGCGAAGATGGGCAGAGACAGGGGGTGGCGGAGATGGGCATAGACAGGGGGTGGCGGAGATGGGCAGAGACAGGGGGTGGCGGAGATGGGCAGAGACAGGGGGTGGCGGAGATGGGCAGAGACAGGGGGTGGCGGAGATGGGCAGAGACAGGGGGTGGCGGAGATGGGCAGAGACAGGGGGTGGTGGAGATTGACATAGAGGGGGGAAGGAGGGGATGGATTATTAGAATTATGGAATAAATATATGCCCAATAAACGCTAGGTACTCAGCCAGTTATAATTAAATTAGCCTCTGGCTGCAAGGCTGGTTTTCAGTGTATTTTTTACTTATAATTTCAGCTCTCGCCTTATATCTCCAGGAAGTGGGAAATGTAAGCTGGTGAATCTGAAGAAGTTGACAGCCGTTTGTGCCTTACTTATAATTTCAAATTGAGTGGCTGGTTTCAGATACTCTCTCATTAATTTTGATAAAAAGCAGAGACAATGTAATGAGTTCTGTATCACCATGGAGATCGTACCAACAACCTATACACCACATGAACTACATTCTGTGATAGGGCAAAACGTTCTAGATTTTTTGATGCGCCTATTGATGAAAACTTGAATTGGAAGAAACATTTTTTTGAATTACACGAAAAACAATGTTGGTGGTTACGAATAAAAATTTGTCTTAAAATGTTTTCGCATTAATTTCGTATGGAATATTTTTCGGGTCATTCATTGTATAGGAAGAGTGTCACCACTACAGTGCTACAGCTCTACGCCTACTGTCATCGACAGCACTTTAAACTCTTATTTTCCTTTCTTATGGCACTACAAAAAATATGGGGTGTGGTTTCGAAAAGTATTTTGGTGTATGGTGGGAGCGTTTATAGTACAAACAGTTGCATAATACCAAGAGCTGCAATAGGAAAGTGGTGATAAAACAAATTTCGCAAAAACCGCTTTGGGGTTCCTTCGATACCCTACATACGGTAGGAATAATTTAGAAAATAGTCTAGATGGTTGGCTCATAAATATCTCTAGTCGCAGAATCTGGGAATGCTAAATGTTTCCCTCGATACCGACAAGGAAATAGCAGGTCTCAGACGAAGTTGACCTGAACTCTCCGAAGGCTGGCTGTGAGCGACAGCAGTGGAGGCAATACCTAAATGTGATAGGGGGGAGGGGGTGGACGGGTGAGGACGAGGGGCGCAGATAATGGCCGGCGGCCAGTATTTGGGCGGCAAACATCCGCTGTTTGCTGCCGCATCGGGAGATGGTGATTGATGGCCGCCGGCGGGTCAACACCATCAGCTGCAGGCCAGGGCCCGCCACAATGGGGCGCCTGTCCGACAAGTAGTTAACGGCGCTGATGGCCCCCTGCTGGTAACGAGCCGCGCCGAGGGTCTACGTGGCAGCGGGCCTGCGACTGCCCCTCGTGACGTCACAATCTGAGTGCTACGCTCAGACATACGTGACGGGGCTAGTAGCTCACGGTGCGATTTCCTGTACGGAAGATTGCTACAACCTTATAGACTGTCGAATTTTGCTCATTTCCCGATTGACAATGGTATTTTCCCTAACAGATAAACGGTTTTTCTCGTGTATTTTTGGGTACTGATTTCAATTACAATCACATGTTTAATCACATGCAATTTTGACATAAACTGGGAATTTCAGTGAGGTATGCACAGTGTAGCTATTTAATACCCAGTAGAAAAATGCTCCTATTGGAGCACAAAAAAAGCGTATATGTTCCTATTTATTTAAAAGCTCTGACTGAATTGTTAGATACCAGCTGACTCATTCTATCTTCCTCAGTACTTTTAAAAATTTTACCAAAAATTTTGGCATTCAAACACATTCGCTCCAACTCACGTCCCACTCCCACAAACTACCCTAACTGCAACTCACACCCACCAGCCCATCGCTGTAAGTCGTTCATACACATCCACTCCCAGTTGACCTTTCGCACTCGGTCTTTGATCCCAACGCTGTGTCATTATCTCTTTGTGTTTCTCTGCAACTGCCTGGTGTGTCACAGCCACAGTCCCCTTCATTCTGTCTTCTTACTACACTCTTCTCTGACTGTCACTGTCTTCTTCTTGTTCTCTCTTACTGCTTGTATCCCATACTTTCCTTCCTACTGCTGCTGCCTGTTCTCACTGTCACTGTCCCTCTCTTCCCTGTTGTCATTGTCATATGCCCTGAATCTCGTTATCTCTGGCTCTCATCCACTTCCTCTTTACTCCTCTCCCCATGACACTGTCTGCTTCACTCTTTTTCCTAGCACTGTTACGTCACTGTCAACTATGTAACTTCGTCGCATATTAAAACTGTGTACTGGACCCAGACTCGAACTCGGGACCTTTGCCCTTCGCGGGCAAAGGCAAGGGTACCGAGTTCGAGTCTTGGTCCGGCACACAGTTTTAATTTGCCAGGAAGTTTCATATCAGCGCACACTCCGCTGCAGAGTGAAAATCTCATTCTGGAAACAGTCAACTATGTTCCACAGCCACTGTGTCTCCTTTGTTCTTTCTATAACACAACCACGGTCTGCTATCTTACAGTCTTTATTCCTTTTCCAGTCTTTTTCGCATTGCCACTGTCTCCTTCTCTCTCAGCATAAAAAAAGCTCAAATATGTCTGCATGCCAAAATATGGGACAAAATTATTAAAGATGCTGAGGAAGGTAGAATGAGAAAGCTGGTACCCCCAATTTTCAGCTAGTGTTTTAAATAAACAGGAACATTTATCCACTGTTTTACCTGCTGCAGCAGAGCACGTAACTCATACGAAAAGAAATGTATTGGCAGTAAAATTTAGTTTACCTTCGTCAAACAGAAATAACGTAAAATTAATTTTACACATCATACTGGATTTTATGTGCAAAATTTTTTTTGCATATGCTTCAGTACAACGATATGGGCTTCCCAGATGATGACGTAGGGATCGGGATCTTAGGAACACATTATAATAATTACAGCCATTTGATGTGCATAGCCGTTTCGGAATCCGCGGCTGGTTTTTGGTACCTCGATAACGGATAAAGATCTTTGAAAACCGCGAGATGGATCTTCTAGGGAAACGCCTAGAGAACATACCGTTAAAATTTGAGCAACTTGCTGCTGTAATTTATTATTTAGATTTCGCCTCGTACCGGAAGGGTATTTTTCTATCTGTGTATTTTGGAGACGGATAAAGGTATCAACAAAATTTTGCAGGTTATTTGAGATCGGGATCTTAGGAATATATTGTAAAACTTCCAGACTTTTGCTTTGCATACCCATCTTGGAGTCGTCGGCTTGGTTTTGGTCCACTGATGGCGGCCAGAATGCAGTAAAAAGCCCTTTTTCTGCGGTCTTCCTAGGAATCGTCTCTATGAACTAATGGTGCCTCCATAAGTTCTATCAAGCCCATCGTAGATCACTTGAAATGCAAAAAGAATCAAAAGATTTGCTCCAATTTCCTAAGCAACAGGAAGTGAGTAATACTCCTAATTTGACTCTTTACTGTAGGACAGTGACACAAGACGATTCTTCTGTTGGGTATACAAATTTTTCCTAGCCTAAGGCCTATACGAACCATTTGACCCTACCTTTCTTATCACCTATTGAATCCGAGATTAGCAGCGGAATATACTGTGTTTATGTGCGGCGTTTTGAAACATATTAGGCATGCATGCTGTCACATGCATAACGATTAGAACAAAGCCAGTTTTGTATCGTGATGTACAATGTCTATTCTTCTCCTTTCGGCTTTTGTTATTTCTTCTACGTGTTGTGCATTATTATGTCGGTTTCGGAAATGTTAGTGACAGCTGGTGGCCGCTTCTCCTTCCTGACGTCACCATTCCCCCGAGGGCGGAATCTGTGTTCTCCATCTCTGTGCGTCTAAATTAAATCTCACGTTCAAGTGTGAGTACGTTTTCTAAATATTTGCGTAGCTTGAAACTGAAACGGAACCGCCTAAAAAGCACAGTCTTCGTCTTTAGTCCGCGAGAAGGATTCGATCCGATGCAATACAGGTACCCGTCTATAGAAAAGGAGTGGAAAAGACGAGCGCTGAACTCAGAAAACCTGGCCAAGTATAACACCAAAGTAGGAAGGGTACACGTGCTACTTGACTCTTTGGTGGACCCAAAAACTACCCCTGCCTTCAATTAACATAAATTTGGAAATTATGGAGCAATGTGCTAAAGCAGTAACAAAAGATGGTGACAATTTTAGTGTGCGTCAAGTTGGATTCCGAGACTATCAGAAACCAGGCAGAAAGTAGTTTCCGTCGGCCGTGACATTCGGAAAGTAACGACAGACGAAATATCTGAAGAAAATGTGAACTACATTGAAAGATCGGCTTGGATTTCCTCTAAAGAATTTGTCGACATGTTTTTTGGACGCTCCAGCTACCTTGATTACGAGGAATACTAAAAAAGATGCGAAATTACTTCAAAATATTGAGTGCCTCAACAAACTTGAAACTGTTCTTTCTGAACTCCCATGTCAGCATTTTTCAGAAAATTTAGATTCTGTGAGAGGTGAAAAGGGAGAGAGTCTCCATGAAGAGATTAAGATAATGGAACGAAAGTATCAGGGTCGATGGGGTGTCAACCTGATAGCTGACTGTTGCTGGCTGCTGTGCAGGGAGTGTCCTCAACGCGTGCACAGAAGAAAATGTTCTAAACTGAGTTCTGGGAGCACCTCGTATTAGTACTGAAGAATTCGGTGTAATGTCATGAGTGCCTTATTATGGCTCACTTTTGAATAAACGTTTAGTGAATGTATGTGTTTAGAGTAAACTTTCAGTACTAAATTGTGAAAAACCTTAGTGATAGAAACTGTTGACATTTCTGAACTTATCATATCAAAAAATCATTACAGTCACCTAATACACTCCTGGAAATGGAAAAAAGAACACATTGACACCGGTGTGTCAGACCCACCATACTTGCTCCGGACACTGCGAGAGGGCTGTACAAGCAATGATCACACGCACAGCACAGCGGACAAACCAGGAACCGCGGTGTTGGCCGTCGAATGGCGCTAACTGCGCAGCATTTGTGCACCGCCGCCGTCAGTGTCAGCCAGTTTGCCGTGGCAGACGGAGCTCCATCGCAGTCTTTAAAACTGGTAGCATGCCGCGACGGCGTGGACGTGAACCGTATGTGCAGTTGACGGACTCTGAGCGAGGGCGTATAGTGGGCATGCGGGAGGCCGGGTGGACGTACCGCCGAATTGCTCAACACGTGGGGCGTGAGGTCTCCACAGTACATCGATGTTGTCGCCAGTGGTCGGCGGAAGGTGCAGGTGCCCGTCGACCTGGGACCGGAACGCAGCAACGCACGGATGCACGCCAAGGCCGTAGGATCCTACGCAGTGCCGTAGGGGACCGCACCGCCACTTCCCAGCAAATTAGGGACACTGTTGCTCCTGGGGTATCGGCGAGGACCATTCGCAACCGTCTCCATGAAGCTGGGCTACAGTCCCGCACACGGTTAGGCCGTCTTCCGCTCACGCCCCAACATCGTGCAGCCCGCCTTCAGTGGTGTCGCGACAGGCGTGAATGGAGGGACGAATGGAGACGTGTCGTCTTCAGCGATGAGAGTCGCTTCTGCCTTGGTGCCAATGATGGTCGTATGCGTGTTTGGCTCCGTGCAGGTGAGCGCCACAATCAGGACTGCATACGACCGAGGTACACAGGGCCAACACCCGGCATCATGGTGTGGGGAGCGATCTCCTACACTGGCCGTACACCTCTGGTGATCGTCGAGGGGACACTGAATAGTGCACGGTACATCCAAACCGTCATCGAACCCATCGTTCTACCATTCCTAGACCGGCAAGGGAACTTGCTGTTCCAACAGGACAATGCACGTCCGCATGTATCCCGTGCCACCCAGCGTGCTCTAGAAGGTGTAAGTCAACTACTCTGGCCAGCAAGATCTCCGGATCTGTCCCCCATTGAGCATGTTTGGGACTGGATGAAGCGTCGTGTCACGCGGTCTGCATGTCCAGCACGAACGCTGGTCCAACTGAGGCGCCAGGTGGAAATGGCATGGCAAGCCGTTCCACAGGACTACATCCAGCATGTCTACGATCGTCTCCATGGGAGAATAGCAGCCTGCATTGCTGCGAAAGGTGGATATACACTGTACTAGTGCCGACTTTGTGCATGCTCTGTTGCCTGTGTCTATGTGCCTGTGGTTCTGTCAGTGTGATCATGTGATGTATCTGACCCCAGGAATGTGTCAATAAAGTTTCCCCTTCCTGGGACAATGAATTCACGGTGTTCTTATTTCAATTTCCAGGAGTGTATTTGCAGAGTTTATATTTCTAGATCTGTATGACATTACGCTGTAAGGGAATTAAGAAGAGGGAATGAAGATCATAAGAAGTAGTTGCATTATTTCTTCAAATAGAACATATCTTGAACGCAATTACTTGCTTAATTTTCGAGACCCTGTGAACGCGCAGCCTTGAAACTTGACCTATTATCAAAAATACCGCTTCACTACCACGAAGTACAGAAAAACAAATACTCAGGACAGAAAAATTGTAAGGAAAAGACACACCACTAGACTGAAGACCGTAATTATTTTTAGAATTTAAGTAACTTGTTGCTTATTTTAGAATAAGTGAAAATGTTTACCAAAATGTGACGTTTTTGAAGAGGTTTATTTTAGAGATTTACCAAAAGAACACGTCGCAGAATAGAGGAAATAGTCAACTGTCATTTCCGTATAAACAGTTCCTTATGATTTGCTGTGGTCAGCAACGTACTTTCAAAGTCATCAGGCACAAGAGTTTGAAACTTGACTTATGAAACCAGAATTTTGTTCTAAGGTGCATGTGGACAGAATCAGTAAATATGAGTTAAAATAACTGTTTACCCAGCTTGCAGTGACCTCATTACGATTTTTGGCAACCGTTTATTAATTTTAAAAACAACATAATACATAACCTTCTATGTATAACAGCACGTTTAAGCCATTGTTAGAGATTTCTAATTGACCTGCTTGTTCTACTGAACTTATTAGCTGACATATGCCTATAAAAATCTGAAGACTGCGTTTCTGTTGCAGTATTGATCCACTCATTTTGCGGTACAAAGTCATTAGTGATAACAAATTCAAGAAAGAGACAATCCACAAAATACATTAACGTTTTCGAAAGTTGCAAACCCAGAAGAAACGGCAAAATGAACTGAAATTAGATGGGCATTCTACTGAGTAATTTGCTAAACCACACCTTTGAAATTAATTTACGTAAATTCTATTTATTAATAGGTAAATAATGTACTTGAGTGTAACATTCGCAATTAATGACAAAACGATGAGTTGCACCAGGTTCAGGAATATGATCGAGTACATTAGAGCTGCTTTTAATTTTACAAAGCATTCTATTTTTGGATCACAAACAGTTATTTTAATTACTCTTCAAGGAAAACAATCGTGTTTCAGTTAATGCCTTTCCATCAAAACGAGAAGGGAAACAGAGGAACGCCCATCACATTAATGAAAACCTCAGTTTGGTGTTCCAGTGTTCAGTTAAACATCTCAGACAAACGGAAAACAGTGAGACGGACTTGTACTGCACGTCATTAGAAGGCTGTCCGCTAACGTTGAGAATAACGAAATGTTCAAATGTGTGTGAAATCTTATGGGACTTAACTGCTGAGGTCATCAGTCCTTAAGCTTACACACTGCTTAAACTAAATCATCCTAAAGCCAAACACGCGTCTATGCCCGAGGGAGGACTCGAACCTTCGCCGGGATCAGCCGCACAGTCCATAACTGCAGCGCCCTAGTCCGCAAGGCTAATCCCGCACGGCGTTGAGAAACTCATGTCGAGCTCGCATTGGGCTTTTCCGTGCAGTCAGTGTGAATTGTAGGCGCCTGCGGCTGTACGTTTCCGCCAGAGACGTAGCGGCGCTGAGATGAAATGATCGTGTGGCATTATCGGCCGGGAGACCCGTCTGGGTGGTTCGGCCCCCGGCGCAAGTCCTTACATTTGGCGTCACCTAGGCAATCTGCGCGTCGAAGATGCCGCTGCGCGACAACGGTCCCAATGAGTGTCATCACGCTCAGGTGCAAAGTCTTGAACAACCTCCGGGCAGTAGCTGAAACCCGCAACACCAGACCTAGCACCGAAGTAACTCCCGTCAAGCGTCTCGTCAAACTCTGCACTGACATCTTTCACAACAGAAGGAATCTACCTTTGCAAACCGAAAGGAAGGACACGGCCATAGCATATGTTATAGAAACTTACGACATTTGCTATGACCGTGTCCCTCCACTTGATTTGCCAGCGTTGATCCAATTGTTTGTTAGGAACTTTGAGTCCCATTATGCCCTCTTTTTCCATGCCAAGAGGCACATATA
The DNA here is from genome assembly GCF_023897955.1 of Schistocerca gregaria. Lineage (NCBI taxonomy): Eukaryota > Metazoa > Arthropoda > Insecta > Orthoptera > Acrididae > Schistocerca > Schistocerca gregaria. The sequence continues at coordinate 311,095,789 of NC_064922.1, read as the reverse complement.
TATGTCTAGAATGTTCCTCTCTAAAAGAATTCCTGCGTTGTCTTGAGTTACGTTTAGTTTCTGTGATATATGCAAATGCAGTATTCTATCGAGTCTCAGTTCTCTTCGACTAGAGGCTTCATTGCGATAACATTGGTGGTACTGCAGCAAGCTAAGAACATGCTGCAGGTCCACATCTGGCCCCCACGTGGACATTACAACAGTACTTGAGGGTACCCTGGTGGCCATTTTTTCGATCGCTCTGTGAGTGGCTCCGGTCAGCTACAGATATTCTCTAGTTGAGGCGTTACAATATAATAATTACAACGTGTGGAAGAGTGTGCCCGTCGTAAGTCGTAAAAATTGTGGAGATGTTTTACAAGCGTAAGCCCAAAAGTTTCTCTGACTGGAAACTTATTACACTTAGCTCAGCTTGTGAAGAGTTGTCAAAAGAACTGTAGAAGAATAAATGTAGAAGTTACCGCAGTACATCTTAAAGTCATCAACGGGGAACATGAGGAAGCAAGACAACTACATAAAGTGATGGGACACGGAATAGCTATGTTTTGCCACTACATTTCCGTTCATACATAACATGCGGTTCGCCGTCGTTGACTATGAGTTTGACTGGCGGAGTACATGCCATTTTTTCAAGCCCGACCGTCCTAAAATTGCAAGTTCCGGTTGTGAAATTATGTAATGTTAATAGAGCGTTTCGCCTTTTTGGGACATCATCAAACTATCTGAAAGTAGCTGGATACGTGACCCATCAGTCATAAAACCACGTGAATATCACCTAAGACATCTTCAGGCAAATTTTTGTAGTTTTCTGAAAGGATTCCACCCCCATTTTTAAACCGGTTGCAGTAACAGTCCGCCACGATAGTATAGGAAAATTTTTACGTGAATTTGTCTTGTCAAGCAAGCAAGATGGCGGCGGCCTCCTTTCAGAAAACTCAAAAATTTGCCTAAACACGTCTTCTATGACATACATGTGGTTTTCTGACTGATGGGTAACGTATCCAGCTACTTTTACACAATCTGATAAGTCGGCAAAAGGGCGAAATGCGTTATTGACATTTAATAATGTCGTAAACGAGTCTGTCTCTGTTCTGAAACACTTTTAAACCGGCTGCTGTAACAGCCTGCCACGAAGAAATGGGAAAATTTTTACATGAGCAAAATCTCTTGATGTTGACTCCGTAAATTTAACGTTTTAGTACAAGTAGGTGACCATCCGGTCTACTGAGCGCTGTTGGCAAGCGGGCTGCAGTCAGCCCTTTTGAAGCAAACTGAGGAGCTACTTGATTGAGAAGCAGGGGCTCCAGTCACGAGAAGTGACAACGTCCGGGAGAGTGGTGTGCTGAACACGCGCTCCTCCATATTCGCATCCAGTGACCCCTAAAGGCTGAGGATGATACGGTGGTCGGTCAGTACCGTTACGAGCTTCCGAGACCTGTTCGGACCGAGATTGAGTTCGAATACAAGTAGAGCGTCAGCGTGTCTTATAATGGTGGCGCACGTACGCGTTAGACGCCACTACAACGGCCGCATCTAGCAGCCTGCATTGGCGAGCTATATTGGCCAAACATAATGTATGATGCTTTGGGACGTCAGAGGAGACAATGTGCAGCTCACACCAACGTAATGAGGGCAAACTGAAAACAACGGTAAAATCACAGTCCGATCCGCTACACGTGGCTTATTTCATCACGACAACACTCGATCAGATGTGGGAAGGAGTGTGCAAGCCTCCTGTGAAGAGCTTCCATTGTGGTGTAGTATTGACGCTTATCGACTGCATTATTGCCACACTGAGGACAAGCGACAGCAGTGATTAATTCAAGAGTCGCTATGGTCGCAAAAATGAGCGGTCGAAAATTTTTTTTAACGAAATGCAACAATCTTAGACGTTTGGGCGTGGAATCTGCGTCAATAGAATCGCAGTGAAATTGTTTTGTTAGTTACATGTTGTAACACAACCTTTCCATGACCGACATATTGAGAGACTCGCACAAGGCTGTAGACAAAGAAAGAATCGAGTAGGAATTAATAAGCACTTAGATGACAGATTCAGAACCCTTCAGTAATGAAGAACTCACACATCTACCAATAATTTCCGTATAAATGTTATTTCGAATTCCTTCAAATTCAGTCCCGACTTAAAACATTAATGAAAGTTGAAAGCGACCGGAAACAACATGATAATAATTCCTAAGATACTGACGTACCAAAATCTGCCATTCTGAGAAGAACTGATAATTTATTCAAAATGGCGGCAACCGTTAAGAAACTGCTCATGTTTTAGATGGTCGTTCTTCTTCCTCGTAGAGGCGAAGGGATACAGTGAGAGCCACCTGCCCAACAGTTCGAACTGAGCCAGGATAGAAAACTTCTGTCAGGAAAGACGTGTGCTAAGCTACTATGTCTCAGTAGGAAGTATGTGGACCCTGCTCTCTTACATAGTTGGAAACAGCTCTACTTTTTCGAGGTCAGAAGCTTACAGAATGTGGTGCCAGCAAATTCATAATAGGTATGGCGGCAGCTACGTCCTGCGCACCATGTTTGAGCTTCGAGACGGACCAACAACTGCACCTTCATCATCATCGCGGACGCGTCTCGCTACAGGCATTTAACGAGTTGTAGTTACTGTAGTAGCAGTTCAGCTGTTCATCACCTTGAACAGAACACAGCAATGTATCTCGCATAGATACGCCGCTTCGTTTGCTCGGCGAGTGCAAGTATATTGTGCTATGACCGCAAACTAATGGCGCCAGACATGTAGAAAGAAACACAGGATTCTCCCTCTTAGTCACCTTGATCTGCTCTCTTGGTTCTGTACTCTCTCTCTCTCTCTCTCTCTCTCTCTCTCTCTCTCTCTCTCTCTGTCGCCTGATGATCGTTGGTCGTTCTGAGTACTTAGCTATGTCAAGATGACATTATGAATTACCTAGCTATGGTTCATTATACGTCCTCTGTGCCATTTATCATTGTGTAACGTATTTTGCTTAATTCTAATTTCGGAATATATCAATATTTTTGTTACTCCTTACTTATTTCTTTCCAGCCTTTGAGCGTTGAGACATCCTCCCCCTCTCCCAGTATCCAACAAATCAGGGATCCCCTGCAAGAAGACGCGTTGCCAACACCTTTGATGGTCGACTGCTGGATAGGTAATCAATTTAAAACATCGGTGGCCTGTTAATGTTTACCACGCCCACAAACTGGCGAAGCTCTTTTCGTTTTCGACGACTGGTGTTCCAAGCGCTGTAAAAGACAGCTGAGTGAGAACCACAGTGTGAGCCCCTGCACAATGGGCGAGTTCTTCGTGGTGGTTGAGAGTTGATGCAGTGCTAATCGTGGTGATAAAAATTTGAATTATAAAAATTTGAAATAGGATCAGTTCGTTGCTACCCAACCTCCAGAGGGCGAGTACACGACTTTACATTGTATATAGCTCATCTGTATAAGAGGAGTACGTTCATGCACTGTTGTCTTAAGCTCTTACAGAAGCATGGATCAGTAATAAAGAACATTAATTTCGCATGGGCACATCAGTGAATTATGCAAATAAATTAATAAATGGATTCAACATATTAAGGGAAACCGTTAAGAATATAATCCCTTAGGATAATAATGTCAGTTACAATAAAGGATTAATACTGTCTCTTAATTTATTCAAATCAGATACAAATTTATTCCGAATGATGGATTCATACTTGTTGTTACTGGATACAACATAGGAACAAGAAATAAAAATGACTGACATTGCACAACAAGCGGAGCTTTCACATGCTATAATGAATATAAACTAAAGGCATAGAGTTATGCATCAAATCACTTAAATTGCATCAAAATCCTGGAGTTTATAAAATGAGCACAAGTCTCTATATAGCAATAAAATTCACCTTGGCTGCAAAGGTCAATCACTGATGTTATTATACTACAAGTCTGTGCCCTCTGGCAGTCAGAGTCCCAAATCCTTTTATGTCCCAAGCTGGTGCACATGGAACTACTTCCAATCCTGCGACTGCCTTTCTGCACAAACGTTCCCCAAAACTAACCTCGCCGACCAAGAAACAGACACCAAATACATGATGATTATTCCGCCTGCCATTTTAAAAACTTTGTCATGTAACAAGCTGCTATACTCAGTGTAGCAACTTTCATCTTGACTAAAATTTCTGAGATTACATTATGTTTATACATTTGAAAGTGGTTCAAAAGGCTCTAAATATTATGGGACTTAACATCTGACGTCATCAGTCCCCTAGAACTTACAACTACTTAAACCTAACTAGCATAAGGACATCACACACATCCATGCCCGAGGTAGGATTCGAACCTGCGACCGTAGTAGCAGCGAGGTTCCGGACTGAAGCCCCTAGGCCGGTCAGGGTGGCCGAGCGGTTCTAGGTGCCACAGTCTGGAACCGCGCGGCCGCCGATTCGAATCCTGCTTAGGGCATGGATGTGTGTGATGTCCTTAGGTTAGTTAAGTTTAAGTAGTTCTAAGTGCTAGTGGACTGTTGACCTCAGAATTTCAGTCCCATAGTGCTCAGAGCCATTTGAAGCGCCTAGAACCGCTAGGCCACAGCGGCCGGCTATACATTTGAAACTCATGACATACTTTTAGTTGTTCTGTAGTCTGATATTGATTATATAGTTCTATACACAGCTGACTAACTGGATTTATCCAAATATTATACACCACAAAAGGAAATGCAGAAATCTGGTCAAAATGACAACTTTATTCAGCTTGGTACTGCAGTCCTACCTGACTGAAATCACGATCTTAAAAACAATATATTACCATAAGTGAAATTAAATAACATCAGGATATGGGGTAAATCACTTATGCTGACGCTGATGAATAGTGTACATGTGTAGAAATCTTTTTTTTTTGCATTATTATATGAACAATCATTCAACATTAACAGTAACTTAAATCAGATCATCCTCTAGCTGGCATCAGGCGCTATAAGCATATACTGTACTGCATGTCTTAACATTTGTTATTGATTTTATAAACAATTTTTAATATAAATGTTAATGAGTATATTAATATGACATTGTAGTGAGGTCGTCTGATTAATGCCAAGCTCATGGCTGTCTTCAGATTTTTCATACGATGCCAAGTAGCAGTTTTTGTTCTTTTCAGCCTGAATTTTAACACAGCTATTTTCCCGTCACTTTCTTTTACGTCCTTAAGGTCGGAACGGCATCTCCTCCTCTATCGCTTTGGGGTCTTATAAGCTGCTACGCTACTGCAACTATTCCGGTGGCTTCCCAGCTCCACACATAGATCACTATAATAACACGGGTACGCTGCCCATCAGTCGCTGGGCGGCGTACTTGGCAGCCACATTTCACTCGACAAAATTCTGTGCCCTAAAGTCAACTGCATAGCGGTCTCTCCGCTCGTAATGTCCCAATGTACGTGTAAAACGTGAGTGTATGAGTATAATGCATCGCAAATCTTACCTATAATACAAACGAAATAAAAAAGATGATAATCATTCTGTACGTTAAGGAATTAACAGTCGCCGTCACCGCCGCCACCAGCCCCGCCCATGACGACGACTAGAAGAATTTCAAGAGGGAGCAAAGAATTCCGCAACGAAAGTATGGGAGTAGACATGATATTTAAGTGCAGCAGGACTGAACCAGTGCTTCGTTATCAGGTTAAAAGTGATACAGTGAGGATTAACAATGCTGATATTGAACCAGTACCCGAAGGGTACAACAGGAGTAGACGAACGAGAAAAAAAAAAGAAAAAAGAAAACAAGGGGATGAAAACAGCTCTGGGATATTGAGTGCGATATTCCAGGTGAAATCACAATTTTTCCGAAAGTGAGACTGTATAACTAGCGTCCAATACCAGTTCTACCGTACGAAAATGAAACAAGAAACATAATTTGTGTTCCATGTCGATACCTGTGATTCTCTCTAAGGACGATGAGATGAATCATGTTACGTATAGCGGACAGCAAAAAGAGAAAGTAGATGAAGTTACTGTTACTTGTTATTTTTGTGGTCTTCAATTCAAAGACAAGTTCGTTACAGTTCTCTATGCTAGTCTATCACGTGAAAATCTCTTAATCTCTGCGTAACTAATGCAGTCTTGATTCTCCTCTCTGGCTTCCACAAGGGGGAGGGGCTGCAACAACGCGGCAAGAATGGGCACTAGCCGCCACCGCCACCGCCACCGCCCCCCCCCCCTCTCCCGATGCAATCTGTATTATCACACGCTACTCATACACTTCAGTGTTCCAGAATATCGGCTAAGGGTTTTTTTTCTGTCACCTAAAAAATTCTGTTCTTGTAACACACCTCACCAAGAGGCAACAATAAGACTGAAAGGCCAAGAAGGAGGTGCATGGTTTAAAAAAGGTGTAAGGCAGGGATGCAGTCTACCGCCCCTGCTGTTCATCTGCATGTCGAAGAAGCAATGACGGAAATAAAAGAAAGATTCAAGACTGGGATTAAAATTCAGCGTGAAAGACTATCAACGTTAATATTCACTTATGGCGCTGCTATACGCTGTGAAATCGAAGACATACAGGATCTGTTGAATGGAAAGAACAGTCTAATGAGTGCAGAATATGGAATGAGAGTAAATGTAAGAAAGCGAAAGTAATTAGGTGTAGAAGAAATGAGAAGAACGACAAACTTAACATCATAATTGGTGATCAAGAAGTAAATGAAGTTAAGGAATTCTGAGACCTAGGCAGCAAAATGACCCATGACAAAACGGATCAAGGACATAAAAAGCAGAATAACGCTGACAAAAATGGCATTCCTGACCAAGAGAAGTGTACTAGTACGAAACATAGAGATCAAGGAAGAAGTTTCTGAGAATGTAAGTTTGGAGTGCAACATTGTATGGCACTTGGACACGGACTGTTGGGAAACCGGAACGGAAGAGAATCGAATTATTTGAGATGTGATGCAACAGAAGAATGTTGAAAATTGGATGGACTCATACGGTACCGAATGAGGAGGTCCTCTGCAGCATCGGTGAGGGAAGGTATGTATGGAAAACACTGAGAAGAAGAAGGGGTAGTATGATAGTACATCCATTAAGGCTTCAGGGAATAACTTCCATGGTTCTAGAGGGAGCTCTAGAGGGTAGAGACTGCAGAGGAAGACAGGGATTGGGATACATCCAACAAATAATTTAGAACGTGAAACTGGCCAACCCATTTACGTAGAAACGACAATTTTATGTTCTGCGCTCCTATCTCCGCCTCCTCTGGATAAAATATCTACGGACATCCATGATCCATTCAAACATAGCACCTTTACTGGAGGTATGCTCTCCCTCCACAGATTTTGTCTCACACTTTTCCCCATTACCAAACTGACAGTTTCTTGACACCTGAGGATGTGTTCTGTGAAGCAATCCCATTTTTAGTTAGGCTGTGCTATAAACTTCTTTCGCCCCCAATTCGGTTAGTTCGTCCTCATTATGTATACAATCTATCCATCTAATCTTCTGCTTAAGCACATTTCGAAAGTTTACATTCTCTTCTTGTCTTAGCTGTTTCTTGTCTTCGTTCCATTTCCGTAGACGACCATGCTACAGTCAAATAGTTTTAGAAAAGGCTCTGTAACACCTAAACTTGTAATATTGCACGTTAAATATTCCTCTTTTTCAGAGGTGGTTTTGTTGCTATTGCAAGTGAGTAAGATTATATATATATATATATTTCTATTGCGAGTGAGCAAGTTATGAGCCGTGCTTTGACCATCGTGAGTTATCTTCGAGCCAAACTAGAAAAACTCATCAGCTACTTTTAGTGTCTCATTTCCTAGTTTCATTCCCTCAGCATCGCGTGATTTGATTCGCCTACATTGCTTTACTCTTGTTTCAGTTTTCTTTATGTTCATCCCTCTAAGGCCGAAACCACTCTATTCAACAGTTATTCGAAATTCCTTTCCGTTTTTGGCAGAATGACAATGTAACCAACAAGCCTCAAACTTTTTATTTCTTTTTCTTGAGCTTTATGAAATGGAAATGGGGGGTAGGCTGGTCATACAGTTACAAGAACTAAAATAGACTAAGGAATTTACCTTCTGGGCCCTGTAGGCTAAGATGACAACTAGCTGTAAATTGGATACACGACACCACGAAACAAAGAATTCAAACTTGAGACTATTATGTCATTTCTGTCAGCTCCCGAAATACTTATGTTTGCCCCTGGGGTACGATGCATTGCCGTTACAAACAAAGCACTCCGTTTTCAGGCCACGAGTGGCCTACCGGGACCATTTGACCGCCGTGTCGTCCTCGGTGGAGGATGCGGATAGGAGGGGCGTGGGGTCAGCACACCGCTCTCCCGGTCGTAAGATGGTATTCTTGACCGAAACCGCTACTATTCGGTCGAGTAGCTCCTCAAACTGGCATCACGTGGCTGAGTGCACCCTGAAAAATAGCAACAGCTCATGGCGGCTGGATGGTCACCCACCCAAGTGCCGATCACGCCCGACAGCGCTTAACTTCGGTGATCTCACGGGAGCCGGTGTATCCACTGCGGCCAGGCCGTTGCCTCCGTTACAAACAAACTTTCATCAAATCGTCCTGTGAATGATTTAGCTGGTGTGTGTATTGCAAACCAGATATCACGAAAAAAAGGTGCTCCCAGAGGCAGAACACTGCTGCATACATCTCTCTGCGAGCCACAACCAGCGCTGCTTGTCTGCAGGACTTGCGGTACAGCGGAGCGGGATGGTGGTGCCTCATCCGTCTTACGCAGATACGGCGATAAGCCTGCTGCTGGTCGCTAAAAGCACGCCTAACTGTTATTAATTAGTTGTGCGCCTGCCGCCACTACTCAGCTCCGCCGTAAAACACGTCCTGTTGCGAGGCTGTGCCTTGAAAGGGCTTGTTTCACTTTCGCGAGTGTAGAGCGTAGTAATTAATTTGTGCTCCGTTGGTTATGTAGTTTTATGAAACGCAATGAAGTGTAGTCTCAGGTGCCGCGATACGCAGTGCTGCTGTACACCGAGGTGGCAAAACTCATGGGACACCTCATAATATTGTGTCGTACCTCCTCTAGCACGACGTAGTGCAGTAACTCGACGTGGCGTGGAAGACCTCTGCAAAAATACTGTGCCATGCTGCCTCTATAACCGTACATAATTGCGAAAATGTTGCTGACGCAGTATTTTGTGCACGAACTGACGTCTCGATTACATCCCATAAATGTTTGAAGGGACTCACATTGAGCGATGTGGGTGCCAAATCGTTGGCTCAAATTGTCCAGAATGTTCTCCAAATCAATGGCGAAAACCTGTGCAGCTGTGGCAAGGCTTATTGTCATCCATAAAAGTTCCATCGCAAAAAGCTGCAAACGGTCTCCAAGCAGCCTGACGTAACCATTTCAACGATCGGTCCAACTGGATCAGAGGACGCAGTCCATTCACTGTAAACACAGCCCAAACCATTACAGAGCTCCAATCGGCTTGCACAGTGCCTTATTAATAACTTGAGTTCTTGGCTTTATGAGGTCTGTGCCACGATCGAACCCTACCATCCGCTCTTACATACTGAAATCGGAACTCATATAACCGGGCCAGTCTTCTAGGGTCCAACCGATATGGTCAGGACCCAGGAGAACCACTGCAGGCGATGTCGTGCTGTTAGCAAAGACATTCGCGTCGGTCGTCTGCTGTCATAGCCCAATAACCCTAAATTTCGCACCACTGTCCTAATGGACACGTTCGTCATACGTCTCATACTGATTTCAGCGGTTAAATCACGCCGTGTTGCTAGTCTGTTAGCACTGACAGCTCTACGCAAACGCAGCTACTCTCAGTCGTTAACTGAAGGAGCCGTCGGCCACTGCGTTGTCCGTAGTTACAGGTAATACCTGAAATTTCGTATTCTCGGCACAATCTTGACACTGTGTATCTCGGAATGCCGAATTTCCTAACGATTTCGGATATGGAGTGTCCCGTGCGTCTTGTTCCAACTACCATTCCACGTTCAAAGTCTGTTAATTGCCATCGTGTGACATTAACCACGTTGGAAGCCTTTTCACATGAATCAGCCGAGTACAATTGACAGTTCCGCCGACGCATTGTCTGTTTATACCTTGTGTACGCGATGCTACCACCGTGTGCATATCGCTATCACATGACTTTTTTCACCTCAGCGTGTGACTGTGTATGTGTGTAACAAGAACATCATATCTGTCTACATACACTACCGGAAAAAATGCAACACCCTCAAGGACAGGACCATTTTACTGAGAATTGAGGTGGCAGACAGTTAATAATTGATAACAGATTCAGACCCCATGGAACACACTTCACACTAAGGGACTCCCAAACGGTCGCATCACCACACAATGTACCTTGTTATACCGGTGCCACAGTAGCCCCTGAGGGTTGGCAACCCATATAACACCACAGTGGACGAGGTTGTCTATACGCAAATGCGTACCTAAAAGCCTAAAAGCACAATGGTACACACCGGCTATTTAGACACAAGATAATGGAAACAGACATTCCGAGCACTACCTCCTACAGGGGGAGCTCGAGCCATGGCCTGCAGGAAGTATCACTACGCCGAAATCTGATTGGCTTGAGAAAACTATTTAGGGGTTACAACCAGGCCCGAAGTGAAGTTCACTCCGGATGCCAACTTCCGTCTACTGCAACTGTCGAAGATGAAGATTACGTCTTCGTCTTGCAATTGGACTGTTATTAGGGTTGTGTGTGTGTATGTGTGTGTGTGTGTGTGTGTGTGTGTGTGTGTGTGTGTGTGTCTGTGTGTGTGTGTGTGTGTGTGTGTGTGTGTGTGTGTGTGTGTGTGTGTGTTTTAACACGAATCTTTGTGGAAAATAAGAAGTGAACTTTTCTTTGCCTCAATTAGGAGACTTTTTTTGTTATCCTTACCTTTCGTTTATATGTTCAGTCATCAACCTTGTGAACTTACATCAATAAAAGTTGTGTTGTGAAAAACTGCGAATTGTCAGTCACAACGTTCAAATGGCTCTGAGCACTATGGGATTAACTGCTGTGGTCATCAGTCCCGTAGAACTTAGAACTACTTAAGCCTAACTAACCTAAGGACATCACACACATCGATGCCAGAGGCAGGATTCGAACCTGCGACCGTAGCGGTCGCGCGTTTCCAGACTGTACGCCTAGAACCGCTCGGCCACTCCGGCTGGCCACAGTCACAACGTATCCACCTCTCCATTTCACCTAGGCTAGTATTCTGACATGCAGCGATAATAAAGTTACCGAATGGCTCCGTGGAATAGATTGTTCCAAGCATATTGTACCTTTTGCTGCAATTCGGTAATGGTTCTTTCACATACGAGACCAACTGACGGAAGATCTGGTGATTTTTGCTCACCAGGGTAGCATTTCTACACCCGAACGGCACTCTGCGTCGCAGCAGCCGTATGTAGACGTATAATGTCCTTCTCAAAAACCACGTCACGTTCCTGTTGAAGTGGCAGCAGCACGGAGATAAGGACCTGTGTAATAAAGCGGGCACTCATTACTTTACCCTTCAGAAACACCACATTAGCCCCCCAGCCCCACAACAAGAAGCCTTGGAGGGGAAAGCACCTGGAATAGGCAGCTCACCAGGACTACGGCATCCATCACTAGCACACACACATAGCCTAGGCTCATCAGTGTAGACAACAGAATCCCTCTCCAGTCAGTTCTTGAGGACACCAGTATAGCCACGCTTGGCGGTGTCGGGGTGTCAGCGATAGCCTGGCAAAAGGCGCATATGATCGTATTTCAGCTGCAAAGCGGACGGTTCCCAATGGTTCCTGATGACGCAGCAGTTGCAACGTGTGCTCAGATTTCGTCCATGGATGATGTTCGGTCGGCCACCACTACTCGCTCAAAGAGTCGAACTTGACGTGCGTCTGTACTATGCGGACCTTTGATCCTGGTCTACAGCTTTGGGAGTGTTACGTAGACCACTGATGAGAGCAGCGGCACATCATCGATACACTGTGTCCAACATGAGCAGCCATTCGATACGTCCATCCAGCTTCAAGCTGGCCCACGACGCGTCCCCGCTCCAATGGCTGAAGCTGCTAAGTGGGAGAACGTACTCGAAGGTGTAGCATGTTAGTATCCTGTAATGAATGCTGCAAACACAGTTCACCTCTAAACTCAGCACAGTTATTGCGTTCAGAGTCAAAATAGGGGTTGCACAAACAGGCCTCTTGAGTACCATCTGATCTGCAATGACCGTAGAAAATGAATCACTAACACTACAACCCCTCAGTGAGCTTACTATGTCCTCGCGTCAATAAATACAGCCCCTGAAAGTGTTGCATTTTTTTCTGGCAGTGTTTATAAATATGAGTTTTTTGTCCCATATTCTTTCCTATATCATTCATCCCACTTTGATGAAATTTTCTTGAGCTGTTGTGCGTATGGACACGAAGGTTTCTGAATTATCACAAATCGGCGAAAGAAGATCTTTGACAGCTGGAAACTCTGTTAGCAGCTTTCAACTGAACCGCAAACTGCTGTAGGCAAAAATGATAGACGTCTCCAGAGCTGCGAAAACACTGAGATGTTGCCATAAAGGCGTATACAAAATCCAATTTGTTATAGGTGGCGTCCGAGTCGTTTCGGCAGAACTGCGCATTTTATATAGTATGGGGCGGTACATGTTCCCTCGGTGTATGCATACGTACGAAAGACATAACTGAGTCAAATATAAACAGCGAAATTTCATTTCGTGTGTGACGCAACAAAGAGTACTGATTGTGAAATTCCGATTGCCCGTCGATATTAAATATATCAAACGTTTTTCCTTTTTTTGCAAGTTAATTTGTGACAGTCATCACAATTCCTACTTTCGCTGCTAAATCAGTTATGGCGCCGAAACAACAACCGACTGGCTGATTTATAACCCCCCCCCCCCCCCACCAAAAAAGAAAAAAAGACATTTCGAGCTGGAGAAACAGACGGCAATGGACTGCAATATTGGATTGGATATCGTCAGAGTGCGCACTGTTCGATACAGACGAGCAGCCTATGCCAACTGCGCTGAAAGTGTTTTGTCATTGTGCGGGGATGATGTGTTTGCTAAGACGCTACCTTAATCTGAAGTGCTAGCGTACTACACAAGGAAAGCATTAGCGAACAAGTTCCAGCGTCGTACACAAGGCAAAACAGTTTCAGGACATCCCAACTTATATTCGACTGACGAGTTAGGACGTCTGTACAACATTCGCTCAAACACTTCACTCGCTGATGTATGGAATACTGCGCAACAACAGCAAACAGAAGTACGGACGTTGTTTGCAATCATACTGACAACGTGCTTCCCATCCAATCCAGATGATCCTTGGTAAAGATACACAGACTGAATGACTAAATACAGCCTAAATCTATTGAATGCTACGAATCAAAATCTGGACAGTCATTCCACACCAAACATATGTAATAAGGCATTAGTTTCGATTAAAGACATACGTTAGGCGATCGCTAACAAAGTACTGGTACAACTGACAATGTCTGAGTTGAATCGATCTGCTAACGACCTTTTCAGGGCTACGAAGTGAGTACATTTGTTCCATCGAATCTTCTGAAATGATTCCACAACAACATGCGGCGAATGAAGAAATTATGTCTGAAATTACACTGAAGCGTCAGAGAAATTGGTATAGGCATGCGTATTCAAGTGCAGAGATATGTAAACAGGCAGAATACGGCGCTGCGGTCTATGTAAGACAACAAGTTTCTGGCGCAGTTGTTAGATGAGTTACTCCTGCTACAACGGCAGGTTATCAAGAATTAAGTCAGTTTGAACGTGGTGTTATAGTCGGCGCACGAGCGATGGGACACAGCATCTTCGAGGTACAATGAAGTGAGGATTCTCACGTAGGACAAAACGTGCTGTTCACAAGAGATCCTCACCCCCTCGTACTCTTGTGGATTTATGGACAGCCTCGCAGGATTCATGGGGTCAGTTCCCTCCAGCACTCTTTCAGACATAAGTCGAGTCCATGCCACGTCGTGTTGTGGCACATCTGCGTGCTCGTGGGGGTCGTAAACGATATTAGGCAGGTGTACCACGTTCTTTGGCTCTTCAATGTATAAGTCAAAGCGGTAAGTTGTATTTACTAGATACGACTGGAGCTACAGGCAAAACTTCTCTTTTGATTTACTAGCGTTTCTGCAACCATACGACAAGAACAACTACGGCACTGACAATCAAATCATCTGGAACTATTGCAGCGTTCAGCACTGAAACTTCAGCTGAAATACCAATCAGTGAGACACCAACGTAAAATAACAACGAAAATTCCATAATACACCAGTCATGTTAACTCACTATATGGGTCAAATGTACTATGTGCACAAAGAAGCACTAGAAAAACTGTATTGTACACTCAAATATTTAGGGGGAAACGCACAGCTTGTCTGATTATTTTCGATAAAGTATAACAGTTTTACTGTATCAGCTAAGCAGCCGCCAATGAACTTAATGCATGTTTAAGATCATCAGTTTTATGGCGGCACAGAACAAATTAACTTTGACGCCCCATATAAGGGCACAATTGCAACATGATGCATTTGCTGTACGTTTCCCAAAACAGTTGTTGGATATTGCAAATGAGAAAATGGGAAACGATAAACCAACAAGAAGTGCCACATTGCCAGCAAACTTCTGTAAAATCACGGCAACCACAATTCTGCCCAAAACTGCACAGAATTACAATACTTGTCAGTGGTTCAGTGCATGTACTATAGTGGCAGCCAAAAGCAACAATATCTGCGACATCTATTATAGAACTGAAAGCTAAAAACAAGGCAAAGCGACAACTTATCATTCCATGGATACTGCAATGATTCAAGACGAAGTTGTCGATTATTCAACTGAATCTTTGGAGCTAGAGGGGAGTGGAGTGAACGTAAAGGGGAGGAAGGGGAATGGGTAAGTGGAGGAGACAGGAAGTCGAGGAGAAGGGGAGAGGGAGGAAAGAGTGGGAAGAAAGAGGAGAGTGAGGAGAGGGAATGAGGTAAGGGAGATGGGGGAGAAGGGATGGGCAGAGGGAATGGGGAGAGGTGAGGGGGATGAGATGGCAGGGGTGGAGAGGGGATGGGGAGGAGATTGGAGACGAGATGGGAGAGAGATGGGGTGGAGAGGGGGAGGAGAGAGATGGGGTGGGGAGAAGAGAGGTGCTGAGGGGGAGGGGAGGAGAGGGGAGGGGAGGAGAGGGGTGAGGAGGGGAGGAGAGGAGGAGGGGAGAAAATGGGGGAGGAGAGGGGAGGGGAGGAGAGGGGAAGAGGGGGAGGGGAGGAGAGGGGGAGAGAAGGAGGGGAGGAGAGGGGTAGGTGAAGGGAGGGGGTGAGACAGGTAGGGATAGGGAGGGGAGGAGTAGGGGAGTGGGATGAGAGCAGACCATTCTTCTCTTCAATAATATCCATGTAATGGACGTCTCAAAACTGCATCCACAGACGAAGTTGCTGATTTAATAGTTTTCGAGAAGTAGTACATCGAAGTTTAATGAGTGGGCTATTCTCGACAAATAAGCTCCACTACTTATCTCCTTTTGATGTCACCAGAAAGACGGTAGCACTACAGATGTTACCAGGCATATTCTTCTGCATCTATATCTACACACATACTCTGTGAACCAATGTGAAGGGCATAACAAAGTGTGTTTCGCACTGTACGACATGTTAGGCAGTTGTCATGTTCTGTTCACTTTTGGAGTGCGGGGAAAATGACTGACTGAATACCACACTGGGGGCGCTAATTAGTCTAAATGTGTCATCACGTTCCCTACTGATATGATAGTTAGGGTAGTGTATTGTAGTGTTTGATTATGTAAGTACAGGAAGAGGACGAGGAGGAGGAGGAGATTAGGGTTGAATGTCCCTTCGACAACGAGATAAATAGAGACGGAGCACAAGCTCGGATTAGGGAAAGATGGTGAAGGAAAGCGGTTGTGTTCTTTCTAAGGAACCATCCCGGCATTTTCCTTAAGCGATTTAGAGAAATCACGGAAAATCTAGATCTGGATGGCCAGATATGGGTTTGAACTGTCGTCCTCACGAATGTGAGTTCAGTAGGCTACTAGTGCGGTATCCAGCCCGGTCTCTTTATAGAGGTTCTTGCAACATTGTCAACGGGCTTTTGCAGAATAATTATTCAATCGTCTGACAGCACATTTTTTCTGCGTTTCCATGCTAGTGTTCTGTGATTGAAACACTGCTGTGACCATTTTTTTTTGTTCTATTTAGCACAACTGATTTGTAAGTAGCGTTGTCGGTAGACTGACTGCTATTTTCCTAATTTCTGTCACTGAAAGGCGGTCTCCCATCTCATTTAACTACGATTGAGGCTTCGAGAACATTGCTTGCCCAGGTAATGACAGCTTCCGATTGTGATTCACTGATATTATGGCCATAGGATTACGTTTATCTATGTTCTGATGTGTACAATTTTACTTTTCTGCAGATCTAAAGCGAGTTGCCAATGTTTGCACCACTTTTAAATGATCAAAATCTGACTAGATATTTGTACAGATTTTCTTTTCAGAAAGTACTTCATTATAGATAACTGCATCATCTGCGAGTAGTCTGAGTTTTCTATCAACATTGTCCATCAGATCATTAATGGACAACATGAACAACAAAGGTTCCGATATACACTGCTGAAATTACTTCAACATCTTATGATGAATCTACATCCTATGATAACATACTATGGGCTCCCAAACACGAAAACCTTAATACACAAACTTCGTTTAATACCCCATGTGATCGTACTTTCAGTACTACTAATAAGGTAACTAACAAGGTAACTAATCCAACTACAATGGTTAAATCCAAATAAAAATTATTTTAAAATACGAAGCTGGGACTGTACTATTTATTTATTCGTGTAACTATGTATTCGTGGACAACTCGTGGCTTCTAGCTTAATGAAGCTAAAGACGACACAAGAACAAGTCGCTGCAGAAACAATACCAACCAATAGTCAATTATAACCAGCAGATTAACGAAAGTCATAAAGGAGTTAGAAAACACTGATTTGCAAAAAGTTAGGCATTTGCTTGAAACAATGTGCGTTAACATATGCTGTACTTGCAGACCTATATTTTCTAAAACAGAAATATCTTCGTTGTCGTACGTTCTTCCCTTGCTTGCTATCGAAGTGTAAACTTGGAGTTCAATGAATTGACGAAAACTGAAGGAGTGGAGTAACTCGTGGCAAATATCTGGATGACATAATCATCATCGCATTTAACATTGGTTCAAATGGCTCTGAGCACTATGGGACTTAACATCTGAGGTCATCAGTCCCCTAGAACTTAGAACGACTTAAACCTAACTAACCTAAGGACATCACACACATCCATGCCCGAGGCAGGATTCGACCATACGACAATAAAGGTCGCGCGGTTCCAGTCTGAAGCGCCTAGAACCGCTCGGCCACACCGGCCGGCTTTTAACATTGGACTACTGTAGTGCGACTTCAGGGAAAATTATGTAGCATGTCCAGTTATTGCACCTTTCGGGTGCGCTTACTGTTCTGTTATGCTATGACGTTGAAAAAGGAGCGAAACGAGTATTGTTTAAGATTTTTAAAGAAGTAATGGACTTGATAAGAGCTAGGGCGGCGCTATTTAAAAACTTCCAGACGGTACCTATTCTTACTTTCGACAAAATAAACGTCCAATGTGGAGTAAGTCATGATCCGCCTATTAGTTTGTTAATTCACCCCACAAGAATATGGTGATGAAGCGTGACCAACAGGTTAGCTTCGACATGGAAGCAGTCAGTAAATTACCATTTTACGTCACAGTATCCTCAGCATCTACGAGGAGAATAGGTTTTTAGAAACGTGACAAGAAAGTATTGCATTCCGCGACATACCCAAATTGTTGAAATCACTATGAAGTCACTGACTACAGAAATTACCCATTTTACATGATGGGTCGACGGTGACATAAGAGTAGATATAAGATTTATTAGATTACTAGCCAGACACCCATGGCATCGCCTACATACACATCCCACATATAATGCACTCATCTCTTCCTCTGCCCTGTCTTGGGGGCGGGTCCCCCCTCCTCCCCTCCCCCACCTGAACAACTTCTCATCCTGCCTCTCTCTGTCAATCTCCTCCTGTCCCCTCTCACTATTCACATACTCCAACCTCTCCCTGTTAATCTCCTCCCCCCTCTCTCTGTTCGTACCTTTCTTCCTCCTATCTATCCATCGTTTCCTGCTCCCCTCCCCTCTCTCAGTACATTCCTCCTCTCCGTCTCTCCCTGTCCTTTCTTTGCTGCAGCCTCTCCACTATTCATCTCAACCTTCCTCTAAGTGTGCCTATCCGAATTTGTTGACTCTGTGAAAGTGGTCAGTAAAGCCAATACTAATTCCACAACACATCTGTTGTGTGGAACAGCCCACACATCAGGCATTTGAAATCAATTTTCTAGCGCCTAAATGCAGACTGCCATGCAAAGAAGGTCAGAAAAGCATGTTGATAGTTCCCCAATCCAACATGTGCACTGCATAGGGCAACCTACATATCGGTAGCTGGAAAACCACTCCTTCCCTGATGTGTAGGCTGCCCTTCAAAGCAAATTGGTAAGGCAGGCTGATACTACTCCCATACAGCATGGCTGTCGTGTTGGGCAGCCTACACATTAGGGGAAAAAACGGGATTTGCTCCTATCTCTACTACATGGGAAGCAGGAGCTTCTAACCAATGCTGGCCTGTTACTTATGAAGTTTGCTGTTTGTGTGCCAAATTTGATTGAAATAGATCCAGGGGTTTGGATGAATGCTGGACACACCTACACTCACCATTTCACCCACCCATTTGCAGCCCCCCCCCCTCCACTCCACACACACAAAGTAAATATAGGGGGCTGGGAGTCTCACTGTTTATACAGTTGATTTATTGTGGCAAATATAATGTTTGTTAATGAGTGATATACATTCCTTTATTACGTTTTTGTTTATGTATTATGTCGCTATTGCTTCTTGTACGTGGTAATCTCCCTTTATTATTAACTTCTGGAACAGGCTGTTTCTAGTTTTAAGGACTTTCAAGCAGTTTTAATCGTTGGATGGTGATTCTCTGCCACTACATGGTCTGCAAATGTTGAGTGGGAACTGTTACTGTGTAATGCCCTCAAATGATTTGTGTATATCGACCTGAAATGCCTAAATAAACAAACAGTGTCACTCATAAGACGGAACATCTCACCAACTGTAAAGTTATTTGTTGTACTGTGATTTGGAGTCAATGTTGAACCACAGGTAGCTCTATAACTGGCAAGGTAAGTCAGTTCAAACGTCGATGGAAGGTAAAGACAAACTATCTTCAGCAGGGCAATAATTATGCTCCATTCGGTGAGAGATGAGAAAATATGGTGCTCTTGACAGCTTGAAATTTGGGAGGTGCAAGAAAGCTGTCAGCAATAACCATGATAGTATTCGCACACTTCAATAAGACTATCAGCAATAAATCTATTCGAAATGCATTGGTTGCTACCGAATGCTTTCCGGCTAGCTGCCAGTTTTAGTTAGCAAACGTCACAGATTACAATGTGCCAGACACGTCAACAATAGAGATGAAGACAAACACAAATATATGCAAAATTTCACCGATAGTTAACTGCGCATTCTGGTTTCATGGTTTTTAGACGCTTTGACCAAAGTGCTATCTACAAGTCAACGTTTTGAAACATCAAAAAGCACTCGATTTAGGGGAGTCTTCTTGGAGTTCGCGAATGATACGGGTTTGTGGATAAAATGTTTCTGCGTTGGCAATGTTTGCTCCTTTATGCGCGCACGAACCCATACACACACACACACACTCACACACACACACACACACACACACACACACACACACAAAGTACACGCAGTAACTTTTCAGCACGTACAACAAACAGCAAAGTTCACAACAGATACGTGTGAAATAAGGAGTGAAGATCTTACCTTGTTATGACCACACTGGCGTCGATATCTCCAACGATTGTGTCCTAGTTTGATAAAGAAACGACTGTATCTTCTAGAGTTTCGTCTCTCGAACTTCTTTGATCGATCCTTCCACTTCTGCGGCGTTGTTCGTGTGGCTGCCGCGTTGACCAGTCTCTTCGTCTTTCGCAACGTAAACGTTTTGTTTGGAGCACAGACAAGTACAGTGGCATTATGGTGGTAGTGACTCGGTGGAAGACGTGTGGCTTTGTGCCGCTGATTCACTGCTAATGAATTAACTGCATACCGCTTTCTGTAATTAGTATCTCCTCATTCATTCTATGAGCTCTACCCATCGCATATTCTTTTCCGAGCACGTACATTCCTTCAACCAGACAAAACTTTCATTTCTTGTTGTTGTTGTTGTTGTGGTCTTCAGTCCTGAGACTGGTTTGATGCAGCTCTCCATGCTACTCTATCCTGTGCAAGACTCTTTATCTCCCAGTACCTACTGCAGCCTACATCCTTCTGAGTCTGCTTAGTGTATTCATCTCTTGGTCTCCCTCTACGATTTTTACCCTCCACGCTGCCCTCCAATACTAAATTGGTGATCCCTTGATGCCTCAGAACATGTCCTACCAACCGATCCCTTCTTCTAGTCAAGTTGTGCCACAAACTCCTCTTCTCCCCAATTCTATTCAATACCTCCTCATTAGTTACGTGATCTATCCATCTAATCTTCAGCATTCTTCTGTAACCACATTTCAAAAGCTACCAGTAAAGCTGCATGCCCTCGGGAAAAATTACGGCTGTAGTTTCCCCTTTCTTTCAGCCGTTCGCAGTACCAGCACAGCAAGGCCGTTTTTGTTAGTGTTACAGGGCGAGGTCAGTCGATCATCCAGACTGTCGTCCCTGCAACTACTGAAAAGGCTGCTGCCCCTCTTCAGGAACCACACGTTTGTCTGGCCTCTCAACAGATACCCCTTTGTTGTGGTTGCACCTACGGTACGGCTATCTGTATCGATGAGGCACGCAAGCCTCCCCACTAACGGCAAGGTCCATGGTTCATAGGGGGCATTTTTCCTTGTACATGCAATTAATGGTTTACTTAATTGTATGTAGTGATACTGTGGATTAGCCATAACAAAACACTATCCCAACTGACACTTGTTACCAAACGAGCAACGAACCAGTCTTTAAATGTATTAATATCCATTTCCTCGAAGTATTCTACTGTTTGTTTTAAGCGAAATATCTAAACAGTACTGGACTCTTAATATGTTTACAGATCCGCTATGAGCAATGAGAAGTCTATCGCCCAACGTTTTTGGCACACTAATTTTCTGTAAACGTGTATCGTGTGTCACGAGATGGATCGAGTATTACTCACTCTGTCGATTGTTCGATGTTTTGTATCAAAGGACCACGATTGTCAATTGCCTTTTAAAACACCTAGTGAGTAAGCACATGAAGTCGTGTTCCTGACGTTTCAACGTATCCCTGTTTACAAACCTCATCCTTTCACTACTACAATAAACCACTATCACATCAAGAAACTCACATAGATTATCAGGGGAATATATACACGCAAGCTTTTCGAACAAAAAAAGCTCCGAAATACTGAATCCTACAGCTGAGTCGTGGCCATGAAAAAGGAAACAAGATGGCGTTACGTTAATAATCGTGGGAGACGCGCGAAGCAAGCGCGAAATCCGCTGAAACTGTCATTGAACTACTCCGCCCGAAAGGAATATAATGAAGCACTCTGGCATTCATGCCGACTTTTGACTTAATAACAGTTTTACTTTATTTATTATATGTAACAACAACAGGTTTTCAAACGTTCAGAAAAGGAATCGTGAAGTGTCAGGGAAGTGAGATTACAATGAATAAATCCGGAGATTCCTGAAAATGAAATTGGTATTACATAAATTACGAGAAGAAATCGGCAATGTAATCAGATAAGCGTACATATTTAAACAAGAAAAGAGAAATTCCATAATAAGTAGGTGTCCAAATAGCAGGTTGATGGGTTTATTTGCTCACTCTGACGTCCGCAAATAGAAAAAGTTTCGATGTATAATGAATAGAGCTATAGTGTTATTGATCCCATCTTGTGTACCAAGGTAGACCACGGCCAACTAGAGTACGCCGACGTTGTTAACAAAACTCTTATTCAGGTATTCACGAGAACTGTAATATCTTTCCTGAACTAATTACGGTGTTATGAATTTTGATGTCTCCGCCAGGACAATATCTATCCCCTTCCTTAAAGTTTGCTTTATACATGATACCAAAGAATACGAACGTATTTTCTCAGCCACTGAGCATCTGTGTCACTTAACACGATAAATTTTGGTTCCTGTCTCGTGATAGTCCAGCATTTTTTAAAAGAATGATGAGATGAACAGGTGCAAAGATTTTTTGACTAATAATAACATATTAATTAGAATATAACGGATTAATAAGTGTTCCTTTACGTTTTGCTAATGTCCACTATGTTTTGAAAGGAAATTGTGATGTTCAACAGATGCGTTACTCTTGCTTTCCTATTACAGTCACATCCTGGGTTAATATGTGCTGCAAAAAGTGCCAGAAGCAATTATTTTCATATCTTTCGACAAGATACTAATCATGGTTCTTTATTTACACTTTGAAAATAACGAGTGCATAAATTTTACGTGCGTGACAATCTACTTTTATTACTTTCAAGAAGGCTCGTAGATTCCTTTTTGGATTGCGCAATAAGCTGTGGCAGGTCGTCGACTTACAGTCAATATTCAGTATATGAAACATGTATTTATGAACAGGATAAAAGAGCCGAAATTTCAGACCAGTAGTAAGTCTAATACGTAATTGTAAACAGGCTGCATGCAAGATGAGTAGTAAGATGGTACCACAGGACTCTGTGTCTGTCGAGTCGCGTTTGTAGCCATCTACATCAAAGGAGAAGTGAAATTTCAATTTAGTTAATGAAGTAAACACACAGCGCCACTTTCTGTGTTCACCGAGAGTGTGCCTGGCCAGGTCCTCTACTCTCAGTGTAATTGTGGTTTCGTGCCATCTCTCTGTAGCTCAGAGTTCTCTTGGAACAGCAGTTCGGAATTCACTCTAAGAAGAGTACGTTTTCGCCCTGTGGACAGACCTATAACAGATAGTGTACCAGCGTGTAGAGAATGCGCGTTGACGAATGGTAGTTTATTCGATTAAGAACTCATACTTGGAG
The DNA here is from genome assembly GCF_023897955.1 of Schistocerca gregaria. NCBI lineage: Eukaryota > Metazoa > Arthropoda > Insecta > Orthoptera > Acrididae > Schistocerca > Schistocerca gregaria. Next base: position 311,072,637 of record NC_064922.1, on the reverse strand, counting down.
ATTTTGAGTACTCAGTGCGGAAATTGTTACTGGATTTTCCGATAGTAGACTGAGGATACAAGCACAGGGCCAGAGCATCCGACCGCCTCAACATTATATATGTAGTGGTTGTTTAACGTTAGGATCGGGACACTGTCTGGGTACTGGGTGAATTTTGCTAAGCGGACTTTAAATATGAAAGTACCTACGCATATTTATATTGTGGGGACAGGTTATGACCATCACCTCCTACATGTGTCATCTAAAGTTGCTCGTTATGTGCATAAAGTGATTTCTAACGGTATGTTAGATACTTAAAACTAGCGGTCTTCTAAAGCTGCGAAAGTGTTTCTTAGACCAAGGGCGACAGTACCGTTGCGAAGCGATATCAAATGAAACGAGCATATGAGGATTGCGGTACGGAAGGCGAATGGTCGGCTACGGTTTATTAAGAGAATTTTAGGAAATTGTAGTTCATCTGTACTGGAGCCCGCATATAGGACGCTAGTGCGACGCAATCGCGAATGCTGCTCGAGTGTTTGGGATCTGCACCAGGTCGGATTGAAAGTAGACATCGAAGCAATTCATAGGCGAGCTGATCGAACCAGTGGGTTCGATCAGCATGCAAATGTTGCGGATATGCTTCGAGAGCTCAAGCGGGAATCCCTGGAGGGAAGAAGACATTCATTTAGAAGAACACTGCTGAGGAAGTTCACCGAACCGGCATTTGAAGCTGACTGCAGAACGATACTACTGTCGCCATCATACACTTTGCGTAGGGACCACGAAAACAAATACGAGAAATTAGGACTCATGTGGAGGCATACAGATAGCCGTTTTTCCCTCGCTCCATCTTCGAGTGGAACAGGAAAGAAAAAGATTAGTTGTGGTACAGGGTACCCTCCACAACACACCGTACGGTGGCTTGTGGATTGCGTATGCAGATGTGGATGTGCTTGCGGAAGACTCAAATGGCACTGAGCATTATGGGACTTAACTTCTGAGGTCATCAGTCCCCTACAACTTAGAACGACTTAAACCTACCTAACCTAAGGACATCACACACATCCATGCCCGCGGCAGGATTCGAACCTGAGGCTGCGGTTCCAGACTGTAGCGCCTAGAACCGTTCGGCCACTCCGGCGGGCCGCTTGCGGAAGGAACAGTTTGCAGTATTCGCACCTCTGTGGTGTATTGTATGTCATGTTTGGACTGTGCGAACTGTTATGAAGAACTAACAGTTTCTGAAGAATATTCAAGACCCCATAGTTAAATTGTTCTCAGTTCAAAAACTTAATGATAACATCACCACTGCTTACCATAACAGCTCACTGAACAAAATTTTGAATAGATCCTCTGAGTATAGGTGGCATTAATTTTGCTTGGACATACTTAAATTTCCTTAAGAACTCTCAAGAAAACAAAGACAATGCTAAGCTTCCTCAACAATTGTGTTAAAGTTCTACCCGTCGTAGAATCTTGCATCCAGATGAAATGACAAAAAATGTGTGCGAACATTTGCTTCAAATGTACAAATTCTTCAATCAACATTTAAAAGCCATAGAATATCCACCAATTACTCCAGTATTAAATTATATATTCCGTACGTAGTGTGGATTACAAACTGAATTTTTACTGTCGGACTAAAACACGTAAATCGTCTATTTATCTGGTCTATAAAAATATATCAGAAATATAGCTGTCCTTACATTTTAGCGATTGCAGTCTCAGTTTTATGATTCGCGGTAAGAACGTTCAGCTAAGGACACCTGTATCAACTTACGCCTGTGAATGTATCGATAAGTAAAACATTGCTTGCTTGGGACATTAACTCGAGCTATGGAGCGTGAAGCAAATGTCATCGCCTGTGCTCAAGTGGTGCAAACACACCATGGCAGCTGGCTGATTAACTACGTTTTACAGCTTTTGTTCAACATTTAAACTACTTTCTAAATAAATCGAGACCAGTTAAATAAGACGCTGTTTGGAGCAAAATATCGCGCAACGAGGTAGATGTACTGTGTAAAAGAGACAAAAAAAGTAAAACAATTAAAAGCCTAATGAAGTGACGAAATCTCTCTTAGTTTACCACGTTTATAACAAATTAAGAATTTTACTTGAAATGGTCCCACACTTACGTATTACACCCATGTTCAGAAAAAATACAGCACTACGAGTAGACATTGTTTCACCAATGGGTCTGGTGATGTTTGGGCCAGGGCAAAAGGGTATCTTTTAACACCAAGAAGACATGTGCTCGTGCAGTAACATGTGGTCGTGCATTGTCGTGCTGAAAACTGGCGAATGGCTATGGGTCACACAATATCACTCACCTACGGCACAGAACCGATACATACTCAGACTGACCAGAACAACGCTAGATGACCACACTTGCTGATGGAGTTAAGTGTTCTTATAACATGCTAAAGTAACATTTTTCTCGCCATTTAGATCGACACCAGAACGCGCATCAGAGAAAAAAAAATCTCGCATTGGAAGAGCAATCCCCACCAGGAAGAGTGATTCGCAAAACCAGCTTTCCTCAATAGTCACCAGAAGATAGCAACAAGTTTCGCTGCCGAAAATTCGTGCAGAAACGACGAGTCAAACCGGAGAAACACCTGAGACGAATTTAAATTAAAAGACATATAGTGTCAACTACTATTGAAGCGCCCGCCCGGCTAGCCACGCGGTCTAACGCGCTGTTTCCCTAGCGTGCCGGTCCCTGGCACGAATCCGCCCGGCGAATTAGTGTCGAGGTCTGGTGTGCCGGCAATGCTGGGCTGATTACCCTTATTCCTCCTCAGTTACAGTATGTCGGCGATTGCTCCACAAACATTGTCTCCACGTACGAGTACACCAAAATTACTCTACCACACGAACATCTGGGGCTACACTCGTCTGGTAAGAGACATTCCCGGGGGTGGGGGTGGGGTGGGGGGTGGGGGTCCACAGGGGGCCGAAACGCACAAAAACCCTGGGGTCGGTGTGGGGCGGAGGTGGGGTGGGTGGACTGCTGGGCCTGTTGTGGGGTTGTGAACCACTGAGGCCTACGGCGGGACGAAGCCTCTCCGTCGTTTCTAGGTCCCCAGTTTAATACACAGTACACACTATTGAAGCACATCATCGAGGAATATTTGCTAACGAGGAATTGTCGAACAGGTTAAACAAAGCGAGGTGCAAACGCTTACCCCATTACGCTTTACTCATTTAATAATTCGTGGCGTTTGAACTGAGCATTTACAATCACCGATTCCTTCTCTGAAAGTTCTCCGCTTATAACTTTCTACCATGGATGTAATTTTGACAATAAGATACCCTGCAGACTTTTGATACGAGGTGGTTATAGAGAAGATCGGGGGACGATGCGAAACTTAATGTTTGGAGGATCAAAACGTTAGTTAGAATTGGGACTTCAGATTCGACTCTAAATTGGTGTTCACTGAGGAGCCTTTTCTGAGTACTGGACAGCCGATATTACTCTACCACAACTAATCATACGCGTTTAAAATTTTTTTTCGAATAGTGTAGGTTAGGATCTCACCCCCAAGCATTGAGGTGAGATGGCAGTTGTATAGGAAGCTGACTCTGGAGCTAGTTTTGTAGATTTATGTTGCATTGTAGCTAAATATATAATTCATAAAGCGAATTTAATAGATTACAAATACGAAAATGTAAAAAAATGGATTTAGGAAACTAGCAAATACATGGTTGTTTCCAAATTAAATCAGAGCTTTTTAGCACAATTATTGCATACACTTCTTCTTCTATACAGGTTTCGTGCAATCACTTTTTACACATGACACACGGAATCCAGTTTACCTATGGCCCATCTTTATAGTAGCAGCTCACAGCAATCTGAGCACAATAATCACTGTCATTTTGTGAGCCGCCTGGTTCGCTAATCCTTGCAGTGGATTTCTTGCTTTAAGACCATAATTCGCTGCGACGTCGATCTTTCCTCTTCAATTCGACAGTGTTATGTGAGAATTTCAGCTGTTTTCTTTCCGCGCTTAGATAATAACTGATCCAAGCCAGGCAGAAGAGTAATGTCTTCAAAGATGTTCCTGGCATCGGGTCATTCTCAATCTCTTTTTCAAGTGTGCTGCTGTGTATCTATGGGAGAAGAGCCAAACACATCCTCGGTTGTCGATCTTGCTCTCTGCCTCAGCAGTAACAAACGTCACAAATTTGAAATGCCTCCTCTGTAACTTTTTCTGCGTTGAAGGGGTACAAACCACAAGATTGAAACCCAGATTGAGCGTTGGACGGAACTGCAGCTTTCTCCCATGCTTCACTGAGTAACAGTGGGAACTGGGCTCTTGAGGCTTTATGCCCAGGATGAGACAATGCCCAGGTGCGCATTGCCCTTTAAAAGGCATCTTTCAGTGAATTGAAAATACACCTATCAAGAGGCTGAAGATAGTGCGTTGACTGAAGAGGTAAGTAAATCAAGAGCACATCAGTACCCGCAGGAAGCTGTCGCATATCGGAAACAGTAGAGTGTGAGGTATGGCCACCGAGAACCCGAACCAGTTTCCCTTATTTCGTGGGACAAAAGCGGTCTTCCTTTCACATCATAAATACAGGGTGATTATAATCAAAGTTAAACTTTCAAAACGCTGTAGAAATAACACAACTGGTCAGAATGACGTCAAATTGCAACGGAATATTACCGGAGAAGGGGGAAAGAGTACGGCAGGAGAAAAAAAAAGTTGTGTCGAAATTGTTCAATAGAGGGCGCTGTATGTGTCAGAATAATTAAATGAAAACATCTGTTTTGCGCACGCATCCATTGAAGTTGGTATAAACAAGATGGGTACACGGCTTTTTGTCGTTTTCGTGCCGGCCGCGGTGGTCTCGCGGTTCTAGGCGCGCAGTCCGGAACCGTGCGACTGCTACGGTCGCAGGTTCGAATCCTGCCTCGGGCATGGATGTGTGTGATGTCCTTAGGTTAGTTAGGTTTAAGTAGTTCTAAGTTTTTAGGGGGACTGATGACCACAGCTGTTAAGTCCCATAGTGCTCAGAGCCATTTGAACCATTGTCGTTTCGCGTCTGCGACGTTCGCCATGACTCTCTCAATGCAGGATGCACTCTGCTTGTAAAGCTGTAATACAAGAATGATGACTGTGCACAGGTCGCTCTGCAGGAGTTCCGGACACTGAAGGGTTTGAAAAAAGGCGTTGGTCTGATGACTGATGTGGGTGTGAGGAAAGTGATTATGAAATTAGAAAAGATGGGTTCTTTTGGTGTGCAGCCTGGTAGAGGGAGGAAACGAAATGATTCGACATCACATCAATGCAGGAGGAGACGAATGGTGGTGTGCAAACGTGTAGTGCACAGAGAATTGCCTGAACATTGGGCATACCCGTCAGCGCAGTGCGTAAAATCCTACGAAACATCCTTCTTTGCTATCCATTCAAAATAACCGATGTGCACGAGTTGCTTCGTGTTGAACTGCCAGCAAGAGAGACCTATGCTTTAGAATTTCTCCGTCGCACGGAAGTGGACAATGATGGACCGTGGAAGATTTTGTGGACAGACGAAGCCCATTTCCGTCTGACAGGATATGTCAATTCACAGAATTGTCGAATATGGGCAACGGAAAGTCCACACAGCTAGTGCTCCCGTCCGCGATAACGCCAAAAACCAAACTATTTAAATTTCAAAAACTGCATAACTCATTCGATGTACCCCTTAATCCTGATAAGGTCGCTGTGTGGCGCGGGTTTACGGCATCATTTATCATAGGGCCATATGTTTTCGAAGACAAACGTACTTCCAGTCCTGTTACCTGTAACGCCACTGCTAAGCGCTATGTCTTTTGCGCAACCACGTCATTCCAGCTCTCCAAAAGCGTGGATGGGATCATTTTTGTGCAAGATGGCGCACCTCCGCACATTGAAAATCTAGTTAAGCAGCTGCTGAAGCTCCATTTCGTAAATTTTAAAATTATCAGGCGCCATTTCCCTACAGCCTGTTGTCAACGTCGAACAACTTCGCCTCTGTATCACTAATTTTTAGTGTAATACAATATTACGGTTAAAAACTGCACTCATTTTACCCCATAATCAAGGAAAATACTGTAATTAATATAATACTTCGTACTTTGTGGGCCCACGGTATGTTTCTTTTCATGGTTCTCCACCAGACGTCGTTTCAGAGTTCTGCATGAGATGCCATATTCTTAGGAATCTCTGTAACAATTCATTCCATCAGCCTCCACAGCCATTTGTAGAGTTCTTCGGCCCCCTGACTCCTATTCGATGTCCTTACATACGTTCGAGGCATTTCCTATGAAAACGGTGTCTGTGTAAGTTAGGAATAATATTCGTCAACTTATCCCAGCAAAACAGTGCCATCTATCCCGGGGATCGGGGTGAGATGCCACTCTCCCTGACTAGCACAATATGCCCACCGCATGGAAATTTCCGGGTGTGATTCCCAGGCGGGCTGGGGATTTTCTACGCCCTGAGTGTTTGTGTTGACTTCATCATTTCATTATTATTCGGTTAAGTGGTTCGACTGGACAGTGAAAAGGTTGGGGATTTGTACAGACACTGATAACCACGTAGTTTAGGACCCCTCAAACCAAATATCATCACAGCATGGAAACTGTGGATGGCAACATACGCTACAAAGCAGCCACTACGCTCAACATGTCTAACATTTGCCTCTGCTACTTTATTCATACTCTCGTATGCGCTTGAAAATAAATGTGCACCATTAAGAAGCGGTCCGCTTTAGCTCTTGCCGTGCATTAATTAGTTTAAAAGCGAAGACGCGATGGACACAGCGACATACGAAGCTGCCTTCCCGTCACACTACAGTTGTAGAGTCCCTTACACGATGGTGTCGCCATTTTTCACCACCTGTCGGAAATGGCGGCTTTAGGCATTTCGCCCCGGTAGCCGTATCTCCCGATCGACTTAAATTAAACTGTGTTCTGGGCTCTACAGTGCGCGCTGTAAACATCACAGGACGCTGAAACATCGTTGGGGTGTTCACTAGTCGATGGGCTCGTCGAATACGCTGAAATAATATAACGGTTGCACTCTCCTCCACCAGATGAAAACGGCTCTGTAAGCAGAGTGTCATGTGGGTGCAGAAAAAGGGAAGGAACGATCAAACGAACGGTACGTTTATTAGGATAACGTCACCATATGTGTTCCACATGGTCTGCCGACAGTAACATCATGCACGGTCGCCGGCCGCGGTGGTCTAGCGGTTCAGGCGCTCAGTCCGGAACCGCGGGACTGCTACGGTCGCAGGTTCGAATCCTGCCTCGGGCATGGATGTGTGTGATGTCCTTAGGTTAGCTAGGTTTAAGTAGTTCTAAGTTCTAGGGGACTGATGACCACAGATGTTAAGTCCCATAGTGCTCAGAGACATTTTTTTTGCACGGTCGATAGCTGCTCGCAGTATATTCAGCGTAATCAGAGCGACACGTCGTCGTATGCTACCCTTCTAATCAGGAAGAGTCCGGATACATCCCTCACAGACACGATCTTTCAAATATTCCCACAACCAGAAGTGACATGTATTTAGGTTGGTGGATATGGAAAGACACACATACTGAAATTTCCTAGAGATAAAGCGGTCGTTACCAAAGGTTCTCGAAGCAAATCTTCCGCCTTCTATATATAGTGTCACCCCGTCTTGCGTGAAAATAGTGGTGTGGACACAATTGTGTTCTTCCAAAGCTGGACTCACGTCTTGTAGAAGGAGGTCCTTATAACGTGCAGATGTCTCTTAAGACACCTAACAGGCCCGTGAGGTGTTATATCCCCGAAGATAAGCAGACTGAGAATGAAGGAGCTTGTGACATTGCACATTAATGTGACATGCAGTGGATGTTTATGCATTACATGTGGCGGAATAGAAACCCATATCTGACAGTTCTGCGCATTAACGGCACCCTGTATTGTAAAATGTGTCTAGTGCGTTCAAAAATATTCCCCAATCACATGCCATCCATTTCCACGCTTCCCCCCCCCCCCCCCCCAAAAAAAAAAAAAAAAAAAAAAAAAAAAAAAAAAAAAAAAAAAAACGTAGGACCGTTGTAGCCTTGAGGCTTCATTTGGTGCAAATTCTGATCCCTGTAGGGATACCGATGAAAATTTGCACCACAATCTTTCGAACTGTTGACCAGGTGAGACAATTCCCGTGACTCACCTCGGGCACTGGCTGAAGAATTTGAGGCTTGTGCTGCACGGTCTTCTAGGGCTACAGCCATGGGACGGGTCGCCTCCCTCTCCCTGATGCACTACCTAATTCGCCTGTTTCTTCAGATTTGTTGATCACACTCTTTAGCCCATTTATTAACATGGGCTCTATTCGCAGCCGTTTCTGTCGCCGATATTCCCAAAATGCCCCGCTGATATTGCTGCCGTTCTTATAAAACAACTTTACGAGCAGTGCGCAGACTTCATCTCAATATCCATTGCATTTCGCACGGAAAACCTCAACCTTCTTAACGCTTTACACCAACAGTCACTAAAAAAAGAAATTAACACGCGTCACCGAACGTCAAACAGCATACTGACGTCATAACAGTAAACATTTCATATTCTGACTGCTTTCAGAGCCGTATTTCCACCTGCTGGCAGAAACTGAAACTGTTACTTTTTTCAGCACATTGTGCGAGCTCACAAATTTAGGAATATAACTGCGATGTATACAGCTCGCACTGCAGCAGTGGGAAGTGTCAGTTTAATTATAATCGAGCGATACAAAAGAGTTTTCTAATCAGATTCAGTTTCCATATTCTTTTAGTTTTTCATCTTTGTAGTACTCACTGGTGAAAGTAGTTGTCTTGTTTCATCATTAATCAAGAATATTATGGGTTGGACAGGTGTCTGCGAAACGACCTTGGGCTTCATTAAACTCTCGGTACATTGTAGTACAATTTTGTTCAACGATTTCCACTGTGAGCAAACTAGCTTAGCGTTTTAGTCTCAGGACAAGCAGGGTTATTACAGCCCTTCACAAACGACAGTACGGAAAACAAAATGAGTGTAGTGTTATTGCTACAGAGCGGGCTGCTCACAAAGCCCCTTCGCTGTGGTGCGTTTACTTCTAATTACGGACGCACGCGCGCGCGCACGCGCGCGCGCGCACACACACACACACACACACACACACACACACAGTTTACCCATTTCGTTAGCTGGGTCCTAGTAATTACAGCGCACGTTTTCGTTAGCTCTTCTTTGAGCCAGATCAAAGGTAGGTTACTTTAATCTGAAGAGATGGAGTGTTCGCGTCATTGTTACAAAGCCCTTTCCAAAGCAAGCCACGAAGTTGAGGCGACAGCCTATATGATATTAGATGTTTATCCCTTGACTGTTGGCAATCAGTGTAGAATATGACAGACAAAAGTAAGCTCTCAGATCGCATATAAAATGCACCAATTTGATGTAAGGTCTATCAGTTGAAAAGCCTACCGAGAACGTGCTTTCCCAGGCCAGCAGAAAATGTTGAGATCATACACTGAGAAAAACAAGTGCGCCAGTATGTGAGATGCAGGACATGGCTATCATAAGAGTCAGTTAGCACTTTTCAGACGCCTGTAGTGCCTGAATTGTACCGCATAACAACAGCGTTTCTGATTCTTGCTAACGCCGTTGGCCAGTCACAGATGTAGGTCTGTGATCATTGGTGACTGCAAACGAAGAGAACGCGGGGGGCATAAGGAGCGCTTCTCCTTTCCTGGAAGCTATTCACGTTACAATATGATCACGAATTTCGATCAGTGATTGCCTGCTACTCTACTAAACTGCAGATTTAACGTTGCCGAGCGTGACGGCAAATACTGTGGCTTCAGCCACCTCTACGTACCTTGAGTTTTCTTACTTATCACTTGTTCACAGGAAATTACTCCTATTCCTTCGTGCGGCAGCGATTTCGCCGCTGCTTTTGAGCCAAGATAGACACGAACCTTTTAGAACCGCTTCGAAATAGTACCTCCAATCTTTTCTGCGTTGCTTTCTCGTTCAGCCTATGTAGAGTTGCCGGCAGGACCAAATCAAACGCACTAAAAAGCTGATTCCGTCGTCAGTTCCCAGCAGTACATTAACATTCAAGCAGAACACGTGCGTGCTGTTCGTCTCCAGATGTCATAAGAACGTCTCCTTCCCTTGCTGTATAACGGAATCACAACAGTAGTTTATCATTTGTCTGCAGATAAAGAAGAACCGTTGTGACTTGCTGAGTCAACATTCTGTTTTCCACAGCAGAGCTATTGCAGGTCGTTTGGGAGGGCACAGCCATGATATCCTGTGGGCGCTTACATCTGTAGTCTGACAAGTACCCAAGCGTAGCTGCGAAGAAAAGGAAATAAGATTCTCCGCACTATAACTTGACGAAGTACAACATAGCCCGACATGTAGTACAGCTGGGGTGGCTTCACAATAACGTGACAAACTGGAGAGACGAGGACTACTTTGCTTCAGTCCCAGGCTGGCAAAAGTCGATTCTGCCAATCTGTTTTAGTTTGGTTGTAGGAGCGCTCCAACGTTGATCTAGTTAATAGACTGGTCCTTAACCAAACTGATCTCCGCGAGTATGCTAATCGCTGGTTATCACGCTCGCCTATCTTTGCTCAGAGAATTCTACGACTTACTAGGTCGGCCGAGAGAAGTCATGGCCGGGGAAAGTCATTTTGCGGCTTCGCCGTCGAGGAGAAGGAAGTTGCCGACTTCAATCACTTGGGACGGTTTTTCTCGTGGACGCTGGCTGGTCGCAACACCAGGAGGCGGCATGGCCAGATACTGTGTGTAAGGCCTCGCGGTCGATTTAGATTTACAGTGAGGTGGCAAAAGTCATAGGATACCTCCTAATATAGTGTCAGATCTCTTTTTGCACTGCGTAGAGCAACAAATCGACGTGGCATGGACTCAACAAGTCTTTGGAAGTCCCCTGCAGAAATATCGAGCCATAATGCCTCTACAGCAAAAGGGCTGCAAGTGCGGGATGCTGTTCACCAACTGACCTCTCGATTATGTACCATAGATGTTCGATGGAATACACGTCGGGTGATCTGGGTGGCCAAATCATTCGCTCGAAATGTCGACAATATTATTCAAATCAATCGTGATCCCTTGGGGGTCGGTGACATGACATCTTTGTTTGGCCAGAATGGCTGAAAATAGTCTCCAAATAGTCGAACATAACCATTTCCAGGCAATAATCGATGCAGTTGGATCAGAGAACCCAGTGCATTACTTGTAAACATAGCCTCCACCATTACGGAAAAAAATTGTTCAAATGGCTCTGAGCACTATGGGACTTAACAGCTATGGTCATCAGTCCCCTAGAACTTAGAACTACGTAAACCTAACTAACCTAAGGACATCACACAACACCCAGTCTTCACGAGGCAGAGAAAATCCCTGACCCCGCCGGGAATCGAACCCGGTAACCTGAGCGCGGGAAGCGAGAACGCTACCGCACGACCACGAGCTGCGGACACATCATTACGGAGCCACCACCAGCTCGCACAGTACCTTGTTGACAACCTGACTCCGTAGCTTCATGGGGTCTTCGCCACACTCTAAGCCTCATCTGATCAGGCCACGCTTTTCCAGTCGTCTAGGATCAAACCGATATGGTCACGAGGCCGAGAGAGCCACTGCAGGGAATGTTGTGATGTTATCAACGGTAATCGCGTCGGTCGCCTGATGCCACAGCTCATTAACGCCAAATTTCGCCGCATTGTCCTAACTGATACGTTCATCCAACGTCCCACATTGATTTCTGCTGTTATTTCACGCAGTGTTGCTTATCTGCTGGCGCTGACAACACTATGCAAAAGTAGCTGCTCTCGGTCGTTAACTGCAGGCCACTGTGTTGACCGTGGTGAAAGGTAAATTTGGTATTCTCAGCACACACTTGACGTTGTGGGTCTCGGAATATTCAATTCCCAGACGATTTCAAAAACGATATACTCCATGCGTATAGCTTCAACTGTCATCGCGCTTTCGAAATATGTGAATTCCCGTCGTGTGGCCAAAATAAAGTCGTATATCATTTCACATGAATCACCTAAGTAGAAATAGCATCTCCGCCAGTCCACTGCCCTTTCATACCGTGTTTTCGAAATACTGCCATCATCTGTGTACGTGCATATTGCTATCCCACGAATTTCGTTACCTCAGTGCACAGCTGTGGGGGTTTTAAAGCGCCAGTGGTTACCTGGAACTGTGTCAGAAAAAAATGCAGCCTGGAGTTATGAACATTGGTCAACTTCTGTAACACGTGTGAACTGGTTTTCGCCGAGGGGAGATTGCATGGTGAGCAATTTGTAAACCTCATACTCCCTGCGTTGTAGAAGGTTTTTAAATAGACTGACTTGTAACGTTCGTAATGTCAGACACTTGTAGTTGCTGTCACCGGAATAATAGCTCGTTCACCTTCAATATCGAGTGGATAAGCTGATAAAGCAAAAAGATAGTATTATTTTCGTCTGGGTCGAGTTAATATGACTAATGTGTACCAACTGGGTATATGTGTTTCCACAGAGTTGCCATCTTAATTGTATAGAGTTTAAAAGTGCATTCTCTAAGCCTATGTTTAATTAGTTTGGTGTTCGGCTATCCAGCTTCAGTTAATCTTATGACACTAGGGTGTATACGCTCGTGAAAAGGTTTTGGCTGGGTGTCATGTAGTTCACTGTAAATTCTGAATTTTTACCAATAAGCGGAACCAATCTGTGGTAGTTGGATATTAAACTTCATTGCAGATGAAATAAAATTATTTTTTAAAATTTTGTATTTGGGGGGATCCACAGCCTACAGTTGCTTGATGAACGTAAACATGGTCCGTAGTAGTCTGTAATGTGATGTTTATTTAACCGTGCGATGAGCTAATTTCGACTAAGCGTCATTGTCAAGCACCTGTAAAATCAACATGGAGAAGCACTACATTGTCTACACACATCGCCACATATTTGCATGCATGCAAAAGGATTTTCAAGTATTTTGACTTTTTTGTTGTTCAATTTTCAGTTTCAGCGTAACACTGTGAGAAAATGAATACCTATTTTGTAAATACTTTCTACCTTATTTTCAGAATTCGTTGGGTATGGTTCAAATGGCTCTGTGCACTATGTGACTTAACTTCTGAGGTCATCAGTCGCCCTAGAACTTAGGACTACTTAAACCTAACTAACCTAAGGACATGCCCGAGGCAGGATTCGAACATGGGATGGTAACGGTCGCTTGGCTCCAGACTGTAGCGCTTAGAACCGCACGGCCAGTTCGCCGGCTCGTTGGGTATCCTAGAATAATTAATTTGATGAAGTAAATGCAGAGCGTTGTGTCTAAAATTTGATATCCGTATTGTAGACATATATCTATACTAGGCACCCCCTTACAATGCGTGGCAGTGGTTACTTCTTACTGCTACCTTTTCCCCCCTTCCATTTTCCATTTACGGGTGGCACATGGGAAGATTGACTGTCGACAAACGTCTGTATGAATTCTGATCTCTTCGATTTTCTCTTAGTGGTCATTTTTCTTCTTTTCCTTGTGTCTTTGTTCAGCATGGCCGCAGGGCTGCCATGGTATTAACTGATCTTGCATATTTAGTTTAACCCTTACAGTACCAAGAGGGGAGGGGTAATTCGTGCCTACCTTTTGTAAATATTGTAATTTAGATTTGTATGAAACTCTGATAAAATATTTATTGTTGTCTGTTATTTACTCTATCGGATTTAATAAACATATTAATTTTTTCATCCATTGTTCAGAAAAATCATTGAGACAGAATTTACTGGAAACATATATAGGGTTACATTGTATTATGGGGAATGAGGGCGATAGTAAGTCAGGTATTCCCGATTTATGGTTCAACACTTAAAGAAAGTTTACAAGCTAATAGGAAGTATATAGCTCCAGAACAGAAAGACATATCAAGAAGAGAATTATATTCTAGCAAATTTGCTTTCAGTGATTCTAGTACTGTAAATATCAAAATTACAATTGTTTCTTACATCTCCCGTAAAACCCAAAAAGACCTTCTGTCTCTATGATCTCGATGTTATGACGCTGGAGTTGGTTCACCTACTGACACCAGGAAGAAAACACGCATAATTTACAATATAATGAGACGAAAGGTAGCACTGACACAATCGATTAAATGGCCAGGAAATTTTAACTGAGAGGGCTACAAGAAGGTGGCTTCTATGTATTTTCTATAGTCTTGTGGACAACGCAGCGTTAAATGTTTATCAATTGTTTCTGTTAAACTTCCCAGAATGGAATAAGGCAAAAATTTTTTAAGCTACGGATTTTTCTTCGGGAATTGGGATTATGCTCTCGAAACCATACACTGATGAAAAGGTTACGAATATTAGAGAACTCAAGAAGTATGTAGTTTCAGCAATGAGAGGTATTCCCAGACAGGATACGAAGCAGCAGTTCGGTACAAAAGAAGATGAAGCAGGAAGGGAAGATGTCAATTGTGTAGTAAAAACCAGTCAAAAACATGCGGTAAACACAGCAAGAAAACTGTTATATGTTCCAAGTGTGAAGACATTTCCGAAGGAAGTTGTGAATAAGTGATTCCAGAAACTATATAATGTAAACTACTGTATTTAATGTAAAATATCTGTCATATTTTTAATTATAATGAAGTGTTGTTCAGTAACACTGTAAAGATTTTTGCTACCAATGCAAAAAGATACTTCTCAAGAAAATAAGACTAAATGAACTTAATTGATGAAAAAAGCGAAAAACACAAAATCATTACTGTAGAGAGTGCTAATAGGACTTTACAATTTCTGGACCTTTATTACACATCAATAGCTCTTTATACATTATTTTGTTAATGAAGGCCAATAAAAATTAAAGAAATTTGAATTATAAATTTTTTTGTGGTGGACAAAAAGTACCCCCCACCTGCTACTGCGCGTTATGAAAAATATTTTGATATTGTAAGGGTTAAGAGATGGACCATCGCCACCCTGTTTCCATTCGGGACGGAATGTGTGTACCCCAACTGCCTGCGTGTGTTGTTATTCTACATCTACATACATGCTCCTCAAGCCGCCGTACGGTACGTGGCACACAGTACCACGTACCGCTACTAGTCACTTCCTTTCCTGTTCCACTCGCAAACAGAGCGAAGGAAAACTGACTGCTAAAAGCCTCTGTGCGATCCCTAATTTCTTGCATCTTATCTTGATGGTCCTCACGCTGACGGTAGCAAAATTTTTCTGCTGTCAGCCTCAAATGCTGGTTCTCTAAATTTCCACAATAGTGCCTCGCGAAAAGAGCGTCGTCTTCCCTCTAGGAACTCCCATTTTAGTTCACGAAGTATCTCCGTAACCTATCCGTAATAAATTTAACAAAAAAATGGTTCAAATGGCTCTGAGCACTATGGGACTCAACATGTGAGGTCATAAGTCCCCTAGAACTTAGAACTACTTAAATCTAACTAACCTAAGGACATCACACAGAACCATGCCCGAGGCAGGATTCGAACCTGCGACCGTAGTGGTCGCGCGGTTCCAGACTGTAGCGCCTAGAACCGCTCGGCCACTTCGGCCGGCAATAAATTTAACAGCACGCCTCTCACTTACTTCGATGTCTTCCTTTAACCCGAACTGTTACGGACCCCAAACACTAGTGCGGTACCCAAGAACGGGTCGAATTAGTGTTCTATTCGCCATCTCTTTATAGCTGAGGTACACCTTCCCTACTAACAACCTGAATGGCTCATTCTATTTCACATCGCTTTGCAACATTACGCCTAAATATTTAATCGACGTGGCCGTGACGAGGAGCATCCTACTAATGCTGTATTCGAACGTTACAGTATTGTTTTTCCTACTCGTCTGCGTTAACTTTCGTTTTTCTACATTTATAGGACGCTCGTATTCATCACACCGACTAGCAATTCTATGTCATCGTGTATACTCCTTCAGCCACTTAACGACGACACCTTTCCATACACCACAGCGTCTTCAGCAAACAGCCGTAATTGGCTGTTCGCCTTGCCTATCAAATCATTTATGTGTAGAGAGAATGTGAGCGGTACTACCACACTTCCCTGGGGCGATCGTGATGACACACGTGTGTCTGATGAACACTCGCCATCGAGGACGACGTACTGAGTTCTGTTACTGAAAAAGTTTCGATCCACATCTACATTTATACTCCGCAAGCCACCCAACGGTGTGTGGCGGAGGGAAGAACGACTGTCTGAAAGCCTCCGTGCGCTCTCGAATCCCTCTAATTTTACATTCGTGATCCCCTCGAGAGGCGTAAGTAGGGGGAAGCAATATATTCGATACCTCATCCAGAAACGCACCCTCTCGAAACCTGGCGAGCAACCTACACCGCGATGCAGAGCGCCTCTCTTGCAGAGTCTGCCACTTGAGTTTGCTAAACATCTCCGTAACGCTATCACGGTTACCAAATAACCCTGTGACGAAACGCGCCGCTCTTCTTTGGATCTTCTCTATCTCCTCCGTCAACCCGATCTGGTACGGACCCCACACTGATGAGCAATACTCAAGTATAGGTCGAACGAGTGTTTTGTAAGCCACCTCTGTTGATGGACTACATTTTCTAATGGCTCTCCCAATGTATCTCAACCTGGTACTCGGCATACCAACAATTAATTTTATATGATCATTCCACTTCAAATCGTTCCGTACGCATACTCCCAGATATTTTACAGAAGTAACTGCTAACAGTGTTTGTTCCGTTATCATGTAATCATACAATAAAGGTTCCTTCTTTCTATGTATTTGCAATACATTACATTTATCTATGTTAAGGGTAAGTTGCCACTTCCTGCACCAAGTGCCTATCCGCTGCAGATCTTCCTGCATTTCGCTACAATTTTCTAATGCTGCAACTTCTCTGTATACTACAGCATCATCCGCGAAAAGCCACATGGAACTTCCGACACTATCTACTAGGTCATTTATATATATTGTGAAAAGCAATGGACCCATAACACACCCCTGTGCCACGCCCGAGGTTCCCTTAAAGTCTGTAGACGTCTCTCCATTGATAACAACATGCAGTGTTCTGTTTGCTAAAAACTCTTCAATACAGCCACACAGCTGGTCTGATATTCCGTAGGCTCTTGCTTTGTTTATCAGGCGACAGTGCGGAACTATCTGGAACGCCTTCCGGAAGTCAAGGAAAATAGCATCTACCTGGGGGCCTGTATCTAATATTTTCTGGGTCACATGAACAAATAAAGCGAGTTGGGTCTCACACTATCGCTGTTCCCGTTGATTCCTACAGAGTAGATTCTGGGTTTCGAAAAACGACATGATACTCGAGCAAAAAACATGTTCTAAAATTCTGCAACAGATTAACGTCAGAGATATAGGTCTATAGTCATGCGCATCTGCTCGACGACCCTTTTTGAAGACTGGGACTATCTGTGCTCTTTTCCAATCATTTGGAACCTTCCGTTCCACTAGAGACTTTCGGTACACGACTGTTAGAAGGGGGGCAAGTTCTTTTGCGTACTCTGTGTAGAATCGAATTGGTATCCCGTCAGGTCCAGTGGACTTTCCTCTGTTGAGTGATTTCAGTTGCTTTTCTATTCCTTGGACACTTATTTCGATGTCAGCCGTTTTTTCGTTTGTGTGAGGATTTAGAGAAGGAAGTGCAGTGCGGTCTTCCACTGTGAAACAGCTTTGGAAAAAGGTGTTTAGTATTTCAGCTTTAAGTGTGTCATCCTCTGTTTCAATGCCATCATCATCCCGGAGTGTCTGGATATGCTGTTTCGAGCCACTTACTGATTTAACGTATGACCAGAACTTCCTAGGATTTTCTGTGAAGTTGGTACATAGAATTATACTTTCGAACTCTCTGAACGCTTCACTCATAGCCCTCCTTACGCCAACTTTGACATCGTTTAGCTTCTGTTTGTCTGAGAGGTTTTGGCTGCTTTTAAACTTGGAATGGAGCTCTCTTTGCTTTCGCAGTAGTTTCCTAACTTTGTTGTTGAACCACGGTGGGTTTTTCCCGTCCCTTACAGTTTTACTCGGCACGTACCTGTCTAAAACGCATTTTACGATTGCCTTGAACTTTTTCCATAAACACTCAACATTGTCAGTGTTGGAACAGAAATTATCGTTTTGATCTGTTAGGCAGTCTGAAATTTGCCTTCTATTACTATTGCTAAACAGATAAACCACCCTCCCTTTTTTTATATTCGTATTAACTTCCATATTCAGGGATGCTGCAACGGCCTTATGATAACTGATTCCCTCTTCTGCACATACAGAGTCGAAAAGTTCGGGTCTGTTTGTTATCAGTAGATCCAAAGATGTTATCTCCACGAGTCGGTTCTCTGTTTAATTGCTTGAGGTAATTTTCGGATAGTGCACTCAGTATGATGTCACTTGATTCTCTGTCCCTACCACCCGTCCGAAACATCCGAGTGTCCCAGTCTATAGCTGGTAAATTGAAATCTCTACCTAAGACTATAAAATGCTAAGAAAATGTATGCGAAATGTATTCCAAATTTTCTCTCAGTTGTTCTGCTACTAATGCTGCTGAGTCGGGAGGTCGGTAAAAGGAGCCACTATTAACCTAGCTCGATTGTTGAGTGTAACCTCCACCCATAATAATTCACAGGAACCATCCGCTTCTACTTCACTACAGGATAAACTACTACTAATAGTGAAAAAACACGCCACCACTGGTTGCATGAAATCTATCCTTTCTAAACAACGTCTGTGCCTTTGTAAAAATTTCGGAAGAATTTATCTCTGGCTTCAGCCAGCTTTCTGTACCTATAACGATTTCAGCTTCGGTGCTTTCTATCAGCGCTTGAAGTTCCAGTACTTTACCAATGCAGCTTCGATAGTTTACAATTACAATACCGATTGCTGCTTGGTCCCCGCATGCCCTGACTTTGCCCCGCACCCTTTGAGGCTGTTGCCCTTTCTGTACTTGCCCGAGGCCATCTAACCTAAAAAAACCGCCCAGTCCACGCCACACAACCCCTGCTACCCGTGTAGCCGCTAGCTGCGTGTAGTGGAGTCCTGACCTATTCAGTGGAACCAGAAATCCCACCATCCTATGGCGCAAGTCGAAGAATCTGCAGCCCACACGGTCGCAGAACCGTCTCAGCCTCTTATTCAGACCCTCCACTCGGCTCTGTACCAAAGGTCCGCAGTCAGTCCTGTCGACGATGCTGCAGATGGTGAGCTCTGCTTTCATCCCGCTAGCGAGACTGGCGGTCTTCACCAAATCAGATAGCCGCCGGAAGCCAGAGAGGATCTCCTCCGATCCATAGCGGCACACATCATTGGTGCCGACATGAGCGACCACCTGCAGATGGGTGCACCCTGTACCCTTCATGGCATCCGGAAGGACCCTTTCCACATCTGGAATGACTCCCCCCGGTATGCACACGGAGTGCACATTGGTTTTCTTCCCCTCTCTTGCTGCCATATCCCTAAGGGGCCAATTACGCGCCTGAAGTTGGAGCTCCCACCTACCAGTAAGCCCACCCTCTGCGACCGTCCGGATCTTGCAGACTGAGGGCAACCTCTGGAACAGGACAAGCAGCCATGTCCGGCCGAAGGTCAGTATCAGCCTGAGACAGAGCCTGAAACCGGTTCGTCAGACAGACTGGGAACCTAAACCGTATGCTTGGAAATTCAACAGACCATAGTGAAGCACCATGTCAAACGATTTCCGGAAATCTAGGAATGTGGAATATTCCTGTTGCTCTCCATCCATGTTTTATAGGATATCATATGAGAAAATAGCAAGCTGAGTGTCACTTAAACGATACTTTTTCAATCTGTCATCCACATGAAAGTGAGTGAAAGTTTTCACAATATTTGCGAATTGAGTAACAGAGGCCAGCCTTGGGCACCAGCCCGGTATTCACCTGGTGGGATGTGGGAAAACGCCTAAAACCACATCCAGGTTGGCCAGCACAGCAACCCTTGTCTAATCTGCTGGGCGGATACGATCAGGAAGCGGTGCACCTCCCCGTTCCGGAAGCTGCGCTTTAACATGCACGGTTATCCAGGCGCATCATCATCTCCATCTAATCTACTTTAAAAATACTAAGTGGACAAATATCAGTCACTTGCGTGACAGTGCGTTTTGCGTGCTTCTTGTCAAATTTGGTTCTTAGATCACGGCACTCTTCCAGATTCACCAGGTACTTCAAAACCGGCAATTTTAGAACCTTAGCCCCTCTTGAAATATATTCTGTAGACGTCGATGTCTGCAATAGTTTTCCGAAGGCAAGAATATAAGTGGCTATCAAATTTCAGCTTCAGTTCTGTTTAATGTATGGGTCGGGCATATGAACTAACTGAAATTCTTTATTTAGATGAGTGTGTCTGTACCTGAATTGCTGAATGACTGATAAGATGAAATTTTTGCGTTATTTGATTCTGAAACAGCTGAGTAAAACTGAACGTACTGTGCCTACTTTCCCTTTACTTTTTCTTATCATGTCAACACTGACCCACAATATTCTAGCGCAACGTAGTCTGACTGCTCAAAAAAATTACAACCTGACTTCAAATAATTAATACGAATGAGTGGCTCCGACTAAAAAGAAATCTGAACAATAACCTATACATTTTATTAAGCACTTACCTCACAAAAATCTTCATTACGCGAACTACTGCAATACAGCGAGCGTCAATGCTGCTAAATTACTAAAGCCACTAACTACTAATAGGCATGTGGTTAGCAAAGGAAAGATTTCAAGAATGTTTGTATCCTATGTGATTCAAATTTTGAGGGTTTTCCATTTGTGGACATCAGTAAGCCTCCTTGCGAAATTTCTGTCTTATCTAAACATGCAGCGAATAAGCTATCTTAATGATGGACCTGTGTAAAAACTGCGGCGTCCATGCCGCATACTTGATCTCGTTATGGCATAACGAATGTGAGTCCTTGCGGGAGGGTGGGTCCTTACAGCAATAATGTAGCAAATATGGGCGCAGTCATGGTGGTGTACTGCTGCTCTACAGTCGGTTCTGAGCGAGACCGTGAGGTACTGTGCGTATATGATAGAAAGAGACAAATGATTTTATCCAGCTAACATACTCGTTGTACGTGAGCTAAGTGCGAATGCTGTAAGGACGTATTGCACTATATGAAAAATGCTGCTTATCACAGTGCGATAAGAACCTTCGGTGAAAGTTCACATTAGC
Organism: Schistocerca gregaria; assembly: GCF_023897955.1. Lineage (NCBI taxonomy): Eukaryota > Metazoa > Arthropoda > Insecta > Orthoptera > Acrididae > Schistocerca > Schistocerca gregaria. Next base: position 311,051,492 of record NC_064922.1, on the reverse strand, counting down.
ACGGATCATCCTGTTAAACATTATATTATACACCGGATAGATTCGTTAATTAAAATCTTTAAGGTCAGTGAAGAGTGAAACGTGAATGCGAAATTTCGAATCTCGTGGAATCAAGCCAAATCTCTCGTATTTCCCGGGATCTCATTTGTTACACCAATATTTTTTTAAATTCTTCCGGCTCCTTTACTGAACTCATGTTTCTCCCGTACATTTCGTCAGTGACCCCTGTTGTAAATATCAATTCCGCGAAGTACTGTCTATAGTTCAAGTTTTACGACCAACAGATCTCGAAAAGTTTTCGTATAATAATCAATACTAATGTGACGTACTTCTACGGAAGTAAGACGGTTTTGCTCAGGGGAATGTGAGGAGAGGAATAAGAATGACAGAGCATACTCGTCCAGAGGGGTCGTGAAAGAGGGATGATTACTTGTTTCTCGGTGAGCGTGGCAACTCACAAATGCGCTCGTCTCGTATTAATCAGCAGGTGTTGTACAAATAAGACACGGAACAAACAAGGGCTCACGGATGAGGATTATAAAGATGTACATGTTTAAACACGCTAGTTACGTTATGTGTTGAGCAACTGACTCACGCAACACAACATTTCGCAACGCGTCGAAAGAATTTTTCCTCTTGTGAAAAATATGTGAACTGGTCAGAGAAACAGCAGCAGTTTAGAACTGATTAAGCCGGAGCTTATGATTGAAATCAATTTTGATTATAATTATAAAAAAATTCTTTACATTGACATATAAAGATAAAAAAATAAAGATTTCTGCAGAGTCTATAAATAAGTCCTTTTAGGATACAACTAATATATATGTGCAAACTTGTTAAATTTTGTTGTTATTGTATTTTTGTTTTATATGCTATCAACAAAAAAATTCCTTTGTTTAGATTAGATTTATTTTCCATTCCTTAAACTCAGGTGAGGAAATCCTCCTACGTGTGGAACACATCAGAAAACATAACCTGACAACAATTAGACCGCTTGAGTGCTATTTCTCATTTCTGAATGTACGTCACAGGTGCACCCTATTAAAAGGTTTTCTATAAAAACTTTCTTTTGCTTTGTAGAATAACCACAAAATATGATACTGTATGACAATAGAGTAAAAGCAAGCAAAAGATACTAGTTTTTTTTTTATATTTCCATTGTCACCCATTCCAAGAAAATACGACGTAGTTATGTGGTTCAAATTTATTGCTGCATAATCTCCTTTAAAATCGTGGTCAGGTGTTGGTCATCTCCCTTAAACCCGTTATCAAATGATGGTCACCCTATTTACAAGCCGCAGTCTATATCTACAGTAATGGCTTTTGATGCATTGTACGCTTTGTTCAAGCGTTACGCTCTAAAGCGTAACAAGTGATAAGTTGTCACTTCTCATCTCAACGTGTTTCACTAAATGTCCACACAGTATGTTCGACCGCGCTCGGTTACCGCAGTAAGCGTTGCAGTAGCGACCGCTCTGCGCTGATTGCATTCCCTCTGTGAATATCAGAGCACTAATCTCGTCAGCCAGCAATTCGCAAACAGCATAGATCGTGTCCACCGACAATACTGTCGTGATTAATTTTACACACCTGGTGAAGCCTGGACGCAAAACATCTACGGCATTGAAAAGATTCTTTGCAACGAAAGTCTGTCATGCTGTTGGCTGTCAGAGGCGTCGAGTGAAGGAATAAATAAAAAGCACTGACCAATCAGGGTCTCAATGTTAACCTTAAGCTCCGCCTACAAAAATTCTGTCTATCCAATGAGAAACGTTATGCTTTTCGTGGTGAGGCAATGTTTTTAAAGTTTGCAATGTATCAGAGACGCGAAAAAGTCTCACGCTAAAACCTGCAGCTGGTGTGGTCCTTTTAGCGTTATCGCAAGACCTAGACTATTCTTTTGGAGGGGTCTATCTTTTAACATGGGCTGGCCGGTGGTCCTAATGTAACAGACACGCGAAAAGTCTCACGCTAAAACTTGCGGGTGGTAGTGGCCCTTTTTGTGTTATCGTAAGATCTATACTGTTTTCCTGGAGGGCTCTAGCTTTTAACATGGGCTGGCGTGTGGTCCTTGACGTAACAGAGACGCGAAAAAGTCTCACGCTAAAACGTGCGGGTGGTTGTCTTAGCGGTAGGCTGCCGACGTGGGTGTCCAGTCCGTCCCTTATCATAGGGCCTTCTAGCTTAACACGGTTCTTCTCTCGGCTTCTGTTATCGTTTCTCCCCTCGGAACTGCGTCGGTCTCACGGTGAGAAGGTACGACATGCATTTAGGCATTTTTGTGTTACTCTGTGGTATTCCATTTTCTCACTCGTTACTCGTATTACTTTGGTTAATTTAATGTCACGATTTATTCGGAGCTATGTGACATACTACTGGATTTGGTTATCATGTCAGGGTTTTCATGGAAGATGTTGGATTTGCCTGACACCTTACATACACTCCTGGAAATGGAAAAAAGAACACATTGACACCGGTGTGTCAGACCCACCATACTTGCTCCGGACACTGCGAGAGGGCTGTACAAGCAATGATCACACGCACGGCACAGCGTACACACCAGCAACCGCGGTGTTGGCCGTCGAATGGCGCTAGCTGCGCAGCATTTGTGCACCGCCGCCGTCAGTGTCAGCCAGTTTGCCGTGGCATACGGAGCTCCATCACAGTCTTTAACACTGGTAGCATGCCGCGAAAGCGTGGACGTAAACCGTATGTGCAGTTGACGGACTTTGAGCGAGGGCGTATAGTGGGCATGCGGGAGGCCGGGTGGACGTACCGCCGAATTGCTCAACACGTGGGGCGTGAGGTCTCCACAGTACATCGATGTTGTCGCCAGTGGTCGGCAGAAGGTGCACGTGCCCGTCGACCTGGGACCGGACCGCAGCGACACACGGATGCACGCCAAGACCGTAGGATCCTACGCAGTGCCGTAGGGGACCGCACCGCCACTTCCCAGCAAATTAGGGACACTGTTGCTCCTGGGGTATCGGCGAGGACCATTCGCAACCGTCTCCATGAAGCTGGACTACGGTCCCGCACACCGTTAGGCCGTCTTCCGCTCACGCCCCAACATCGTGCAGCCCGCCTCCAATGGTGTCGCGACAGACGTGAACGGAGGGACGAATGGAAACGTGTCGTCTTCAGCGATGAGAGTAGCTTCTGCCTTGGTGCCAATGATAGTCGTATGCGTGTTTGGCGCCGTGCAGGTGAGCGCCACAGTCAGGACTGCATACGACCGAGGCACACAGGGCCAACACCCGGCATCATGGTGTGGGGAGCGATCTCCTACACTGGCCGTACACCTCTGGTGATCGTCGAGGGGACACTGAATAGTGCACGGTACATCGAAACCGTCATCGAACCCATCGTTCTACCATTCCTAGACCGGCAAGGGAACTTGCTGTTCCAACAGGACAATGCACGTCCGCATGTATCCCGTGCCACCCAACGTGCTCTAGAAGGTGTAAGTCAACTACCCTGGCCAGCAAGATCTCCGGATCTGTCCCCCATTGAGCATGTTTGGGACTGGATGAAGCGTCGTCTCACGCGGTCTGCACGTCCAGCACGAACGCTGGTCCAACTGAGGCGCCAGGTGGAAATGGCATGGCAAGCCGTTCCACAGGACTACATCCAGCATCTCTACGATCGTCTCCATGGGAGAATAGCAGCCTGCATTGCTGCGAAAGGTGGATATACACTGTACTAGTGCCGACATTGTGCATGCTCTGTTGCCTGTGTCTATGTGCCTGTGGTTCTGTCAGTGTGATCATGTGATGTATCTGACCCCAGGAATGTGTCAATAAAGTTTCCCCTTCCTGGGACAATGAATTCACGGTGTTCTTATTTCAATTTCCAGGAGTGTATATTTATTATTTATGTTTTCTGTTTGAGCTAATTATTTGGCCTCCACACCAGAAGAGAATTAGAGGAGAATAACACCTATTTTTATTATTAAAAACAGTCTTGATCACAATTTACTTATTACGGTGACCGATGTCGACCACTACTGTGGTCATCATCAGGCATACAAGTCGTATACAAAGCTTTAATTAGAGGGCTACATGCATTAATGAAACTACATAAAGTTATAAAGCTATAAAACGATGAATTACCAATGAGTAAGAACCTTGTTCTGCTCGAGAAAGCAGTGCACGTCTTACTATATGTAATGAAGGCTCCACCCACTTCCGACGGAGTGTTGTCATTACTAACCAATGAGTTATAAGCCGAATAACAATGTAAAATTTCTCAGTTAAAAGGACATTGTCAAGAAATAAAAATAAACAGACACTAAACTTAGCTTATTTAACAGCTATTGTCAATTAAGAAGCGTTAAAAATATTTAAACATGTAGGATAAATGAACTTCGGTTTGACAGCACATGGGTTGCCCTCTCAAGGCCTTTAGTGAACCATTTAGAACCACTGGTTGCCATGGTGAAGTTGGACGCCGTTCCAACACATTCGTTTGTAACACATTGGTCACTGTCACTCCCATAATGTATTCAGCTGCGAAGGTGATGACATCTGCGTATGTGCGACATAAAGCAGAGATGAGGGGCAAGAAGTAATGGGAGATTTAGATCTGTATCCCGTTAGAGAGAAAGAGTTAAATAAAATGCATTGGAGGTAGAGGGGCATGATGACCATAGCTTCAAAAAAGAAGCTACTCCATTGTTTAATTGTGATAGTACTTCGCGTAAGAAGAGCAGCAGAATACTATAGAATATCCACATGAAAACGAAAGAAGGAAGTCTGAATAGAAGTTCGCACAAATCTGTGTGAATAGTCGTCGTGCGGTAGCGTTCTCGCTTCCCGCGCTCAGGTTCCCGGGTTCGATTCCCGTCGGGGTCAGGGATTTTCTCTGCCTCGTGATGACTGGGTGTTGTGTGATGCCCTTAGGTTAGTTAGGTTTAAGTAGTTCTAAGTTCTAGGGGACTGATGACCATAGATCTTAAGTCCAATAGCGCTCAGAGCCATTTTTTGTGTGTTAATAGTCCATTGATTCTAAGTTTGAAGCCGCATGCTCTATCTTCGAAAAACCGAGTAGTCATAGTCGAAACAGACGATAGTGGAACAGATGAAAATCAATATATTCTTCCTAATCTGAGAAAAAAGAAAATGTAAGAAAGAAAGATAAGAAAACGTAGCTATGGTAGTGTTGACTGGTAGATCCAGGTTCAGAAGCCTAGTCGGTAAGTAGCAGTTCAGAAGAAGTTAACCGGAAAGACGGAAAGGGTTTCCTTCTCCTTCCCTTCCACTTCTCCCACTCCCCCCCCTCTCCCTCCCCCCCCCCCCCCCCCCCCAGCGCACACAGGTCGATAAGGATGGAAAGATACATAGATGTTACAGATTACATACAGTCCAGCCACATTAATGTGACCACCTCCTATGTTCGACGTCAGTGTGTAATAACCATTCACAGATGGCACATGGCAGCACCAGCAGTGGAGGATATATAAATAGTGTCGGGAGGGGGTGTATGCGGATAACATTTCAGTCGTTGTGTAATGTGGAAAAAGTTCACATGCCGCTGTGGTTAAAGTATACCGTGCATGGTAAATGGCTCTATCCGAAACGGGCACAAAGGCATCTGTGGTGCACCCCGGTCCACAGTCTGGTACCACGCGCCACAGAATTTGAATCTGCGCCAGACGTCATGGCCGTCAGAGACCTATAGAGGTCTCTGCACCATCGCGCTGTAAGCTGTGGCGCCACAGTGGAACACGTGGTCCCAGCAGCCAATAGCAGCGTCCCTGATAGCGTACTTAAGTGCCTGACCACACTCAGCCAGCATCCCGGATGATGAGATTCGCCCTGACAACTACTCTTCCTACCAACTCTAACCCCTTCTTCCTGCCTCCTCCTCTGGGCTCCCTTTCCTCCCCCTCCCTCCTCCTAAGCGGCTTCCCCCTCCATCTCTTGTGCCTCCTTCCAGTGTCTCTGCGCTCCCTCCTGCCCTGCCTTCCCTCTTCCTCTCCCACCCCATGTGTCTCCTGCCTCTTTGTGAACCCACTGATGCCCCTCCTCTCTTCACCCCGCCACTTCACCACATGCCCCATGCCTTCCCCTCCTTTTCCCTACTCTCTGACCTTTTCCCTTGGCAGGTCCCACCTGGCAGTTTTATTGTTTGTCGTGTGTGCTCCAAGTGGGTTTTAAGTGTGTTGTTCCGGAGTGTTTTTACTACTGTGTCCGACTTTTAACATGTGCCTGCGCATTCAGTGTCTTCTCTGTGTTTTAAGAATCGCCAACTGTGTTTTTTAACTTTCTGGTGACTTTTTTTTAACTGTCCCCCATGAACGTCTCCAAGTCAGTGTATATTTTACCTCCATTTTCTCTCCTTACTCTGTTTTATGTTCCCCTTTTTTATCTCCTTTTGTATGTATCATTTTATTCTTGTTTTAGTTGTAGTGTCACTCAGCTGAAGAGAGGCGGATTGTGACACTGACAGCCCTCCCCTGCCCATATGGGGAATGAAATCACAATAAAGAAGAAGAAGAAAAAAAGCTCAGCCAGCCTGGTTGCTCCTCTCTTCTCCCATCCCTGCCCCCTGCCACATCTTCACTGTTGTGCCCTCCCCCGCACCCTCCATCTCTACACCCTTCCACCAACTCCCCCTCCCGGATGATGCCCTCTCTCCCTCCATTTATCCATCCTATCAACTCTGATCCTTCCCCGCTCCTTTCCTCCATCCTTTTCTTGAGCTCCCTCTCTGCCCCCTTCCATCTTTTTTCCCCCACTACCCTCTCTCTGCCCCCCTTCTCTCCCCCTAGTCCTTTTGCATTTCCCTCCTCTGCCTTTTCCCTTTCTCTCACGTGTCTGCCCTGCCCCTCCCCCCCTTATGGGTACACTCCCTCCTTTGGTTCCCCCCCATTCGTTTTTCCTCTCCTCCATCCTTGTTTTCCCCCTCATCTGTCCAGGTCCACCCCCCACCTGCCCTAGGCTATGGTGTGTCCTCTTTGTGCCGACATTTTAGTGCAGTGTTTACAGTGAGTGTTCAGTGTTGTGTGTCTCTTTCGAAGAGTTGAGAACGGTCATCACACTGTCACTGGGTGTGATTTTATCTCTCTTGCAAACAGAAACCAGACTGTCGCCATGTTTTTTAATTGTCTGTCTGGATCCTGCGTATTTTTATTCGCTTTGCCAACCCTTTCCTTTATGTTTTAACTTTCCACAATTTTCCGCCATTTTACAATTTCATTCCCTGTTTTAACACCTGATTTCATTGTTTCTTAACTTCTCCTTACATTTTAAAAAGTCTGTAGGCTGCAGAGCAGCCTGCCACTTTGGGGGGGGGGGGGGGGAATCGAAATACAATAAAAAGGAGGGAGAAAAAAGAAAAAAGCTCAGCCAGCAGTCTAACATCATGTGTGTCTCAGGCTATATCATCTCAGAAAGCGTATTGACTTCCGTGTTTCTATTCCATTGGACTTGGTTGTCTTGTTTGGTTCGTTACTCTGTTGTCTGTTCTTGTTGTGTCGTAAGGTCCTCTGTTGGTCGTGTCCGTTCTCTCCCATTGTGTTGTTGTTCGCAGGCTGCTCCCCGGGTCCCGCCGCGTTTCCATCAGTACTACCCCGCGACCGTTCCAGTCGCCGTTACAACACACAGGCTTGAACGACGGCTGTGGAGATGTGTACGAGCGAACATATGTTGAAATGTTGAGAAACTGAGCGCCCAGATCAGCCAAGGGGCTACGAACAGCGTCACCTCAATGAACGTCCAACGAATGTTGCTGTGTGTTGGGCTGCAAAGCAGGCACCTGGTTCATGCACCCTGCTGACTGCTGTTCACTGGCAACAGACGCCGGAAGTTGCACACAAATACTGCAACTGGGCGTCCACTGGAAGGCGACAGTTGGCCTTTTCAGGTGAATCACGTTTTAGGCTTCATTGGACAGATTACTTTGAAAGCATAGACCCTGTAACAGTCGTTCGGAGGGGACCAAGCCAGATGAGGGAGCGTTATGGTCTGCGGAGTGTTCTCCTGGCGCTCCTTGGGTGATCTAAAGAGGGAACCTCCCCATCGCATCCCCCTCAGATTTAGTTATAATTTGGCACAGTGGATAGGCCTTGAAAACCTGAACACAGATCAATCGAGAAAACAGGAAGACGTTGTGTGGAACTATGAAAGAAATAAGCAAAATATACAAACTGACTAGTCCATGCGCAAGATATGCAACATCAAGGGTAACGTGAGCTCAGGAGCGCCGTGGTTAGCGTGAGCAACTGCGGCACGAGAGGTCTTTGGATCAAGTCTTCATTCGAGTGAAAAGTTTAATTTTTTTATTTTCAGTCAATTATCAAAGTTTAGGCACTCACAAATAATCAACTTCGCTCTCCAAAATCCCAGGACATGTTCAGATTTGCTTGGACATATGCAGGATTTGACGGTCCACGCACGGAAAAATTTAAAAACGTTAAAAACATATGTTTTGACAGAGCACAGGGAAAACTGCGCGACTGTGAAACTGCTGCATTCATTTGTTGCAGTTTATGTGACAAACTTCTGTGTTTTCATCACTTTTTTTGGAGTGATTATCACATCCACAAGACAACCTAAATCGGGCAAGGTAGAAGAATCTTTTTACCCATTCGCCAAGTGTACAAGTTAGGTGGGTCGACAACATATTCCTGTCATGTGACGCACATGCCGTCACCAGTGTCGTATAGAATGTATCAGACGAGTTTTCCTGTGGAGGAATCGGTTGACCTATGACCTTGCAATCAAATGTTTTCGGTTCCCACTGGAGAGGCACGTCCTTTCGTCTACTAATCGCACGGTTTTGCGGTGCGGTCGCAAAACACAGACACTAAACTTATTACAGTGGACAGAGACGTCAATGAACTAACGGACAGATCATAACATTGCGAAAATAAAGAGAGTAAACCTTTCACTCGAGGTAAGACTTGATCGAAGGTCCTCTCGTTCCGCAGGGACTCACGCTAACCACGGGACCACGGCGCTCTTGAGCTCACACTATCCTTGACGTTGCCTATCATTCACATGGGCTACTCAGTTTGCATATTTTGCTTATTTTTTCATACTTCCACACAACTTCTTCCTGTTTTCTCGATTGATCTGTGTTCAGTTTCTCAATGCCTATTCACTGTGCCAACTTATAACTAAATCTGAGGGGGGTGCGATGGGGAGGTTCCCTCTTTAGATCACCCAAGGAGCGCCAGGAGAACACTCCGCAGACCATAACACTCCCTCATCTGGCTTGGTCCCCTCCGAACGACTGTTACAGGGTCTATGCTTTCAAAGGTTTCAGACCGTACACACCAACAGTCATCTGTCCAATGAAGTCTAAAACGTGATTCACCTGAAAAGGCCAACTGTCGCCATCCAGTGGGCGCCCAGTTGCAGTATTTGTGTGCAACTTCCAGCATCTGTTGCCAGTGAACAGCAGTCAGCAGAGTGCATGAACCAGGTGCCTGCTTTGCAGCCCCACACACAGGTTCTCTTGTAAGCACAACAGGTGAACAGAACCATGTATCTATCCTTGGGAATCATGGCCACCCCTACGTATAGTCCTTTTCCTCAGCACGATAGCATCTACCGGAAGGACAATGCAACATGTTACACAGATCGCAGTGTACGTGCCAGGGTAAGTTTACCGTGCTCACCTGGCCAGCAAACTCCGCTGGTTTAAACCCGGTCGAGAATCTGTGGGACTACCTCGATGGAGCTGTATGTTAGAAACCTAGTTCACGGTACCTTCCAGAATTTCACGGACTCACTTCCTGCATGTCAGTTACGTCTCTTGAACTAATATTACGTAAATATTTTGTATCGGTAATTTTGCAGTATTGGCACTTTACCTAGCAGTGAATACTTTAGAGTAAAACAAAAAGAGCAGCTTTGCAGAAAATAACATGTATAGCTCTCTGAAGCGCTCTATTTTTTTGTACGTAAAGTATTTATCCTGTTACGAAAAAAAGCGAGAGAGATCCGGATTTCCGTTGCCGGTGCTCGTGCTTTTAGCACAGCCCATCAATGTCTGACTGCCCCTCGGGACTTGGGAGTGAGTGACTAGGCGCACATGGCGCAAATAAAAGCGACCAGCAGAGCCGCAGGCGGCTGTCCGGGGAACCGTTTGTGCGCGAGCGAACAAAAGAACAGCGACATACAGAAGCAGCAGGCCTCGTTCCCCAAGTTACCGACCAACTCTACGTCACATGTAGTATGAAAACTGCAAAAAAACTGCTTCCTGGTATTACCTGCTATTTTAAACAAACAATCGGGTTGAAATAAAATAAGTCAAAGACTAGGTGAGCAATCTTCTTCACTGTAAGATCTAACAGAGATACAGTTTTGTTAAACACTCTGGACAAAACGCTAATAATACAGCCTCTGTCCTGGCTAACCAAATTAATTCGGCGGGTTACAGAGTGTGCAACCTCCTTCAGGTATGCTGTATCCAGCTGAAGTCACTCATTGATGACAATATCCCTTTATACCCACCAAACTGCGAGGATATGGCTGAGACTTCCCACCCACTGTTTCAGATCGTCAAGGACTACTTCTGTGGAAGTAAGATCGGATAAGATAGCGGGACAGTCGAAATGTGCCTGACTGTTTGTCATACCACGATCAGCACAGCACTGTGAACAAGAGTGTTGTCACCTTGAAAGACGAGTGTGTCCACAATTTACTCATCATGAAGACGCATAAAAAGGGAAACACTTGGTCGACGAGAATGTTGAAATAGCCGTTCTGCTTCATGATTAGACTAGATCAGACTGATACTTGTTCACAGACCATGAATATGACACTTCGTATTGATGCGGAACGTATCAGTTTCACGAAAGGTTTCTTAACATGACATAATTCAATTTTTAATAATTGTAAACTTAGTAGTTTATATGTCAAAATTCATCTACAGGGTAGAAGGAGTTGTCATTCACAAATTCATTTAATTTGCTTTTAAATGATGGTCGACTCTCTGTCAGAATTTTGATGCTGTTTGGTACGTGAGCTAAGGCTTCTATGGCAGCATTATTCAACCCTTTCTGCGCCAAAGTTGGATTAAATCTAGAATAGTGAAGATAATCATATGTCATGCGAAAGCAGATAGTAAAAACAAGCACAGGAGGGTAACTTACTCATATGTTTATCACAAAAATTTGCCATAGCCCCGGCAGCATAAGTACCTGAACTCAAACATTAGAGCAGATCATCAATTATTTCTTCCAATTGTATGAATCTTCAAGGCACAGACCCAAAATTTTGAATACTCTGCCTTAGCTACAGACTTCTGTTCAGAGTCTATATTATTAATCGTCTTATGCATATTCCTATATAGAACAGTATATACTACACTCCTGGAAATGGAAAAAAGAACACATTGACACCGGTGTGTCAGACCCACCATACTTGCTCCGGACACAGCGAGAGGGCTGTACAAGCAATGATCACACGCAAGGCACAGCGGACACACCAGGAACCGCGGTGTTGGCCGTCGAATGGCGCTAGCTGCGCAGCATTTGTGCACCGCCGCCGTCAGTGTCAGCCATTTTGCCGTGGCATACGGAGCTCCATCGCAGTCTTTAACACTGGTAGCATGCCGCGACAGCGTGCACGTGAACCGTATGTGCAGTTGACGGACTTTGAGCGAGGGCGTATAGTGGGCATGCGGGAGGCCGGGTGGACGTACTGCCGAATTGCTCAACACGTGGGGCGTGAGGTCTCCACAGTACATCGATGTTGTCGCCAGTGGTCGGCGGAAGGTGCACGTGCCCGTCGACCTGTGACCGGACCGCAGCGACGCACGGATGCACGCCAAGACCGTAGGATCCTACGCAGTGCCGTAGGGGACCGCACCGCCACTTCCCAGCAAATTAGGGACACTGTTGCTCCTGGGGTATCGGCGAGGACCATTCGCAACCGTCTCCATGAAGCTGGGCTACGGTCCCGCACACCGTTAGGCCGTCTTCCGCTCACGCCCCAACATCGTGCAGCCCGCCTCCAGTGGTGTCGCGACAGGCGTGAATGGAGGGACGAATGGACACGTGTCATCTTCAGCGATGAGAGTCGCTTCTGCCTTGGTGCCAATGATGGTCGTATGCGTGTTTGGCGCCGTGCAGGTGAGCGCACACAATCAGGACTGCATACGACCGAGGCACACAGGGCCAACACCCGGCATCATGGTGTGGGGAGCGATCTCCTACACTGGCCGTACACCTCTGGTGATCGTCGAGGGGACACTGAACAGTGCACGGTTCATCCAAACCGTCATCGAACCCATCGTTCTACCATTCCTTGACCGGCAAGGGAACTTGCTGTTCCAACAGGACAATGCACGTCCGAATGTATCCCGTGCCACCCAACGTGCTCTAGAAGGTGTAAGTCAACTACCCTGGCCAGCAAGATCTCCGGATCTGTCCCCCATTGAGCATGTTTGGGACTGGATGAAGCGTCGTCTCACGTGGTCTGCACGTCCAGCACGAACGCTGGTCCAACTGAGGCGCCAGGTGGAAATGGCATGGCAAGCCGTTCCACAGGACTACATCCAGCATCTCTACGATCGTCTCCATGGGAGAATAGCAGCCTGCATTGCTGCGAAAGGTGGATATACACTGTACTAGTGCCGACATTGTGCATGCTCTGTTGCCTGTGTCAGTGTGCCTGTGGTTCTGTCAGTGTGATCATGTGATGTATCTGACCCCAGGAATGTGTCAATAAAGTTTCCCCTTCCTGGGACAATGAATTCACGGTGTTCTTATTTCAATTTCCAGGAGTGTATGTTTTATAAAAGTTTAATGAGAGCCCATTTGCAGGCATCAACTTAACTTTCTGAAAGTTATTATTTATAAATTCCTCAAATAATTATTTTTTTATGTTATTACTATATTCGTATTAGCACCGAAAATAACTAGCTTTGCATCTCCGTGAATATTGAGTGCCAAGTTATTAATATGTATTAAGAACAGAAAGGGACTCAATACTGAACCCTGTGGGACCCCATTCATGATACCTCCTTGGTTTGAGAAATCTATTGGTTTTTGAGCATTATGGTAACTGTTTATTTCGAACTTCTGCAGTCTCCTGTTAATTATGAATAAAACCACTTGCATAATGTCCCACTCATACCACGGCGATTAAGCTTATCTAGAAGAATTCCTTGATGTACACAATTAAAAGCCTTTAAGCGATCACAAAAATTCTCAGTGAGCTAGGTAGGGTTATTCAGTGCTTTTAATATTTGAATAGTGAAAGCATATGATTATAGCATTTTCTGTGGAAAAACCTTTTAGAAAACATACCTCACATTTTGTTAGTTATTTATTTTTACAAAAATGTGACGTTTCTCTTGAATGCAACACTTTTTTGAGAATTTTGACTAAAGCTGTCAGAAGTGAAATTGGCCGGTAGCTTTTCGCATCGGACCTATTTTACTTTTGATGCTATGGCTTAACAACTTCACTCTATCAGGAAAAATGCCCTACTTACATGTTGGTAACAAACTTTTAGTATTCTATTCCAAATGTCATCAATCCCATGCAAGCTTTTACTTTTGAGTAAGTTTATTATTTTCCTAATTTCAGACGTAGAGATGGGCAGAACTTCAGTTTTCTTGAATTCCATAGGTATTGCCTCTTCCATTACATAGCCTTGTCTTTTCCAATATAACATCTGCAACCAAGTCACGGTAAGAAAACCGCCCAGCAAAACAACACAGAACCACCACCGGCCAGAATTTCACCGTCCAAGCACAGTGAGCTAAACGCCTCATTGCACCGTCGGTGAATTCGATATCGCAAAATCGCGACTCATAGGGCCACACTACATGTCTGCAGTCAGCTGCTGTGTTGGTCAGTCGCTTCGGACGCGCAGCTGTATGCGCCGCTGCAAGCAATGGCCTTTTTCGAATTACCCGAGTATACTACAAGCATTTACCTTCGCAGTTTCTCTCCGAAACTAGTTGAGATGGACCGTCATGCAGTGACAGCTTCAAGTACTGTCGGTTTTCAAAGCGACTGTCAGTGTCAAGGTGTGGCACTAGTTTACGGTCCCTTTCGGTTAGGATATCTTTAAGAGCATTGTTATTAACGTGTAATAGATGGTTGCGAGTGGTACACCATTCCTCATGGACACGTTGGGCAGTTCACAGTGATACACTTACATACTGGGCAACTTCACTGACTGTCTGGCCATAACATGAGAGCTCCCTTCTGCCATTTAACAACTGGAATCAGGACTTATGTGAGCAGATCAAGGTTCCCAGTCGCCAATCGCTGTGGTCGCTGTGGTCGCGAGCCCAGGAAGGCTCTTCAGGCAATATCGAGCTGTCAGCAAAGGCACTCGAGTCGGTTGTCTGCCGTCACAGCCCCTTAGTGCGAAATTTCACCGCTCTGTCATAACGGATACGTTCGTCGTACTTCCCACATTGATTTCTGCGGTTATTTCACGCGGTGTTGCTTTTCTGTTAGCGCTGCTCTCCGTCGTGAAGCGAAGGCCGTCGGCCATTGCATTATAGCATGAGAACGCGATACTACCGCCATGTGTATATGTGTTTATTGCTGTCTAATGACTTTTGGCTCCTCAGTGTAAAAAGCAGTGTTCTCATTTGTACTCACGTGATTCAAATGAAAAGGTTTCCGTTGCCGCACAACAAGAATTAACAGGCATTGAATGCGAGCTGGTAGTTTGCCATAGATGCATGGGACATTCCACTTGGGAAGTAGTTAGAGAATTCAGTATTCCGAGATCCACAGTGTCAAGAATGTGTCCAGCATACCAAATTTCAGGCATTACTTCTCACATCAGAGAACGCAGTATCCTACGGCCTTGACTTAACGACCGAAAGCAGTAGCGAGTTGTCAGACAAGCGACACTGCGTGAAATAACCTCAGAATTCAACGCAGGAAGTACGACGAACGCATCTGTTACGACAGTGCGGCAAAATGTGACGTTAGTAGGCTATGGCAACACACGACCGACGGTAGTGTCTTTGCTACCCGTACGACATGGCTTGCAGCGCCTCTCCTGTGCTAGTGACCATATCGGTGGACCCCAGACGACTGGAAAACCGTGGCCTGGTCAGGTAAGTCCCGACGCTGTTGATAAGAGCTGAGGTTAGTGTTCGATTGTGGCGCAGACCTCGCGAAGTCATGGACGCAAGCTGTCGACAAGGCACTGTGAAGGCTGGTGGTGTAGGCTGTGTTTACATGGAACCGACTGGGTCTTCTAGTCAACTGAACCGATCATTGACTGGAAAAGCTTATGCCCGGATATTTGGAGGCCATCTGCAACTATTCGCGGACTTCATATTCCCAACAAAAATGGAATTTTGACAGATGATAATGCACCATGTCACCGGGCCACAACTGTTCGTCATTGGTTTGAAGAACATTCCGGACAGTTCGAGCGAATATTTTTGTCCTCTCAGATCGCCCAACACTAAAATTCAAACGGCTCGAAGCACTATGAGACTTAACATCTGAGGTCATCAGTCCCATAGACTTATAACTACTTAAACCTAAGTAACCTAAGGACATCACACACATCCATGCCCGAGGCAGGATTCGAACCTTCGACCGTAGCACCAGCGCGGTCCCGGACGGAAGAGCCTAGAACCGCTCGGCCACAACGGCCGGCTCGCCCAACACGGGACACATTAGCGTGGTCGGTTAGTGCACAAGATCCTGCGCAGGCAGCTGTAGAGTCAACACGGCTCAATACTTCTAGAGCGGACTTCCAACGACTTGCGGAGTCTGTCCCACTTTGTACTACGCCGGGCAAAAGGATCCGATGACTTTTGTCACTTCAATGTAGATAACATGTTCATTTCATGTTAAATGAAATCAGAAACAGATAAGGCAGAAAATTGTGGAATAGGATTTGACATTAAAAAAAAATTCTAACATGAAATGTTTTCTTTAAAATCTCATCACTCGCAGCCGTTTAAAATCTTAAAGAAGGCGGCACATTTTTCAGGCAACAAGGCCAAGCTAATTAATCAGTATCTACTCGCTGTTAACACCTCCTCAAAAGTAATATGCGAGAGAACTGGAAGAAGATATATTAAACAATGTTATGAAAGGCCAAGTAACTTTTATTGAATGTTGCACTACTCTTGAAAGTGACACAGATACACTATGTGATCAAAAGTGTCCGGACATCCCCAAAAACATACGTTTTTCATATTAGGTGCATTTTGCTGCCACATACTGCCAGGTACTTCATATCAGAGACATCAGTAGTCATTAGACATCGTGTGAGAGAGCAGAATGGGGCGATCCCCGGAACGCACGGACTTCGAACATGGTCAGGCGGTTGGGTGTCACTTGTGTCATACGTCAGTACGCTAGATTTCCACACTCCTAAACATCTCTAGGTCCACTGTTTCCGGTGTGATAGTGAAGTGGAAACGTGAAGGGACACGTACAGCACAAAAGTGTACAGGCCGACATCGTCTGTTGACTGAAAGAGACCGCCGACAGTTTAAGAGGGTCGTAATGTGCAATAGACAGCCATCTATCCGGCCGGCCGGTGTGTCCGAGCGGTTCTAGGCGCTACAGTCTGGAACTGCACGAACGGTACGGTCGCAGGCTCGAATCCTGCATCGGCCATTGCTGTGTGTGATGTCCTTAGGTTAGTTAGGTTTAAGTAGTTCTAAGTTCTAGGGGACTGATGACCTTAGATGGTAAGTCCCATGATGCTCAGAGCCATTTGAACCATTTTTGACATCTATCCAGACATATACTCAGGAATTCGAAACTGCATCAAGATCCACTGCAAGAACTATGACAGTTAGACGGAAGAAGAGAAAATTTTGATTTCATGGACGAGCGGCAGCTCATGATCCACACATCACGCTGGTAAATGCCAAACAACGTCTCCCTTGGTGTAAGGAGCGTAAAAAATGGATGATTGAACAGTGGAAGATCGTTGTGTGGAGTGACGAATCACAATACACGATTCACCATGGGGCGATCCGATGGCAGGATGTGGGTATGGACGATGCCTGATGCACGTCATCTGCCAGCCAGTGTAGTGCCAACACTAAAAGTCGGAGGCGGTGGTGTTATGGTGTGGTCGTGTTTTTCATGGAGAGGGCTTGAGCCTCTAGTTTTTTTGCGTGGTACTATCACAGCACAGACGTATATTGATGTTTTGAGCATCTTCTTGCTTCCCACTGTTCAAGAGCAATTCGGGGATGGCGATTGCATTTTTCAAAACGATCGACCACCTGTTCATAATGCACGGCGTGTGGCGGAGTGGTTATACGACAGTAACATACCTGAAATGGACTGGTCTGCACAGAGTCCTGACCTGGACCCTATAGAACACTTTTGGGATGATTTGGAGCTCTGACGTAGTGCCAGGCCTCACCAACCAACATCAATACCTCTCCTCAGTGCAGCACTCCGTGAAGAATGGGCAGCCATTTTCAAAGAAACCTTCCAGCACCTGACTGGACGTATGCCTGAGAGAGTGGAAGCAGTCATCAAGGCTAAGGGTGGGCCAACACCATAATGGGTTCCAGCAGTACCGATGGAGGGCGCCACGAACTTGTAAGTCGTTTTCAGCCAAGCGTCCGGATACTTTTGATCATATAGTGTATACGGTATTATTTTTGAACATAGTCACCAAGTCGCTGTGAACAACTCTTTGAACGATGTATCAGTCGTTAAATTCCTCTACGGCAGAAATCCGCTCGTTGGTCAAGAAGCATTTCGGGATCCGTTGTGTGAGCGTTCTCATGGCTGGAAAACGCGCAACTGCTGCGAATCAGGTCATCGACTGCCTGTACGTGGTCGTCTGTGATTGATGTCGGTGGCCTCCCTCACCGACCATCATCATCCACGTCTGTGCGGCCTTGATCAAAATATTGGCACCATATTACTAAGGCTGGAACGGGTTTGCATTTTTTTTTCTATGTGCAGCCAGAATTTCCACGCGAATCTTCGTACTATTTAGACGTTTTTCTATGCAACACTCTTACTGTCCCGCATACTTCAACTTCGGAGTACGTTTCCATTTGCCACGCCATTTCTCTCCTACAGTATTATGCACTTATTACTGGTACCGCAGCAAAACAGCGTCTGCAGGAAGAACACTACATGTACTCTCTTCTGACAATTTGTTGTATTTCCAGTAGGTTATAAATTTCATTGTTGTTGTTGTGGTCTTCAGTCCTGAGACTGGTTTGATGCAGCTCTTCATGCTACTCTATCCTGTGCAAGTTTCTTCATCTCCCAGTACTTACTGCAACCTACATCCTTCTGAATCTGCTTAGTGTATTCATCTCTTGGTCTCCCTCTACGATTTTTACCCTCCACACAGCCCTCCAATACTAAATTGGTGATCCCTTGATGCCTCAGAACATGTCCTACCAACCGGTCCCTTCTCCTTATCAAGTTGTGCCACAAACTCCTCTTCTCCCCAGTTCTATTCAATACCTCCACATTAGTTATGTGACCTACCTATCGAATCTTCAGCATTCATCTGTAGCACCACATTTCGAAAGCTTCTATTCTCTTCTTGTCCAAACTATTTATCGTCCATGTTTCACTTCCATACATCGCTACACTCCATACAAATACTTTCAGAAACGATTTCCTGTCACTTAGATCTATACTCGATGTTAACAAATTTCTCGTCTTCAGAAACGCTTTTCTTGCCATTGCCAGTCTACATTTTATACCCTCATCAATTTCATATGAAAACTAAAAGTAATTTTAACGTAGTGAAGATATGATTTGCAGTGTGACGATCGAGTGATAGAGAGACAAGGGCGCTCAAATCGACAAAAAACGAAACATTTCACATTATTCCTCAAGCGATGTGCAGGTAAGTCTGTGCCGGTTGTCTTGGAAGGATACTTGCATTTTAACAAAATGAAGTTCGCGGGGTTACTAGTCATGAATGCTTTTTAATTCTTCAAAAGGTATGTAACTGATATGATTTAAATTGGAACTGGAGTAGGCAGAAAGAAACGGAATGGTAAAAGATTACTGATATCAGCTGCATCAGGAATTCGTGCGGCATCAGCAGCGACGAGTGAAAATGTGTGGCGGACCGGGATTCGAACCCGGGATCTCGTCCTTACTCGGCAGTTGCATCAACCACTGCGCCACCCGCGCACAGAGTTACTCGCATATGCGCGGACTATTTCTTCGCACCTGACCCGGCCGACACACATTCCCAGCGAGCGCCACCTGTCTGCAGTCGCTGTCGATGTCCTCCAAGTTCGCTACTCTTGAGATTCCCGCCGGAGGTCGGACGTACTTGGGCATCCATACCGAAGAACGTAGATCCACTGTCATTTTCGGGGAATCGATTATATGAATGTGTGGTATGTGTTCCTTCGATATGTCCGATGTTACGATAAACATTGTGTCCGGGTGGCCCAATGATTCATGCAGCTGCCTAGTAAGCAGGAGATACCGGTTTCGAATTCTGATCCGGCACACATTTTCACTTGTGACCGCTGATGCCGCACAAAGCCTTAAGCAGCTAATATAAATAATCCCTCCCCTTTCCTTTGCTCTCTGCCCCCTCCCACCCTCTCGTTCAGTGTGAATCGTATGTTTCACAGCTACGGATTCCGCGTCCGGAACAACAGACACCACGCATTCATAGAACGTGACTCAGTTTACACGAGTACACGGGTTTATGGAATCGATCGAGACATACTCACCTACAGACGAAACACATCGTGGGCTTAGTAGAGGATGAAATTACAATTAAATCGCTACGCTTAGCTGCATACAGGCGTTGATATACGTCACAGGGGACAGGTGAAAACGTGTGTCCCGACTGGGACTCGAACCCGGGATCTCCTGGTTGCATGGCAGCTAAGCTTAGTGATTTATTAATTGTAATTTCATTCACCCATGGTATCTGTTGTTTCGGATATGTCCGAAAGAACAGATACCATCATCATCATCATATATATAAGGCTCATCGGCCATTTGACCATCTTCTTCTGTGCGAATGCACAAACAGTGCCCGAACTCTTACGGGAATCGGCAAAAAGGTGCGAGTAATGAGTGTAATGGGCAGAGGCACTACGAATGTAGTGCGGGACGATAAGTTGAGAATATGGGTCTCATGGGAGGCGTGCCAGAGATAAGTCGCTGCAGTCGCACTATCCTCTGTGTTCTCGGTGGCTCAGACGGATATAGCGTCTGCCATGTAAGCAGTAAATCCCGGGTTCGGGTCCCTGTCGGGTCACACATTTTCACCCGTCCTCGGTGACGTATACCAACGCCTTTATGCAACTAAGCGTAGTGATTTAAAGGTCACCGATGGTAACTGATGTTTCGGACATGTCCGAGAGAACAGATACCATCTTCATATATATGTAGTAGAGGATATAATGAAAACAGTGGCGACGCCGTGCTGTCACTTCCAGGCATTTCAGTAGCACAAGTTTCTTCCACAGTAAACAGCCATTAACAGTGAAGTGCCCTGCAAATCTCCCACCAAACTGCTGGGAGCCATTAAACGGGAGAAGCGAGGATACTGAAGTCGAGTCGGGAGGAGTGCTGTGCGACAGTGCCTGCCTTCTCCATTACCTCCCCTTTAACCTCACTTCTCCAACCATAACCGACCCGCCACGTGTATGCCCAAGAGCACTGAGAGACGCATTTTAATGTCTAACATACTGAATTACGTCTGTCGGGAAACACGCATACACACCGTCAGGACGGTCTATTTCAGTAATTTTATTCTCCGTAAAGTGTTACCTCACAGATGGTGCTTTATGTCAGGGTGCATTGTCATGCTGATACAGAGACTTATCGTCTCTAGACTGTTCCTCTATAGCAAGCAGTACGCAATGGTCTACAATGTGTTCATACGCATACGTATTTGGCGTTTTCCTACGCGTAATAAGGGACGACGTACTAACCGCGAAATAGAGTAAAATACAGTCACACCACCTCCCCCGCACTTCACTGTTGGTCCTACACATCAAGACAGGTAATGTTCTTCAGTCATTCGTCCAACTCAACTCTTCCATCTGACTGCTACAGGATACAGAGTGATTCATCTCTTGAAATAACTCGTTCCCAGTCATCCACTATCCAGTCGCATCTCTCATTACTCCACCTTAAGCGTCGCTTAGCACTGCCTATAGAAATCTGTGGTTCATGACGAGCTGCTTGAACACTGTGCCTTATTCTGCTTAACTCCCACTATGGACCGCTCGTTGCAATTTTTAAGTCATGAGTAATTCCTTCATGCAGTTTTTTTTTACAACTCCTCTTCGTAATTTTCGACGGTCCCTTACCGTCAATACATGAGGTCTCCACGGTCTCTGTTTAGCCGTGGTTGTTCCTTTATGTTTCCACTTCACAATCACGTCACCAACAGTCTCCTATGGCAACTTTAGAACGATTGAAATGAGCAGATAGTTTTGTTACTTAGGTGACATCCAGTGGCTAGTCCACTTTCAAATTCACAAGCCTTCCCAACGACCCATTTCGCTGTTACTGCCGCTCTACTGACAACACAATACCCTCCGCCTCCTTTTATACGTGCGGGTCCACCTATCGTGACACCTTAGTGATCAGGGCCGCATTACATAGGGACGTCTGCATGCTTTTGATCAGATAGTGCATAAGAGAGCAAGCGGCACTTCGGTCCACACGACGAGACATTCATCCGTTATATGCATTCGAAAATGCAACTGTCAGATGAGATTTTAATGAGACTAAAACGCATTGCACTTCGCTGCAAAGCAGAGCTCTGTTATTGCTGAGGGGAAACCATATTGAAGAAATAACTATAAACTCACGGTGATGAAAAAGCTGGAACGTTCATGTATTTAGATGAGCAAATAATATGTAGTATTCATGATGCATAGTTTACCAGTGTCTCAATATAAAGAGTTTACATGTATTATTTGCAACCTCGCTTGTTAGCTACTTTTCTTTGATTACAAAACAGGTTATGCTCTACATCATAATAAAGCATGAGGGTTCAGGTGCAAGTCGCACACACCGACAGCCGGAATACGAACTGCTTGTTATCTGGCGAATAGGGAGACAGGAAGGAGCCAAACACCATGACAGCGTAACGCACCGAGGGAGAACGCCCAGCCACAACGTAAATAGTGACGAAATGAATCTCGGGGATGTTCTTCGAAAGACTTCCAGACATCCTGACATACCTGTCACACGGGAAAGGAGACTTAAAATGTCGTGGCAGCATACTACCTGTCATTCCTGAGTTACGTCTCAGTGCGCTATGGGTTAACAATTCGGAATAAATGAGAAAAGTAAGTTTTGCTTCAAACTGCTGTTACAACAGTCTCATGCACGTGTAGGTTTTTAAATTGCAAAATCTGTGGGGTAATAATTGGGAATAGTACAAATATGCAGCAGTATGTGCCCTCTGGATTCAATATGAACATATATCTGCGCTATAATAATCTGAAATAACTCGAGAAAAAGAAATAAGTTTTCTGTAGAAGTTGAATATGTTGTTTATATTGATATGTAAACTACACGATGTGGTTTGGCCACATGGAGCAGAGTTCCTAGAACATTTAAACTCTTTTCATCCTAAAACTAAATTCATTGCGGAACTTGGTTCAAAATGGCTCTAAGCACTTTGAGACTTAACATATGAGGTCATCAGTCACCTAGAACTTAGAAATACTTAAACTTAACTAACCTAAGGACATCACACACATCCATGCCCGAGGCAGGATTTGAACTTGGGACCGCAGCAGTAGCGCGGTTCCGGACTGAAGCGCCTAGAACCGCTCGGTCACAGCGGCCGGCATAGCAGAACTTGGAAAAAAGGGTACATCTACCACTCGTCGACATTTTAGTTAAGAGAATATCGGACGGCGTGGAGTTTAGCTTATGAGTGTGTTGTGTTTCTAGATGTCGTCTTGTTTCGGTTGGTGGTGTCCTGTAGAGGTGTAATGGGTTTATTTGGGTGTCGGTGCTTGAAGTGTGCATTTAACGGTCGTGACTGTTGCAGAAGAACGGAAATTAGTTTTAGTGAGTTAAGAATTAAGTTTCCGTTATGTTTATGTTATTGCGGTGTCGTTTGATGTTATTGGTTTGCTGTTTGTATGCCTCGGGCATGGATGTGTGTGATGTCCTTACGTTAGTTAGGTTTAAGTAGTTCTAAGTCTAGGGGACTGCTGACCTCAGATGTTAAGTCACATAGAGCTTGGAGCCATGAACCATTTTACAACTTTTTGGCTTGTGACGGAAATAGTGAAATGCGGCCTATGCAATCAGAATATGCGAGTTGAGAGTTAGTGTGTAGCGCCGGAACTTTTTTATGGTAAGTAGTCATTTCTTTGGGTCTATTGTCCGCGTGTTATGATGTTTGGTGGGGTTTTTATGTGTTGTTGGGTTGGTGTTATTTACTGCATGTGTTGGTATTGTTTTGGTGTCGTTAGTTGCTGTTGACCTATAGGTCAAGGGAAGTGTCCGATTTCAATTTTTATTGTTTTAGGTGTTGGTTTTGTGGTATCGATAGCTGCTGCGAAAACAATTTTTGGAGTAGTTGGATTTTATTTTGTGGTATCGACAATTGCGGTTGAGCTATGTTGTTGAAGGGAAGTGACCCATTTCTGCCCATCTTGTAAGTGTCTCGGAACTTGGAAATGTTGTGGTGCTTTTATGTCGGCGTTTTGTGTGGCTTGGGATCGTGTTGTGTGTCTGTGTGTGTTTGTATTTAGTTTGTCCCCAACCAAAAACCCCGAATTACCCGCGCTGGTCCCGTTAGTTTGATTAAATATTTGGAGAGAGATAAGCGTATTGGTTTTATATGTATGTATGTGTTTTCGTGTTAGTTATCATTTATGTAATGACGTCATAGGCGCCATATTGGAAACGTTGAGAATGGTCGTTTCCGCCATATTGGTGACGTGATGGGTCAAAGCAGGCGGGTGGAATCTGACGCTTTTGTATTCCTCTCCTTATAACATGTCCGACTTCCGAGAAGTATTTATTCGAAATTTCAATAATAGACCTCTCCTCTAGCGCCTGACATTAGAGTTTGTTGAATCTTTCTGTAGTGCTGGTTCAAATGGCTCTGAGCACCATGGGACTTAACGTCTGAGGTCATCAGTCCCCTAGAACTTAGATCTACTTAAACCTAACTAACCTAAGGATACCACACACATCCATGACCAAGGCAGGATTCGAACCTGCGACCGTAGAGGTCGCGTGGTTCCAAACTGAAGCGCCTAGAACCGCTCCGCCACACCGGCCGGCTCTCTGTAGTGCTCTCGCGCAAACCAAACGACCCATGACGAAAGACGCTGGGACGTAAATTTCAGTTTAAACAAAGTTTCGGCTCCGGCAATCAATTTCTTACGGTTTCACCGGCTATCACATCTACTAGAGCTAGGAAACGCTAAGAGCATGTTCCTTTCAAGGTATATCAGTGTAGGCTCTGAAAAACAACACAGCATCAAACGTCGTATTGAGCGTCATGAGTCAAGTTCACAATCAACTACAAAAAGCGGCGCGGGACCAACAATAGTGAGCTGTCTGATTGGAGTCCTCGCAGCGAGTACACATAACAGCAAAACTCGCAGCACCTGAGGAGGCGACTACTTCGATCGTCGAAATGTTGTGCAGAAAATGGAAGAACAACGCAGTTACTTACCAGGAAACATATTATCAATCAACCACGCCAAGAAAACATGAGAGACCGCTGTGTGAACAAGTTTGACTGTAAATAGATTGACTTTAGTTGCGATTTCTAACTAATAGGCCACTGGATTCGGTATGAACAGAGTCTTTTAGTGAGGATGTGCAGTCTGATGGAATTGAATAAACATTAACATTTGTATCAAGCACATTGCGTTAGGAGCGATTACTTATTATTTAGTGCAGTCTTACTGAGTATTTGTGAGTTTTGTGTATGAAAATGCAGCACGGTTATTTTCAAAGAGCTTACTTCGTTTAGTTAGTGGATCGAGGCCCGAAGTGCACTGCGAAATTACAGGAGGCTAACCGTCAACATTATGCAGCTTTTTAAAATCATGTCTTGACAGATAAATTGTTCATTACGCTAGCTAAGCGAGCAGATGTATGGAATCTTCAGAGGCAAGGTAGCGCATGTAGGGAAGCTTAAAAGAAAACACCCGCAAAAAAGGAGCAAGATTAAAAAGTGACAAAGAAACTCTGACTGAATAGGAGACGTAGATATCATGGTTCCCTCACTGCAGCCTACAGACCCCTAAAGTGAAAAATGCATAAAAGTGGAAAAGCTGATGAGATTCCACAGTAGGGAACATCCAAGGTATTATTAAATGTAAATTGAGTTAATCCAAGTCTAATAACTTGGCGTCGACGGGAAGAAGTGTGCTTACCAAAAGATTTCTTTAGTAATACCTTTAGCAGAAGTAATTATTTTTAACGATCGGGGCTGGTTAGAGAGATAAACGTTTTACACTGTTACGGTTACCGGGCAAGGTTTTTAATTTATTAATATACGGTAGTTTCCTTTAAGTTTAGCGGCCGTGGAGCATCACTTCAAGGGGAGTGTACAGTTACCGGGTGACTGAAAGGCTGTACAAGAATCGAACTGATCGACAGCGAGGGCGAAGTACAACTTCAGGTAGTTTGAAAACCGTGTTATTTCAGAAAACGACCTGCAGATGATGCTTGAACCACGGAAAACCGAAACCTGAATGGTAGAATGCGAGTTTATATCTCTCTGGTTCCGAATGTGAGCCCATTACATTACCTGTTACGGCACCTCTTTTGTTGGGATCCTAAGAATGAAACTGCTGGCAAACTGTCAAGGAATCACAGAGCCATTCCGAAAGTCTTTTCACTACTCTGACAAGCAGTACGCCATGGAGCTTATGAAATTGGTTTGACGTGCAGAGATTTTGAGATGCCACGATTACGATGGTAGTAAGGGCTTTAAAAATACCTATACGATTGTCTAACAGCAAAATCGTACTCCCACGACCTGGAAGGCGGATCCAGGTTATCTAGAGCAAAACTCGTTGACTACTACAAAACAGAAAACTGGTCAAATCAGAAATCAGTCTGTTACCAAACTAATAACTATTTAATTAGCCTGCAAACAATAGGTACCGTATTAGAGGGGAGAAAAAGGATCACAAGCTTGAAAGAGGAAATCGAAACACGCCTCTGGTCTTCTAGACTACATGGTGCCGAACCCAACAGTGTAAGTGTACAGGTACAGTCAAGTGGCTGACTGGAAATGTGAACTCATGACACACACACACACACACACACACACACACACACACACACACACACACACACACATTATTCACTCACCATAAGAGGATGGCCACCATCAGTTACTGAAATGGTTTTCCTGGTAACACTGTGGGTCAGGAGATTGCAGAGCGCCTTCTTACCTGAAACAACAAACAAAATGTAATCAGTAGAATTCCGAGAAGTGGGATGAGTGCCGCAGTCAGACGTGCACTTTTGATCTTACGTATATGAGTTTCAAATGCAACTGTTATTATAAATTAACAAAATGGCACAAAAAGTATGCGGTACAATAGAAGGAAAGCTAAAAATATGTTGATTACCTTGTTACCAAACAGGTGGCACAAACAGAAAACCCCACATGCAGAACAGCTATACAGCTATCCGTTTGCGTCATCTATAGCGCACGGCGATTGCCCTTAACAATTTTTGTTTAGAAATTTGGGGCAAGTTCCTATGGGATCAAACCGCTGAATTCATCGGTCCCAAGGCTTACACACTACTTAAACTAACTTACGCTAAGAATAACACACACACACACACACACACACACACACACACACACACACACACACACACACGCCCGAGGGAGAACTCGAACCACCGACGTGGGGAGACGCGCGAACTGTGGCAAGGCGCCCCAGACCGCACGGCTATCCTTCGCGGAGCTCTTAACATTCCACATGTTTGTGCGCCACAATTCCATGAAGCGTTTCCTGTTCCACTTTTCGGCACAAGATCCATTAATACAGCTTCCAACAAACGCAACTACTGTCGGTGTAATTATACGAGAGGACTTTTTCACATGTTTCTGCAAGCACTTTCAGACTATCCGTTGAATCGCGAAGCACAATAGCAACTACGTCGAATTTTCCGCCCATTTATTTTAATCCCAACACAAACTGCTGATGTAAGTGGCAAAGTATTTCCTATAAATCAAATTAGTTTATTCCTTCCTGAGGAATATATTGCTACGTGGCGGTTTACACTACACGACCTACTTCAGAGGCTCGACGGTTCACTCAACGAGGTACAGGCGCGAAGGGGAAATACAACAATTCACATGAAAATTATGTACATCTTTCTTGAAGACATAACGACCTGTATCACTTAAATTACTGCTACTTTCGTAAGTGACATGTAATGTTTGAAAAGACGTTATGAAACAAGATTAATCCCTGGAACCACGGATTAGAAAATCGTATATAACGATTTTCGAGAAATAAAAACAAAGGCTCAAGTGTCTTCACGTCACTAAATCTCTCATCAATTTTTTACAATGAGGTACGCAACATATTTTACATAAACATGTTCCGTTTCCTGGTGATCTTCGGAAAGCGTTTCAGTGATTATCTTCAGACAGAGAAAATGAGCGATTACTTGACCTCCAAAGTGTTTTCGAAAAATTCTTAATTTGTTATGAAAGTAAAACACACACTGCATTAAATCAAAAACAAATATTGCATAGACATAGAGTAAATTTGGGAGAGGCGCCACATGCGGTATAGAATGCGCCCTAGTTTCGGCAAATACCGACACTGTGTGCATGAATCAGCACTGTAGTTTCTCAGTGGACGCCAGGCTACAATAAGAGTGTTTACGTTACGATGGAGGCAGTTTTACATGAGCTCCGGGTAGAATTAGTGAGGTAAGTCTATGAACATCCCTTCAAAACATTTTCAGCGTCAGGATTAGTTCTTAGTGTATGCTAAATAGTAAAATATGCCCAAATGTTTGATTAGTTGAGTTGACAGTAAGTTCTATGGAAGGTGATTTGATTCTAGAGCGGCCATCTTTGCTATTAAGGTCACGATCTCTCCCACAGATCGGGATATAAGCCACTATAAAACCCGGCACAGTTTTTCGTTTGTGGTTCTTGTCGCAAAGATCAAACAACAGTGTTGAACAAGTGAAAATGTTTCTTCTTTGTTTGTATTTTCGTTTAAATGACTTAACATACATTTTTAGGGTGTTCACACAGTCTCATGAATATCAATGCCAAATATTATTCAACATTCGTGGTCGTATATATCGGCCAATTACTAAAAATTTGTTTGCCGGATACTGACAAAATAAGTATTTCCAATTGGTAAATAAAATTACATTTTTAACTTAATCAATACGTAGACTAGACATCTAAACCAGTGAGCTACTTAGATATACACACTACTCGCCATTGAAATTGCTACACCACGAAGATGACGTGCTACAGACGTGAAATTTAACCGACAGGAAGAAGATGCTGTGATATGCAAATGATTAGCTTTTCAGAGCATTCACATAAGGTTGCCGAGGGTGGCGACACCTACAAGGTGCTGACATGAGGAAAGTTTCAAACCGATTTCTCATACACAAACAGCAGTTAACCAGCGTTGCCTGGTGAAACGTTGTTGTGATGCATCGTGTAAGGAGGAGAAATACGTACCATCACGTTTCCGACTTTGATGAAGATCGGATTGTAGCCTATCGCGATTGCGGTTCATCGTACCGCGACATTGCTGCTCGCGTTGATCGAGATCCAATGACTGTAAGCAGAATATCGAATCGGTGGGTTCAGGAGGGTAATACGGAATGCCGTGCTGGATCCCAGCGGCCTCGTATCAGTAGCAGCCGAGATGACAGGCATCTTATCCGCATGGCTGTTACGGATCGTGCAACCACGTCTCGATCCCTGAGTCAACAGATGGGGACGTTTGCAAGACAACCACCACCTGCACGAACAGTTCGACGACGTTTACAGCAGCATGGACTATCAGCTCGGAGACCATGGCTGCGGTTACCCTTGACGCAGCATCGCAGACAGGAGCGCCTGTGATGGTATACTCAACGACGAACCTGGGTGCACGAATGGCAAAACGTCATTTTTTCGGATGAATCCAGGTTCTGTTTACAGCATCATGATGGTCGCGTCCGTGTTTGGCGACATCGCGGTGAACGCACATTGGAAGCGTGTATTCGTCATCGCCATACTGGCGTATCACCTGGCGTGATGGTATGGGGTGCCATTGGTTACACGTCTCGGTCACCTCTTGTTCGCATTGACGGCACTTTGAACAGTGGACGTTACGTTTCACATGTGTTACGACCCGTGGCTCTACCCTTTATTCGATGCCTGCGAAACTCTACATTTCAGCAGGATAATACACGAGCGCATGTTGCAGGTCCTGTGCCGGCCTTTCTGGATACAGAAAATGTTCGACTGCTGCCCTGGCCAGCACATTCTCCAGATCTCTCACGAATTGAAAACGTCTAGTCAATGGTGGCCTAGCAACTGGCACAATACGCCAGTCACTACCCTTGCTGCACTGTAGTATCGTGTTGAAGCTGCATGGGCAGCTGTACCTGTACACGGCATCCAAGCTCAGTTTGACTCAACGCCCAGGGGTATCAAGGCCGTTATTACGGCCAGAGGTGGTTGTTCTGGGTGCTGATTTCTCAGGACCTATGCACCCAAATTGCGTGAATATGTAATCACATGTCAATTCTATATTTGTCCCATGAATACTCGTTTATCATCTGCATTTCTTCTTGGTGTAGCAATTTTAATGGCCAGTAGTGTAAATATCACTAAAAGAAACTGTTGTTAACATATCGTCGTGTTTTCTTCAGCCAAAGTATTTATAAGTGTATATATACATGTTTTGACTTGAAAATAGGGCAGTTTTGCGGTTTTTTTTGCGTTTGGCGTATCGGCCATAACATAAGGGATACACGCCGCAATGTATAGATATTTTCATGGTCAAATATGATGTTTAATGTTACATGGAAGAAATAAAAAATTATGTTATACACAATTGATGTGTTTATTTATAGGAAAAATGTTTTAGTAGAAGTGTGCCTTAGGACTTTACACATGCGATTTGAAAATGCGAGCCATCTCTCCAGGATTTACCCTATCTGAAATTTGGCAGAACCATTGTAGCCATCGTATTTTTATGATGAATTACTTTCCTTGATATGTTAATATTATTTTTAATGACTGCAAGTATATATCAAGTCAATGCGGTATATTGCACTGGACTGTCGACGAGTGAAGATACATGAGTTATACGTTAAAATTTATAATAAATAGTAGATATCGCTGTCTCCCCCTCACCTGACTATTTGTAACAGCAAAATTTAATTGTATATAGTTATAGAAGGCTTTATATAATGAGGGTACAAAGATGCGAATTAATAATTCGAGAGTTCGTAAAACATTCGTTGTGCCGGTAATAGCTAACACACTGAAGAGCCAAAGAAACAGGTGCGCCTGCCTAATATAGTGTAGTCCCCCTTCAAGCACGCAGAAGTGCCGCAACACGACGTGACATAGACTCGACTAATGTTTGAAGTAAAGATGGAGGGAACTGATACCATGAATCCTGCAGGGCTGTCCATACATCTGTAAAATGGGGCGGAGATCTGTACCGAACAGCACGTTGGAAGGCACTCCAGATTTGGTCAGTAATGTTCAGTCTGGGGAGTTTGGTGGCCATCGAAAGTGTTTAAACTCAGAAAAGTGTTTCTGGAGCCACTCTGTAGCAATTCTGGACATGTGGGGTGTCGTATTGTACTGTTGGAATGGCTCAAGTCCGTCGGAATGCACAATGGACATGAATTAATGCAGTTGATCAGACAGGATGATTACGTATGTGTCACTTATCAGAGTCGTATTTAGACGTATCATGGATCCCACATCACTCCAACTGCACACGCCCCACACCATTACAGAGCCTCCACCAGCTTCAACCGTCCCCACATTCCCATGCTCATATGCAGGGTCCACGGATTCATGAAGTTGTCTCCATACCCGTACACGTTCATCCGCTCGATACAATTTGAAATGAGACTCGCCCGAACAGGCAACATGTTACGAGGCAAAAAAATGGCTCTGTGCACTGTGGGACTTAAAATCTGAGGTCATCAGTCCCCTAGAACTCAGAACTACTTAAACCCAACTAACCTAAGGACGTCACACACATCCATGCCCGAGGCAGGATTCGAACCTGCGATCGTAGCGTCGCGCGGCTCCAGATTGCAGTGCCTAGAACCGCTCGGCCACTCCGGCCGGCGTTACCAGTCGTATACAGTCCAATATCGGTATTGACGGCTCCAGGTGGCGTGTAAAGCTTTATGTCATTCTGTCATCAAAGGTAAACGAGTGGGCCTTCGTCTCCGTAAGCCCATACCGATGATGTTTCGTTGAATGGTCCGCACGCTGACGCTTGATGATGGCCCAGCATTGAAATCTGAAGCAATTTACTGAAGGGTTGCACTTTTGTCACGTTGAACGATACTTTTCAGTCGTCGTTGATTCCGTTCTTGCAGCATATTTTTCCAGCCGAAGCGATCTCGGAGATTTGATGTTTTACCGACTTCCTGATATTCGCGGTAGACTCGTGAAATAGTCCTACCGGAAAATCCCGAATTCATCGCTACCTCGGAGATGCTGTGTCCCATCACTCGTTCGCCGAGTATAACACTCACTTAAATCTTGATAACCAGCGATTGTAGCAGCAGTAACCGATCTAACAACTACGCCAGCCACTTGTCCTCCTGCCTATGCCAATTTCGTCGGCATTTGAGTGTGTAACTAAGAAATCGTGGCTAGTTGGCATGCAATCAAGTTTAAGTTACATTATTACCCTTAGTCGGAGTATTGAACCGATTCGGGGTTGGTTGTGTTCGAATTTTTTGTCAGAGGTGCTGGGGCGTCGTACGGCGGACAATGACCGTCTATCATCTCAAGTAGCCACAGAACCTCTAGCGCCGTGTGACACACCTTGGAGCCCCTCCATGAAGAAGTTCCAGAGTGAAGTAAACGGAGACTCCACCAATAGCCTTTGGACAGTTCAGTCATGCTTGTATTACTTACAAGTTGTTACTTGAGTTTTGGGTTCTTGTCTGTTTGTAATCTGGCAAAAAAAAAAAGTTCGGCTGAATAGTTTTTCTTTGTAGAAAGAAATTTTCGCAAAGAACTTCTATAAGCGCGGTGTTCTACCAGTTGAAGATGAAAGCATGCATTGAGACAGCGGAACTTTCGCAATATTAAGCATGTACAGGAGAAATTAGTTTTAAATAGGAAGTTTCTTTTGGAAATAGAACTCTATAGTCTAATGCATACGTTAAAATTCGCCCGGAACGTGAAAGGTGCAGTCCTGCGAAATTGGATGGGTGTTTCTGAAACGCTCCGTATCACAAATTACGAAGTTGGGACTGCGGGTTTGGTTTGGCGTCAGCTGCGGTCGCCAGATACGCACACGGCTTGTAACACGGTCGCTGCGACCTGTGTAGCGGTCACAGAAGGGACGCGCCACGCACTGTATGCGGCAAGCAGGGCGCGGCCGATATTAGCTGTGCGGACGTACTCACACAAGCTGCCAATCAGCGGCCGCGGTTGGCAGCCCTGCTGATTGCCGACCCTGCCCGGCGCGGCGACAGAGCAGCAGGCAGCGGCGCTGACAGCTCGCCAGACCCACAGCGGTATTGCACGTCTCCGTGGTGCGGTCACTGCGTCTCTGGCTGCCGCTGTTCCTTATCGCGCGATACACTCGCCTGCCAATACAGCGGTTCGTGACTGTCTCCAGTCCGCATATGCCATATGAATGCGCTACATTTCTTTCGTGATCACTTCAAAACTGAATATATTTGTTGGTAGATAGGGGAACTCGGGACGGAACGGAATACTTAACGTTTAACAATTTCTATAAAAATAAGGGATCACAAGGAAACACTTCTTAAAGTGATAAAAAACACCTTTTAGTGTAACCTAATGTACCTTATTTTAAAATCACTTAAAACAATGCATTAAGCATTTTTTACAATTTTTTCAAAGAAAGTCTTGCATATTTCCCGTTCCGCCCCACCCACGGAGCAGAATGGAATAAGGGTATTTTTTGTTAAATTATTGCATAAACGTTTAATCTGAATTACGAATATCGTATTAAACTATGACAAAATGTTGTACAACAGGCGCTTCAGACTAACGAATGTGTAATTTAAACAATTAAAAAGTCATTCTTCAAAATAAGAAAATATTTTAATGTCATTCTGAAAAATGTTCAATGCTTAATAACCACCAGACTGCTAACTACTAGCCCTTTCGACAATAGTCATAAATCAGTATTTCCTCTTAATCTTCACTGTCTATGCCAGCACATGAATTGTGTGCCCACTCTGGCATGCGACCCAGCCCTCATTAGTCCCCACAGTAGACACACTCAGCATCCTCTCTCTCTCAGATTCTCTCTTCTCCATCACCTTCTTCCTTTTATTTCTCTTGAGGTCTTTGATGTCCTCTGTTTCGGTTTTTTTGGGTGTACAGTTCGATATTTTTTCCTTAAGATGCATTGCACCTGACGTCTCTGGCCTGATATTGTTCATATTTATCCACCCTCCTCCTTTCTGTAGGCGCCGGCCGGAATGACCGAGGGGTTCTAGGCGCTAGGGTCTGGAACCGCGCGACCGCTACCGTCGCAGGTTCGAATCCTGCCGCGGGCATGGATGTGTGTGATGTCCTTAGGTTAGTTAGGTTTAAGTAGTTTTAAGTTCTAGGGGACTGATGACCTCAGAAGTTAAGTCCCATAGTGCTCAGAGCCATTTGAACCATTTTTTTTTCTTTAGGCCTACGTTACGTGCGACAGCATTCTGCAGCTCATTCTTATAAGGAGAGTCAGTTAATACGACGGTTTTTCCTTTTCGTCTTGTAGTCTGCCGAGTATTTTGACAGATTAGTGGGATTGGAATGACAGCCTCGGGCAATATGTGGAAAGCTGAGTTGTTCGACGAACATGGCTGGCTGGGAGAGTCTGGCATCCATGAACATTCAGGCTGGGTTTACTTTCTACTTGTATCAAAATATGACGGGGTGGAACGGGACACTACCCCATTCTGCCACATCCCGTTCCGCCCCAAGAGCACTTTTGATGTTAACAACTTTTATGGAGTGTAATCATTGACGTATTTAAACGCATTAAATAACTAAAGTATAACAAATGCCATGCAGTTTAAGGGAAATTCACCAAACGTTAGAACAACGCATGCGGTAACATGACGGACAACAATTCACTTAGATGTCGCACTTCAAACTAAATCAGAATGGCTGCCCTCCCTTCCCTTCCATTCGGAGAAATAGTTACATGTCCATACAACATGCTGCAACACTGTCCAGTCTAGAAAAAAGCAATTTCCCATTGTGCCCCGCTATCCCGTTCTGCCTCGACTTCCCCTACCAGTTTTACTCATTTATTGAGAATACATTCACTTTCCGTCCGTCGATCGCTGTTTTTATTATCTCCAACTGATCGGTTTCAAAGGGTTTTGTCTATTCGTCTTGTAAATAAAAACTCTCTTTTCTCGCTGCAATGTATTTATTTCTTCCAGACGCGTTCCACCTTTTACTCTAAGGCAATTTCAGTGGAATCTATAATGATATAGTTTTGTTTTGATGTGAGGCATTTGTAAATTATAAAACATTTCACGTTTTGTTTTTTACGTAAATAAGTGATTCACTTACAGTTATTCGCATTTTTGGCTAGCGTCTGCGTCTGCTCTTGTCTGGTTATATGCTGGAGGTTGCACTATAACTTCACTTACGAGGCGTAGGCATATTTTCATGTTCCAAACTTTTTTCTTCACAATTCTCATATTGGTTGGTTGATTTGGGGAAGGGGACCAAACCGCTGTCACGTTGAACGACTCTCTTCAGTCGTCGTTGGTCCCGTTCTTCCAGAATGTTTTACCGCCCTCAGCGATGTCGGATGTTTGATGTATTACCGGACTCTTGATATTCACGGTACACTCGTGAAGTAGTCGTACGGGAAAATCCCCATTTCATCGCTAGCTTGGAGGTGCTGTTCCCCATCGCACGTGCGCCGACTATAGCACCAAGTTCTAACTGACTTAAACCTTGATAACCTGGCATTGTAGCAGCAGTAACCAATGTAACAATTGCGCCAGACATTTGTTGCCTTGTGTGGGCAATGTCGACTGCAGAGCCTTATTCTGCCTGTTTGCACATCTCTATATTTGAAAACGTGTGACTCTAGCAGTTTCTTTGGCGCTTCTGTGTATTATCAAGGCTGGTGAGACATAATATTAGTCGTCGGTTTAATGGAAAAACGAACAGTATCTAACAGAACTATTTCACAGAAAAAAAAGGAAATACAACCAAACAGAAGCAGTAAATTATGTCGAGTGACCAGCCGATAATTTAAAGTTTTCATTCCCAGAGTTACGAGTTTTGGCAGCCGCAAAGGACATTTTGCTTCTTGTCGTATAATTTTATTTTTAATTAATTTCATTTTTTAAAATTTATTTATTTTATTTTTATTTATTTAATTACGTCTTTACTTGTTTCTTTTGACAATATTAGTTAACTGTATTACATTAAATTTAATTATAGATTTTTATAGTTTGTAATTATGTAATAGGCGTATTTAAACTGTTTTAGCATGTAATTATCTGAACTGTTTCTTATTTAAATTGTTTTCTTAATTAAATTGCATTGTGTATTATTGAGAAAGAGCGGGAAACCGCGCATAGATACATTTTGAGAAAGAGCGGGAAACAGCGCGCAGTAATACATCTGTAATGGTAGCAGGGATTGTCTGCACCAAAAACCATTGTTGGCGGCGAGACCGCACTTTTGTAGCATTGAGCGTTGGAAGCGAGCAGTTGCGAGTAAGATGTGAGACGAGGCAGTCGTAGCTAGCGAGACATGAGAGGAGGTCGCTGTAAGCGAGGTATGAATTAACACTTTGAAAGAAGCGGTGTGCTCGCCAGCCACTCGCTATATGTAGCGCAATGCTAGTTTTTAAGAATTTTTGTAAAGAACTATACCCCTTGTAATTGTTTGTCAAGATCGTTCTCAGAATATAGTTAACTTCTACCAGATTAAATGCATTAAGAATTTTCTATCCCAAAATCATTCACGTAAATGCTTTACGGAATTTATTGTTATCTTAAAAGAAAAGTCTAAACTGAGCTTCAGCTTTTATCTAATCTAAATTAACTTCAACTTAAAGAATTCCAGTCACAAAGTATTATGAAACTCCACCAGCAGCTTATAATTATGTTAAAGAGAAGTAAGTATATTCATTCCACAGTTTGCTGTAGCAGTCAGATGGCGATCCAGTATAAATAATTAAAGGTAAGAATCAGTCTTAATAATTTCAGGTAACGACTGAGGGCCACGGCGACAACACATTTTATGTTTCGTCGTAATAATCAGCAGGTAGTCTTGACAGAGCAGCAGTTAAAAGATTTTAAGAGACGCAGCGTTCAGTCAGCAAGCAAACGTTGATCCAATATTAGACGGGAAGGTTTCACTTGGCGATATCCATTCAGTACGACATTTTAGTGAATCTACTGTGGATATGAATATACTGACTTTGATAATAGTGTGAATAAGTTACTGTTAAGTGGCGCAACGCATATACTAAAGTGTATAACTTTTATTCACAGGTCATCGGCAATTCTGTTTGCTTTATTGATTCGGCGTTGAAAAGTGTTTGTTCAGTGTTGAATCCGCTTTGAACAGTGATATATTTTGTTGCGTGTGATGATTATAGACAATGTCCCGCAGAATAATTACTCGTTCTCAAACTGATAAAACTTTTTGTTGCGTGTGATGATTATAGACAATGTCCCGCAGAATAATTACTCGTTCTCAAACTGATAAAACTGTACAAAATACTGACGAGAGATTCTTTTCTGGAATAGGCAGTAATAATACGTGTGAAAACCCTGATTCTGAAACGTTAGGTGAACAGACATTTAATAACTGTAACAATATGGAAGCGTTTAACGAACAAGTAACTTCAGAAATGCCCACAGACAATGAAACGGTAGTGCAAAATAATTTGGCATTAAATGCAACAGACGGTACACAGTCACAAATTCCGCATAGTAGACATAACAGTTTCAGTAACGAAACCACTACAATGCAGTCAGACAGAGAGACTCCATTAAGCACTGATTTAGATTCAAACGGTACACAGCTACACAACCTGCGTAGCAGATCCAACAGTTCTCATGACCAAAATTCCGAAATTACGGAAAACGTGACGCAGTCACAATCATCTGAGGATGTTCAAATGAACACAGATCTACAGCCTTTAACAACGAATACAAATACACACAGAAGTCAATCCGAAACGGATCCAATAATGGCATTTTTGCTACAAATGAGACAAGACATGAATCAAAACTTTAACAGAGGGTCACAAGAATTAGAAAAAAGGTCACAAGATCTAAAAAACGAAATTAAGGCAGAACACGCGCACACAGGTCAGAAATTAGACAACATGTACCAAAATCTAAAACACGAAATCAAAGTAGAAATTCAAACAGTCGCTGAAAAATGTTCACAATCAACACAAGAATTACGCGACAAAATTCAAGAAATATCCGATAACCAAGCAACATTTGCAGTTAGTATACGGGAAACAATGACAGAAAACTTTGCTAAACAAAACGCTCAGATTGATGAACGTTTTAACAATCACACAGAAAACTGTTTGATACGTCACCGTAAACTGGTGCGATCGCAGGATAAAGAACGAAAAGAATTACTACAAACAATCACTAAACAGCGTCAGGACGATAAAAAGAAAGTGTTTGCCCAGGGCAAAACATATGTAGACAATCACATACAGTCGATCTCGGAAGAAATCGAAACGGTCAAAGAAACAAATAATCAAATACAAGACAGGCTTACAGAAATCCAAACACAGACAATCGATGTGAAAACTTCTACAGACACTGAAATCCAGAACGTTAAAGATAAATTAACAGAGGACGTTCAGACACTAACTGACAAAATAGAACACATAGAAATTAACCATGACACAGAAAATTTAAAGGCAGATTTTAAGAAAGTCACCAAAAGCAACCGTAAATTACGAAACGAACTGACAGAAAAGATCAATGAACTCACTACAAGAATAGATCTTTTAGATACTAACAATGACGAGAGATCAGACGACACTGCACCAGTCCCAGTGCAACAGAACTCTAATAGTAATAACACGCCATTGACAAATATACAACAAACTATCACAGATCTAAAATCGCGTAATGATTCATTGCATCAGCAAATAAATTCTCTACAGCAAGAGATAGCGGACGCACAAGAAACCGCCGCACATAATCATTTTCAACAGAACACACACCGTTACGAAATGCCTCAGATCCATAATACATATAATGTTGGTAGACTTCAGAGAGTAAGAGATTTTACCCAGGAAGAAAGACACCCGAATCCATATTCAAGACAATACGACAACACTTACACACACAGACATGACAGTTTTGATCACAAACATTTTATTTCAGTTAGAAAGTTTAAAACATTTAAAAACGACAGGGCGCAAATACATCCGTTGGATTTTATCCAACAGTTCAGGGGAGCACTTCCACCATCATGGCCAGTACAACATAAGTTAGAATTTATTGTCAGTTTTCTTGAAGGAGAACCAGCACGACGAATGCGACCAATTGCTAGACAATGTTTTTCCGTAGAAGCATTTGAGGAAGCATTTTTATCAGCATATTGGTCTGACACTACACAAAACAGCATCAAAGATCGGCTACAGTAGTTTGCCAAACTTTGAAAATTCTACCTTTCCAACAATCACACAATTTTTCGAGTACATGGTGGAACAGAACCAGTTCCTCAACGAGCCATACAGTCAATCGGCATTAATACAGCTTTGCATTTCAAAACTGCCCAGAGCTTTGAAAGTGTCATTACTGACAGGGCAACAAAAGGACAATGTATCCGCTTTTAGAGACATCTTACAACTATTAGAAGCACACCAGGCAGACTACGCATTTGTTAACAAAAATTTTTCACGACAGAACGGAAAACAAACAAACTCAGCTACTTTTGAACAAACACGATTTGGTAATAACAATCCGAGTAAACGCTTTCGCAGCGAAAATGACAACGAAAACAGGAGTAATGAAAAACATTATACTGACACGGTAAATTTATATTCAGGACAGCAACAGAATCCGAGACTTAACATGCAACCGAATAGGTCAAATTTCCATATGAATCATCGCTCAGATAATGCGACCGGGGAAGGCCATTACGCGGGTCGACCGCAAAATGAACAAAAACAAACGTTTCTACGGGGTGCAGGTGGGCTGCCGTACAGTCACAGTTATAACGACAGGAGAAAAGAAAACGAACACAGACCGCCGAGGACGTTCCACAATGACAATTTTAACGGAAACTACAACAGGGCCCAACAGCTGCGTTACCGTATGAATGTACCAGACACCAGATTTCATCCACCAGACACTGCTAATAATCAAAACGGCAGAACTGTACAGTTGATAGAACACATACCAAACTCCCAAGCTGAAAATCACATATCGGAAGAATTATGACTAGAGAAAACCTGCAATGAATCTCTTAATGTCGATACTATGAAATCACACAGAGAAAACATAACGACCGAAAATGCCATTACATTTGACGACGTGAGAGACACATTGTTACAGGAAAAACCAATCCTACAGAAAACTATATATCACCCAATAATAGAGATAAATTTACAGTCGCACAATATTTTAGCGATAATTGATTCAGGTTCACCTATGTGCGTAATTAACGAAGACACATTTAACAGATGCAATAGCAATAATGATTACCCAGTATTTCCTTTAAACAGAACGAAGGTCAAGGGAGCTTTTGCAGGAAAAGGCATTGAAGTTAAAAGACAGACACAATTAACATTTGTTTTTGCAGGGGAAACGTTCCACAGTGATTGTTGGATAGTTCCGAATTTAACAACAGACATGATATTAGGAATAAATTTTCTTGTTCAGTACGATGCGAAGATTGACTTCAAATCGTCATACCTCACACTACAAAAGGAAAACAGGGAAGTGATCGTAAGATTTCAAAACACAGTATCCTCCGAAGAACAAAATATGCACAGGATCGAGATTATTACTGATTCTCAAGATAACGATTGTTATATCGCACTATACACGAACACACTTAATAATGACTTGGTAGAGGAACAGGAGTACAATATGTTCGAGACAATTACACGCAAGGTAGACAATAGTGTAGCAAAATGTGACGCAGAACGCACAGAACTTGAAAATATTCTGGTACAACACAAAGCAGTTTTTGCCAATGTTCCAGGAACAATGACAGGATTTATGTACGAATTTCAGGTGAAACCACACGAGACTTTCAAAGCAAAGCATTATCCAATCCCACACATACACACAGAAGCAGTTAAGAAAGAATTACGAGCAATGATCGATCAAGGAATAATAGAACCAGCAGCCAGCCAATATATAAATCCACTACACATTGTTGAAAAGAAGGATGGATCACTACGTTTAGTTTTAGATTCACGTCAAGTTAATAAAATAATCATTACAGAAACCGACCGACCACAGACGTTAGAAGAGTTACTGCAAAAAATTTCATGGCACCTCCATTTATACTACACCCGACCTCAAATCAGGGTTTTGGCAAATCCAACTACACCCAAATTGCCGAAAATATACGGCATTCCTTTGCTTTGGGGAATGCTATCAATTTTGTAAACTTCCGTTTGGACTAACGATTTCGTCTGCCGCCTTTATACGAGGCATGAATACTATTCTACCACAAGATCTGAAAAACACAATTACTACATATGTCGATGACATTTTAATTGCAGCAGAAAACTGGGAACAACACAATCATACTCTTCAACAATTACTGAATACATTCGAGCAGAATGGTATAACTATAAACTTGCGTAAATCTGAATTTGGTAAAGCGCCAATAAAATTTCTAGGGCACATTATCTCACAAACATGTATCGCACCAGACCCTGACAAATTGCAAGCACTGAAAGACATCGACGTGCCAACAAACAAAAAGGAACTTCGGAGCTTTTTAGGTCTTATCAATTATTTTAGAAAATTTATCCACTACAAAGCATTAGACACGCCCTTGCTATACCAGCTTACAAGTAAAAACACACTTTGGTCATGGAATGAAGACGTTGAAGCTGAATTCGAGAACTTGAAAGAAGCATTATTAAAAGCACCTTTGTTATCACACCCTGACCCAACACAAAACTTTTCCGTTGCAACAGATAGTTCAACCACAGCACTAGGAGTACATATTTTCCAAGAAATAAAGGAAGAAGATAAGACAGTCGTGAAACACATTGCTTTTGCAAGCAGGATACTTTCTCCAGCAGAGCGCAATTATTCTGTAACAGAATTAGAGACACTATGTGTAATTTACGCTTTTAAGCGATTCCGTCATTTTCTATATGGCCGACATACAACAATATATACCGATCACCGAGCAATCCAGTTTTTATTGTCAGCAAAACTTACGCACGATAGATTAAGCCGCTGGAAATTATACTTACAAGAGTTTGATTTTACCATTATACACATTCCAGGCACGCAGAATACTGTTGCCGACGCATTGTCGAGGTCCATTCACAATAAACGCATGGAGAAAGAAAATACCTTTTGCTACAACAACCATAGTATTATGTATATTAAACAAGTAGCTTTCGAAAACTTTATATCAGCAGCATTACAGGATATAGAGAGAGAACAGCAGAAAGATGAAACACTGAAAGAGATTGTAACGCTTTGGAAAGACAGAAGTAACGCTAAAGTCAGACTTCATTACACTGTACATCAAAATATACTCTTTATTCGATCATACCGAGACGGTAATAATTGGCTTTTATGCATTCCGGAAGGGATCGTAAATAAACTGATATGGTATACACATCTAAGTTATGGACACTACGGAGCGAGGAAATGCTTTCTGATTCTGCGACAAAATTGCCACTTTAATAACATGGAAAAACACATAAGAAAAGTAATAGCATCATGCAAGATATGTAAAAAAGCTAAATCATCAACAATGTCACACATTCCACCATTGTATCCCATCATACCGGTTAAGTTAAGACACATGGCAGCAGTGGATCTTTTCGGTCCAATCCCCAGAACAAATAATGGTTATAGTTATATTTTTGTAGCTGTAGAACTAACATCCAAATTTGTAACATTTTCTCCACTAAGGAAAGCAACAGCAAGAACAGTATCTAGAGCGTTTGTAAGAGATTTTCTATCAGTAGTAGGACGTGTACAGAAGGTTATTTCGGATAACGGTCCGCAGTTTAGGTCAGACGTATGGAAGAAAATGTTAGAAAGTAAGAACATAACACCTATTTACATATCAAGATATCACAGTTCTTCCAACCCATCAGAAAGAATAATGAAAGAGATCGGGAAGTTATGCAGAATTTATTGTCATAAAAGACATACAACATGGGATAAATATATTTTACAGTTTCAAGAAGTGATAAATGCAATACCCAATGAATCTACGATGCTATCACCAACCGTAATACTGACAAATAAAGACCCACCGAACAAAATTACCGAACTAATTACTTTTCCTAAGACGCGTAGGCTTCGACATTGTGAAATAATAGACACAGCATTAGCAAACACTAAAAGAGCTGCAGATCGGCGGAAGAAACAACAGAAGCAGGTAAGTCGACTACAGAAGTACGAGATTGGCGACAAAGTACTGATTCGCACTCATTTTCTTTCCAACAAAGGTAAGCACAGATGCCGTAAATTCGAACTTCTGTATGCAGGCCCTTACAGAGTTCGTAATATTCCACACGCTGATGTAGTGCTTGTGGAAACGCTACGTAAGAAGAAATCATTAGGGAATCGTTCCAAGGCGTGGCAGGCAGCGAAAGGCGTCCCCGGAAGCTGACCAGAAAGCCTCCCCGGTGCGTCTGACAAACCGGGTTCAGGCACTGTCTCTGGCTGAGCCAGATGCAGCTGCCTGCCCTGTTTCAGAGGATCATTCTCAGCCTTCAAGGTCCGGGCAATCGCAGAGGTTGGGCTTACTGGTAGTTGGGAGCTCCAATGTTAGGCGCGTAATGGGGCCCCTTAGGGATATGGCGGCTAAGGAGGGGAAGAAATCCAGTGTGCACTCCGTGTGCATTCCGGGAGGAGTCATTCCTGATGTCGAAAGGGTCCTTCCGGATGCCATGAAGAGCACAGGGTGCAGCCAGCTGCAGGTGGTGGCACATGTCGGCACTAATGACGTGTGTCGCTTTGGATCTGAGGAAATTCTCTCTGGATTCCAGCGGCTATCTGATTTGGTGAAGGCTGCCGGTCTTGCTTACGAGATGAAGGCAGAGCTCACCATCTGCAGCATCGTTGACAGAACCGACTGCGGACCTTTGGTGCAGAGCCGGGTGGAGGGTCTGAATCAGAGGCTCAGACGGTTTTGCGACCGTATTGGCTGCAGATTCCTTGACTTGCGCCATAGGGTGGTGGGGTTTCGGGTTCCGCTGAATAGGTCAGGAGTTCACTACACTCAGCTGGCGGCTACACGGGTAGCGGAGGCTGTGTGGCGTGGACTGGGCGGTTTTTTAGGTTAGAAGGCCTCGGGAAAGTGCGGGATGGGCTGCAATGTCAAAGGGTGCTTGGCAATTACAGGACGTGCTTGGATCAAGGAACAGTCGGAATTATAGTTGTAAATTGTTGTAGTTGCGCTGGAAAAGTCCCTGAGCTTCAAGCGCTAATAGAAAGCACAGAAGCTGATATCGTTATAGGTACAGAAAGCTGGCTAAAGCCTGAAATAAGTTCTGCAGAAATTTTTACGAAGTCTCAGACGGTGTTCAGGAAAGATAGATTAGGCAGAATTGGTGGTGGAGTGTTGGTGTCTGTCAGTAGTGGTTTATCTTGTAGTGAAGTCGAAGTAGATACTCTGTGCGAATTGGTGTGGGTGGAGGTTATACTTAACAGCCGAATTAAGTTAATAATTGGCTCCTTCTACCGACCCCCAGACTCCGATGATACAGTTGCGGAACAGTTCAGAGAAAGTTTGAGTCTCGTAACAAATAAATACCCCACTCATACGGTTATAGTTGGTGGGGACTTCAACCTACCCTCGGTATGTTGGCAAAAATACTTGTTCAAAACCGGTGGTAGGCACAAAACGTCTTCCGAGATTGTCCTAAATGCATTCTCCGAAAATTATTTAGAGCAGTTAGTCCACGAACCCACGCGAATTGTAAATGGTTGCGAAAACACACTTGACCTCTTGGCCACAAACAATCCAGAGCTGATAGAGAGCATCATGACTGATACAGGGATTAGTGATCACAAGGTCATTGTAGCTAGGCTCAATACCATTTCTTCCAAATCCATCAGAAACAAACGCAAAATAATTTTATTTAAAAAAGCGGATAAAGTACCACTAGAAGCCTTCCTAAAAGACAATTTCCATTCCTTCCGAACTGACTATGCGAATGTAGACGAGATGTGGCTCAAATTCAAAGATATAGTAGCAACAGCAATTGAGATATTCATACCTCATAAATTGGTAAGAGATGGAACGGATCCCCCGTGGTACACAAAAAAGGTCCGAACGCTGTTGCAGAGGCAACGGAAAAAGCATGCGAAGTTCAGAAGAACGCGAAATCCTGAAGATGGGCTAAAATTTACAGACGCGCGAAATTTGGCACGTACTTCGATGCGAGATGCCTTTAATAGGTTCCACAACGAAACATTGTCTCGAAATTTGGTAGAAAATCCGAAGAAATTCTGGTCGTATGTAAAGTACACAAGCGGCAAGACGCAGTCAATACCTTCGCTGCGCAGTGCCGATGGTACTGTTATCGACGACTGCGCCGCTAAAGCGGAGTTATTGAACGCAGTTTTCCGAAATTCCTTCACCAG
Source organism: Schistocerca gregaria (assembly GCF_023897955.1). NCBI lineage: Eukaryota > Metazoa > Arthropoda > Insecta > Orthoptera > Acrididae > Schistocerca > Schistocerca gregaria. The sequence continues at coordinate 311,006,560 of NC_064922.1, read as the reverse complement.
GGAAGACGAATGGAATATTCCAGAATGTGAAACACGAACATCTGCTAGCATGAGTTTCTTAGAAGTAGATACCTTAGGGGTTGCGAAGCAACTCAAATCGCTTGATACGGGCAAGTCTTCAGGTCCAGATTGTATACCGATTAGGTTCCTTTCAGATTACGCTGATACTATAGCTCCCTACTTAGCACTCATATACAACCGCTCGCTCACCGATAGATCTGTACCTACAGATTGGAAAATTGCGCAGGTCGCACCAGTGTTCAAGAAGGGTAGTAGGAGTAATCCATTTAACTACAGACCTATATCATTGACGTCGGTTTGCAGTAGGGTTTTGGAGCATATACTGTATTCAAACATTATGAATCACCTCGAAGGGAACGATCTATTGACACGTAATCAGCATGGCTTCAGAAAACATCGCTCTTGTGCAACGCAGCTAGCTCTTTATTCGCACGAAGTAATGGCCGCTATCGACAGGGGATCTCAAGTTGATTCCGTATTTCTAGATTTCCGGAAAGCTTTTGACACCGTTCCTCACAAGCGACTTCTAATCAAGCTGCGGAGCTATGGGGTATCGTCTCAGTTGTGCGACTGGATTCGTGATTTCCTGTCAGGAAGGTCGCAGTTCGTAGTAATAGACGGCAAATCATCGAGTAAAACTGAAGTGATATCAGGTGTTCCCCAGGGAAGCGTCCTGGGACCTCTACTGTTCCTGATCTATATAAATGACCTGGGTGACAATCTGAGCAGTTCTCTTAGGTTGTTCGCAGATGATGCTGTAATTTACCGTCTAGTAAGGTCATCCGAAGACCAGTATCAGCTGCAAAGCGATTTAGAAAAGATTGCTGTATGGTGTGTCAGGTGGCAGTTGACGCTAAATAACGAAAAGTGTGAGATGATCCACATGAGTTCCAAAAGAAATCCGTTGGAATTCGATTACTCGATAAATAGTACAATTCTCAAGGCTGTCAATTCAACTAAGTACCTGGGTGTTAAAATTACAAACAACTTCAGTTGGAAGGACCACATAGATAATATTGTCGGGAAGGCGAGCCAAAGGTTGCGTTTCATTGGCAGGACACTTAGAAGATGCAACAAGTCCACTAAAGAGACAGCTTACACTACACTCGTTCGTCCTCTGTTAGAATATTGCTGCGCGGTGTGGGATCCTTACCAGGTGGGATTGACGGAGGACATCGAGAGGGTGCAAAGAAGGGCAGCTCGTTTTGTATTATCGCGTTATAGGGGAGAGAGTGTGGCAGATATGATACACGAGTTGGGATGGAAGTCATTACAGCATAGACGTTTTTCGTCGCGGCGAGACCTTTTTACGAAATTTCAGTCACCAACTTTCTCTTCCGAATGCGAAAATATTTTGTTGAGCCCAACCTACATAGGTAGGAATGATCATCAAAATAAAATAAGAGAAATCAGAGCTCGAACAGAAAGGTTTAGGTGTTCGTTTTTCCCGCTCGCTGTTCGGGAGTGGAATAGTAGAGAGATAGTATGATTGTGGTTCGATGAACCCTCTGCCAAGCACTTAAATGTGAATTGCAGAGTAGTCATGTAGATGTAGATGAAATCATCATGTATCCAACGTGAAACATTTCTTGACTTAAATTTTTGCATTTCAGCTGACGAAAGGACGGCGTGACACGTAAGTATGCAACAATGGTAGTTTCAGCGCGCTTCAGTAACAAACAAAGCCGCGACACGCAGCGGGCCGCTAATATTTCACCGTACCTTAAAGAACACAGCAGTACTTAATGATGCTACGCCAGCCAAGACAAATAAAAACACGAGAAACATTTCCTAACTTAAAGAGAACATGCAGACAACGACACGACGTATGAATTTGTGCACTGAGAGCTGATAAATGAAAGAAATTTTTTTTATAACGTGACATAAGTACTTAAGAAAATGTCGATTTTTGCAATAGCTAAACTGATAATATAGATCGTTCATTAATCAATTATTTTAGTGGTAACATTAACATGTACTCTTTATTCCAGAATGCAGCATTGTTGTCACACGTCATCAAAATGAAATGTAGTTTTAGTTAGAATAAGGATGTGAATCTTTAGGTCATGCAGATAGCTGACGCTAATTGTCATTACAGAAATTTTATAGGTCATGCCGGGAGCTGACGTGATTTTGCAGCAGTTAATATTATGATAAAGTGTTTTATAGGTCATGCCAGGAGCGGACGAGAAGTACCAGAAGATGTTTATTGAAGTCATGCCGTGCACTGACAATAATTAATACTGAATGTTTTATAATAAGTCATGCCGTGCGCTGACGTTAATTAATGCTGAATGTTTATAACAGGTTATGCAGAGAGTTGACACATGCAGAAGAAGAATGTGTATGTTATGTTAGTATATAAGAAATGTATAATGTTAAGAAATAATTTTGCTAGCATGTGACACATTGCAACACTATGGATGGGGACCACACATTACAATGTCTAACCAGAATAATGTTTACCTTAATTTTCAGCTGCAAAAGAATACTTTAAATAATTTTATGACAGTAATTTTATTGTATATTATGACCTGACATTTGACGACTCATAACTGACGACTACACCCCTGAATGGAAGATAAAATTTTAGGACAGTAAGTCAAGAAATGCATTGTCAACAAAATTTATAATTAATGATGTAAGAAACTAAGATATGTAAATACAGAATAAGTAATAATGTACTTGTCTATAACAAATCTGTATACTATCAAATACTGAATAAGTAGGAACTTTTATGTCTTTTATATATGGGAATAATTTTCTGGAAGAATTCTTAAATTAAAACTACATATTGTTACAAATTACGACACAACATATTTTGTCATAGGGAAAATTATTTGGTAGTCAAATTATGGTACCAACAATGTCCGTGAACCCATTGCCAAAACAATTTTACCCGTACCTTAATTCCTGTGCATCCCCATGGTTATTGAGCACAGAATCAGTGAATTGTGAAACACGTGACTTCAACCAATGATGTTCTCGACGAGGTGTTTGCATACCTAGATGCACACCACAGCCCGATGTATGTCAATTGGTGCCTGCATACCTAGATACACACCACAGTATGATGTACGACAATAGGTGTTTGCATACCAAGATGCACACCACCAACCTTAATGGACCATTGGAGATGGAACTTAATCCTGATGTGGCTGCGGCAACTCAGGCTATTCGACGACGTACTTAGTGTTTGGGTACACTAAAACTATGGAGCAAGGCAATGATGGAACCACATGGCGAAACCTGGTGTTGTGCTATGTGAGGGAAAGGAACAGACTTTTGAGTGCATTCACAGACAGTTGCCAGTGCTTTGACCATGCTATCCAATTCCTTTTGTACCTTCCTTAATTGTGGTACTAAGAGATGCCAATTTGAATTAAATGTTTCATAATGTAAACTTTCAATTGCTTCATATGATCTGTATATTGATTTTCACATTTACTCTTATTCTTGTTGTTAAATTTAAGGGAACCAAATTTTACTTGATGTACAATTCCTACTAAAACCCTTTCTATTTACATATTCTCTTTATTAGAGATAGACAAATCATTTCGTATGACAGCATTTGTGTATACACTTTGTTCAAACTATTTTCTATAATCAAATTTTATACTTATGTTGAGTCCATATGACTCAACAACGTAGTAAAATTTTAAGAAAGCCGAGTAGCGGCATATGTAATTATGTAATAGGCGTATTTAAACTGTTTTAGCATGTAATTATCTGAACTGTTTCTTATTTAAATTGTTTTCTTAATTAAATTGCATTGTGTATTATTGAGAAAGAGCGGGAAACCGCGCATAGATACATTTTGAGAAAGAGCGGGAAACAGCGCGCAGTAATACATCTGTAATGGTAGCAGGGATTGTCTGCACCAAAAACCATTGTTGGCGGCGAGACCGCACTTTTGTAGCATTGAGCGTTGGAAGCGAGCAGTTGCGAGTAAGATGTGAGACGAGGCAGTCGTAGCTAGCGAGACATGAGAGGAGGTCGCTGTAAGCGAGGTATGAATTAACACTTTGAAAGAAGCGGTGTGCTAGCCAGCCACTCGCTATATGTAGCGCAATGCTAGTTTTTAAGAATTTTTGTAAAGAACTATACCCCTTGTAATTGTTTGTCAAGATCGTTCTCAGAATATAGTTAACTTCTACCAGATTAAATGCATTAAGAATTTTCTATCCCAAAATCATTCACGTAAATGCTTTACGGAATTTGTTGTTATCTTAAAAGAAAAGTCTAAACTGAGCTTCAGCTTTTATCTAATCTAAATTAACTTCAACTTAAAGAATTCCAGTCACAAAGTATTATGAAACTCCACCAGCAGCTTATAATTATGTTAAAGAGAAGTAAGTATATTCATTCCACAGTTTGCTGTAGCAGTCAGATGGCGATCCAGTATAAATAATTAAAGGTAAGAATCAGTCTTAATAATTTCAGGTAACGACTGAGGGCCACGGCGACAACACATTTTATGTTTCGTCGTAATAATCAGCAGGTAGTCTTGACAGAGCAGCAGTTAAAAGATTTTAAGAGACGCAGCGTTCAGTCAGCAAGCAAACGTTGATCCAATATTAGACGGGAAGGTTTCAAGTTTCATCTTGTTGGTTTTCAAAATTCACTCAAGGCTTTCTTAAGTCTATCGAGCAACTTTTATTTAGTGTCAGATTAAGTACAGTTCACGATCTTGCTTGTTAAGATTGTTAAAAACTTTGTCACAGATGGGCTTATTTGCAAGTGCACGTTTGAAATTTTATGCTAGTGATTGTTTTCTAATTATGTTCTGGGCCGTTTTCTATGGTATTCATTGTTTGCTGCCAGTGCCTGAAGGTGTATTAAGTTGGGTTTTATTTGTCGTGCGGGTAATGGACTTTTGTAATGATGCTGGTCTACTACCTTTGTATGTCTGTGAACAGTGTTCCTGGGTATAGTTCTTGATGAGTATGTGTGTTAGCGCTCTACGAACCACGGATCTTGTGGAGGTGGGAAGGCCTGGGTGTCCCAGCGCTACAGATAGCCGTAACGTAGTTGCAGCCACAACGGAGGTTGTATGTGGAGAGACCAGACTAATCCTTGGTTGCTGAACAAGTTTCAGTAGCGTTTGTAGTTGCAGGGATTGCTAACAGGACGAGTGCCGGACCTGGCCTTGTAGCTTCCGCCAAAATGGCCATGTTGGGCTGATACTGCACAAGGCTGAAAACTATGAATGGTAAACTACGGTCGTCAATTTTCTTCAAGAGGACATGGAGCTCTACTGTATAGTTAAATGACGGTGGAATCCTCTTGAGTAAAATACTCCCCAATAGTGCTCCAGACGGATCTGTGGGATGGGGTCTAATATTCTGCATGGTGTCTGTTGTTCTAAGTCGTGTCTCCCTACCACTTTCGCGCAGCGACGCTCTGAGCGTGTTTTTTAGGGAACTGACTAGTTTGAACCTGGGACCTGTTGCTGGTAAGGAGACGCCAGACCACACATGACATGTAGAGTTCAGAAGAGTTCAGTGAGACTAGCGGTGATATAACCAAATACTTCATGATTTCAGCGTCAGCTCCACTGCACTCCCTGTATAGGAATCTTAATACTACCTAAATTTAGTAGAAGGGGTTCAAGGCTTTCCTATTTTTAGTTACCTGGTAAAAGAACGTCGAAAAAGCGGTTAAGTTTACCATTGGAAATTTTATTCTACTCACAAAACATTGTTTATAAATTGCACTATTGATAAAAGGAAATATTTTAATACAGGATTATAAAAACCAACTGCGTTCAACAAAAATATGAACGAATATTCCCTGAGTGGGTTTCCAAGTTCTACAATGGACCGAAGGATGACCTATGGCATATCACATCTATAATCTGGGTTTAAGTTAAGTTTCACAAAAGAGAAAACTATTAAAATGGTCTACAGTGACCCTCAATTATCTTTAATTACTTATCTAACTTGTCTTAAATTACCGTGGCTCATATGGCTTCTCAATAATTATATAACAGAAAAATCATTGCATTTCAGATTTTAACTTACGTAGAAAATGTGAATACCATGAGCTTCAATTGACGATCGACACTAGTATTACATAAAAAGGGGATGTAGCAGATGAGACTTCTGCAGTTCTGAGTGAAAGTTTATGCGCTCTCATGCGGCATCGCGTGCGTTCATTACCTCGTCGGTGTTCGTCAGGGGGCGGCAGCCGGCGCAGCTCCATCCAGCTCGCCGTCTCCGAAACAACTCTCTCCTAACTTCTCCTTACTACAATTTACCGAAGTTGGTTTTAAAAAAATTATATCTGGTTGTCTTTTCATGTGACCAGTCAGGGTCTCAATGTTAACCTTAAGCTCCGCCTACAAAAATTCTGTCTATCCAATGAGAAGCGTTATACTTTTTGTGGTGAGGCAATGTTTATAAAGTTTGCAACGTAACAGAGACACAAAAAAGTGTTATGCTAAAACTTGCAGCTAGTGTGGCCCTTTTAGTGTTTTAGTGTTATCGTAAGATCTGTACTGTTCTTATGGAGGGCTCTATCTTTTAACATGGGATGGGGGGGGGGGTGGTCCTGTCGGTTACTTTTAGTGGTGGGGCAATGTTTTTAACGTTTGAAACGTAACAGAGACGCCAAAAAGTTTCACACTAAAACTTGCGGCTGGTGTGGCCCTTTTTGTGTTATCGTAAGATCTATACTGTTCTTCTGCAGGGCTCTAGCTTTTAACATGGGCTGGGGGGTGGTCCTAGCTGTTAGCTTGAGACGTGGGTGTCCGTCCCTTATCGTAGGGCCTTTTAGCTTAACACGCTTCTGCTCTCGGCTTCTGTTCTTGGCTTCTGTTCTCGTTTCTCCCCTCGGAACTGCGTCTGTCTCACGGTGGGAAGGTATGACATGCATTTAGGCATGCTTGTGTTAGTCTGTGGTATTCCATTTGCTCACTCGTTACTCGTATTACTTTGGTTAATTTAATGTCACGATTTATTCGGAGCTATGTGACATACTGCCGGAGTTGCTTATCATGTCAGGGTTTTCATGTAAGGTGTTGGATTTGCCTGACACTTTAGAGGGGAATACACAGGAGGATGTCGTCATCAGCAGAGTGGGTATTATGTCTCTTAATCGGACGGGTAAGTTAGAGAATGTAGGAAGGGAAATGAATATATTGAAGGGACATATAGCGTGAATTAGTGAAGTATGGTGACGGAGTCAATACGACTTCTGTTCGCTCAAACCTATCAACAAAAAACCAAAATCAAATAGGAGTAATGCAGAATAATAAAATTGGAATATGTGTAAGTTACTATGAACATCATAGTGAACGATTTAGTGTAGCCATGATAGACACAAATCGAACACGTACTGCACAAGTTTATGTGACAATTAGCTCCACAGATCGTGAAACGATTGAAAGAATGTGTGATGAGGTAAAGAAAATTATTCAGATAGTTAACAGAGACGAGAACTGACTTGTGCTTGGGGACTGGAATTCGGTAGTAGGAAAAGGAAGAGAAGGAAAATCAATAGGAGTACATGGACTGGGGGAAACGAATGAAACAGCAAGCCGTGTAGTATAGTTTTGCACAGACCAAAATGCGATATGGGGCCTGGATAAATGGAAGGAAACAGAGGGCGTTTCAGAGGGGGATTTGGCATAGACTGACAGAAATAGGGGAAAGGAACGCAATAGAAGACGAATAGGTGGCTTTGGGAGATGAAATAGTGGAGGAAGCAGAGAGTCACACAGGTGAAAGTACAAAGCGAAGTCGAAATCCTCGAATAACACAGCAGATGTAAAGAGAAAATTCAGAAATGCAGTAAATGAAGCAGGCAAAAGGGAATAAGATATCTAAAATGTGAGAGTGACAGAAAGTGCAAAATGACTAAGCAGAAATGGCTAGAGGGCAAATGTAATCCTATAGAAGAATCTACACTTAAGGGAAAGATAGATACCGACTACAGGAAAATTAAAGAAATCTCTGGAGGAAAGAGAAACACCTGTATGAATATCAAGAGCACAGATGGAAAACCAGTACCAACTAAAGAAGGTAAAGCTGAAAGACTGAAGAAAGCTACAGAGCTTTTGACAGCAATCTTGAACTTGTACGACGCGCAGTTCTCACCCATATTTTAAAGTAATATACATTTAGCAACTAACATCCAAATCCGCAAACGTAAACTAACGTTAAGAGCTTTTTAAGAGTGGAGTGTTCCTGCTCAGTAACAATTAAAAATAGCCCCGCGGTCAAGGGCGTCTTCTCACGGTCCGCCCCCCCCCCCCCTTCCACCCGTCCGAGGTTCGAGTCCTCCCTCGGGCATGGGTGTGTGTGTGTGTGTGTGTGTGTGTGTGTGTGTGTGTGTGTTGTCCTTGGCGTGAGTTAATTTAAGTTAGATTAAGTAGTGTGTAGGTTTAGGGACCGATGACCTCAGCAGTTTGGTCCCATAAGACCTTACCACAAATTCCAATTAGTATGTTTTTAATTTCCACTGTCGTTGGAGAATTCGGCCGTTTACCTCAGGATCGTAGGGGTAAGCAGCGTGGCCCCTTCGGAGTTGGAGGAGGTGAGAGGGGGAATTTTTCACTGCTTGTCTTCCAGTCTTAAAACTCTCAGGCGTGCGCGACTCGTACGACGATAGCAGTATAAAACGGAAGTAACATGGAGCCGAGAATGCACGTTATAGATGCGGTAATATTCAAATGCGGTATATACATGGTGATTCCGCGATGTTACTAAATTTCACGGATGATTAAGAAGCGTAAACGTATCAGTATGAGGTAAGGGACCCTGATCTGGAAACGAGCGAGTCAAAACATATAAGTGAAAATCGTTCTGATACCTCTCACAGTGGAATATATGTACCGGTACTGTTGCTAAAATTGTAGGGTAGGCAACTTTCAGAGGCGGCAGTATGCATCAAAACAAAAAGTGTAGTTAACATTCACTCTAAAGTTCATAACCTACGCTATGGGCACTACTTCATCTTCGATACTGTAAAACACATCTCTTCTATTGCAAGCTCTTTACCTCCAATATTTTTGGAGGAGGTCGTATGGACCAGAACAAGAAAAAATGTCCAGTAAATAGGTCCTTCAGAGTTGCATTCCTAAAGTATCAACTGCACACCGAACAGTGCAGCGCCTCGAAACTGCATCAAGAAGGCGCTGGCCCGGCACCAATGGAAAGAGTGGGCAGTGCCCCACCTCCAGGAATACAAGAGTTCAGCGCCCTCCGTCAGCGCTGACTTAAACAGCCGCCCATCGCCGGTCGGCCCTAGTTCGATCGCAGTCTTCGAGAACATCAGTACCGAGGAACAGGCAGATGATACTTACCCTGCGTTCTACGAATAGCAATAGTGAAAATTACTTGCATATAGCAGGCATAGGAAGAACATCAAGCCACTTCATAATGAGAAGTCAAGTCATGTTTCGTTGATTTTTGCAAACGAAGTAATAGAATTCTTCTATTAATCTGCAAGTTTATGTCAGATCATTTTGGATTCATGCGACTGGCAACTTCTCTCCTTTCTTGTTTATGTAGGTGCTGATCCCCACAGCAGCCAACACGACACCAGAATGCATAGTTTAAGAGCTATGACCAGTTGTTCAATAGAAGAGATGTGTTTCATAGTGGGGAAGAGGTACTAGTTCTCATAGCTGTTAAGATATAGATGTTAAAGCCTATGTTTACAGCATATTTTTTCTTGTTTTGATTCATACAGCCACTTCTTAAAGTTGCCTATCCTAGAAACTTAGTACCATCACTACTGATACATGTATTCCACTGTCAGAGGTATCAGAACAATTTTAGATGATATCTTTCGACTCGGTAATTTACGAACCAGTATACCTCACCTTAACTTTATATATTTACCCTTCATTATCTCCGGAAATTTGTAATATCATCACGTGTATTTGTAGCAAGGAATTTAAAATGAAGTTAAGCCTGTTGTAACACAGCGTAATGAGTAGGCGAAAGACGAGGTTCAAAACATTTTATTAAGCATTTCTGAACATGTCTTGTATTGCATTATGGATTTAAATATAATTACTGTTATTTATTAGCTAAGCATCGACTCACACAGAAAAACAACAACATTTCGCCACTGAAGTTGGCATCGTCTTGTCGTACACCGTGTGCCATTGGATAACGCCTTTTTAACTTGGATGCCACAATATTCCAAACATTAATGGTTTCGTTCATTTTTGCTGTGTATGTATGACACAACTGATACACGTACACTAAACACGGCAACTACTTGAGGAGGTACATGATCGACTGGTGTGTTAACCCTGGAAGAGCCCAAGTGCTGCTGTGCGAAAATCAAGAACAATATAGACACGGCGTCACAGGCGTAGTTAGAACTGTGACATGGGTTAGTTTACAAGTGTTTAAATACTTATTCCTGTTCGAGCCGAGAGAGGTCCCTTGTCAGATACAAAGCTTCTGAAAACGGTAGTGAGAACGCTGAAGACAACTGCTGAACCTGAAACGTGGTTTTCATTTCTGAAGAGGACCAAGACCTTTGTTCGAAATACCATGTCAGAGTAGTGCTCTTGTAATACACTCTATTGTGAAGAATATGGTAACCAACGTTGAGGGTTTCAATTCCAAGGTTATAGTTAAATTCTGCAGCGGAAAACAGGAATGTGTAGACATCATTTTTCGTTACTAAGTGAGTACTAATTTATATTTTAAACTATTTTTTGAATTTATTTCATGTTTATTTTTATAATATTGTAGTGTATTGGTAAATTTTCGCACGAGCCGTCATTGTTATGTCGTTTATCATACCTGTGACGTAGTTGTTCAAGGTACAGGGCGGTCCATATAAACCAGAACTACTTCAAGCGGGCACAATTTCCCTCCGAAAGCTTGTGGAAACGGCGAAGTTGTGTTAATGTTTTCAGTAGCTCTGGGAGAATTAGAAGTACCGCCCGTTGTTGGTAGGTTGGTTGTTGTTCTGGCATGATCCTCTGTGTCTGATCGTATTACGCCGCGCTTGCAATGCTCTTGTTGGTTCGTTCGTAGCCTTGTCGTTGGTCGTGGTTTGTGAAGTCGTGTGTGTGTGTGTGTGTGTGTGTGTGTGTGTGTGTGTTTAGTTGCCCAGTCTTTAGCGACAGAAACATTTTGTGCACACTTCACGCAGGGGGTTTTATTGTGAAAATGTATTTGAAGACAGAATGAGATTTTCACTCTGCAGCGGAGTGTGCGCTGATATGAAACTTCCTGGCAAATTAAAACTGTGTGCCCGACCGAGACTCGAATTCGGGACTTTTGCCTTTTGCGGGCAACTGCTCTACCATATGAGCTACCGAAGTACGACTCTCGCCCGGTCCTGGAAGGTAAGAGACGAGATACTGGCAGAAGTAAAGCTGTCGGGACCGGGCGTGAGTCGTGCTTCGGTAGCTCAGATGGTAGAGCACTTGCCCGCCAAAGGCAAAGGTCCCGAATTCGAGTCTCGGTCGGGCACACAGTTTTAATCTATTTTAAGACAGATGCATCGGTTACAACACAACGAGCATTCCGGAGAGAATTTAATGTGCGCCATGTTCCAACAAGGGCAACAATTTTAGCGACTGTGAGGAAGGCGGAGACAACTGGTCTACTAAACACGGACAGTGGTAAACGCAGGCCATCAGTGGGCGCAGAGGTTACCGATAATGTTCGGAAACGCTTGCAGAGCTCTCCAAGAACATTGTCGGCGTCGAATGAGCCAGGAGACGGGCCTTTCGTATGGCACATGTCAGCAGTCGACACCGTGGTTTCCGCCTACCGCGGAGAGGGAGCTACAAAACTTGTTTTCATCAGTTTTGTTCGCACGCGAAGAAAACAGCACTTCGATCATACAGAGAAACAGATGACGACAAAACAATGCCTTACTGTTGGTGGTTTCCAAGGTTTTTTTAAATGTCCAGCCTTTTTTTCTCCGTAACTTGGTTTACAGATGAGACGTTGTTCCATTTGTGGAGGAGGAGGAGGAGGAGGAGGAGGAGGAGAAAAAGGAGGAGGTTAGTGTTTAACGTCCCGTCGACAACGGGGCCAATACAGACGGAGCACAAGCTCGGATTAGGGAAGGATGGAGAAGGAATTTGGCCGTGTCCTGGCATTTGCTTGAGCGATTTACGAAAATTACGGAAAACCTAAATCAGGATGGCCGGACGCGGGTTTGAACCGTCGTCGTCCCGAATACGAGTTCAGTGAGCTAACCACTGCGCCACCTGGCTTGGTGTTACATCTGTCAGGTTACATCAACACCTAAAACAGCAGATACTGTCCTCGTATAAACCCCCCTATCATATAAGAAACACCACTGCACGACGAAAAGGCAGGAGTTTGTCATGTGGTGTCACATTCCAGGATTGTTAGCGCCGTTTTCCTTGACGCGACCGTAGACACTGAAATTTATAAGAGCATCTCCAATACATTCTTGGAGCAGCTCGATGACGTCTAACTTACAGAAGTTTATTTCTAACATGATGGAGCAACGTGCCACACGTCTAACGCTTCCATGAAACTTGTAACCAGTTTCTTTGCTGACTGAATAATCGTAAAAAATTGGTGACCTTCTCCGATCGTGTGACCTACCCCTCCCCCTTCCCCGTCCCGACGGTACTTTTTTTTACGGGAGTTTCCTAGAAGAATAGACCACGGACAACTGCAGAACTCCGTGAGACCATTACACACGAAATAAGCAACCAAGATTGGCGAAGATACGCTTCATAGAATGTAGCGGAATATGGTGAAACGAGTGCGGTTTTGTATCGATGCTGGTGGAGAGCACTTCCAACATTTGCTGTAAGGACTATGTATGTACACACACTAAAAAAAGTTTTGCATCACCTCGGTTCCGATAGTTCCGGAACCTGTACAGAAAATTGGAATAGACATCAACATATACATCATTTCCGCCCTTTTTATTGTTCACGAATATCACACATTGCATGTTGTACACCATACAGCAAAACTTTCAGAGGTGGTGGTCCAGCCTGCTGTACACACCGGTACCTCTATTACCGAGTAGCACGTCCTCTTGCATTGATGCGTGCCTGTGTTCGTCGTGGCATACTACCCACTAGTTCAACAAGGCATTGTTGGTTCAGATTGTCCCACTCCTCAATGGCGATTCGGCGTAGATCCCTTAGAGTGGTTGGTGGGTCACATCGTTCATAAACAGCCCTCTTCAATCTAACCCAGGCATGGTCGATAGGTTTCATGTCTGGAGAACATACTGGCCACTGTATTCGAGCGACGTTGTTATCCTGAAGGAAGTCATTCACAAGATGAGCACGATGGGGGCGTGAATTGCCGTTAATGAAGACAAATGCCTCGCCAATATGGTTCCGATATGGCTGCAGTACCGGTCGGAGGATGGCATTCACGTATCGTACAGCCGTTACGGCGCCTTCCATGACCGCCAGCGGAGTACATCTGCCACATATAATGCCACCCCAGAACAGTAGGGAACCTCCATCTTGCTGCACTCGCTGGACAGTGTGACTAAGATGTTCAACCTGACCGGGTTGCCTCCAAACACGTCTCCCACGATTGTGTGGTTGAAAGCATAGGGGACGTGTGATGCCAATCCTGAGCGGTCCATTCGGAATGTTGTTGGGCCCATCTGTACCGCGCTGCGAGGTGTCGTGGTTGCAAAGGTGGACCTCACCATGGGCGTCGGGAGTGAAGTTGCGCATCATGCAGCCTACTGAGCAAAGTTTGAGTCGTAACGCGACGTCCTGTGGCTGCACAAGAAGCATTGTTCAACATGGTGTAGCTATTGCTGTCTGGGTTCCTCCGAGACATAATCCGCAAGCAGCGGTCACCCACTGCAGTAGCAGCCCTTGGGCGGCCTGAGCAATGCATGTCACTGACATTTCCATTCTCTCTGTATCTCCTCCATGTCAGAACAACATCGCATTGGTTCACCCCGAGACACCTGGACAATTCCCTTGTTGAGAGCCCTTCATCTCACTAAGTAACAATGCGGACGCGATAGAACCGCGGTGTTGACCGTCTAGGCGTGGTTGAACTACAGACAACACGAGTCCTGTACCTCCTTCCTGGTGGAATGACTGGAACAGATTGGTTGTCGGACCCCCTCCGTCTAATAGGCGCTGCTCATGCAGGGTTGTTTACATCTTTGATCGGGGTTAATGACGTCTCTGGACAGTCAATCAGGCTGTGTCTGTGATACAGTATCCACAGTCAAATCTATCTTCAAGATTTCTGGGAACCGGGATGACGCAAAACTTTTTCTTGGTGTGTGTATGTATGTAATCTCTCAGTAGTGTATCAGCATCTCTCAAAATTGCAAATTTGTCCCATTATTGGTGCAGATGTTACGACTCTTTAAATTACACTCCTGGAAATTGAAATAAGAACACCGTGAATTCATTGTCCCAGGAAGGGGAAACTTTATTGACACATTCCTGGGGTCAGATACATCACATGATCACACTGACAGAACCACAGGCACATAGACACAGGCAACAGAGCATGCACAATGTCGGCACTAGTACAGTGTATATCCACCTTTCGCAGCAATGCAGGCTGCTATTCTCCCATGGAGACGATCGTAGAGATGCTGGATGTAGTCCTGTGGAACGGCTTGCCATGCCATTTCCACCTGGCGCCTCAGTTGGACCAGCGTTCGTGCTGGACGTGCAGACCGCGTGAGACGACGCTTCATCCAGTCCCAAACATGCTCAATGGGGGACAGATCCGGAGATCTTGCTGGCCAGGGTAGTTGACTTACACCTTCTAGAGCACGTTGGGTGGCACGGGATACATGCGGACGTGCATTGTCCTGTTGGAACAGCAAGTTCCCTTGCCGGTCTAGGAATGGTAGAACGATGGGTTCGATGACGGTTTGGATGTACCGTGCACTATTCAGTGTCCCCTCGACGATCACCAGAGGTGTACGGCCAGTGTAGGAGATCGCTCCCCACACCATGATGCCGGGTTTTGGCCCTGTGTGCCTCGGTCGTATGCAATCCTGATTGTGGCGCTCACCTGCACGGCGCCAAACACGCATACGACCATCATTGGCACCAAGGCAGAAGCGACTCTCATCGCTGAAGTCGACACGTCTCCATTCGTCCCTCCATTCACGCCTGCCGCGACACCACTGGAGGCGGGCTGCACGATGTTGGGGCGTGAGCGGAAGACGGCCCAACGGTGTGTCCCTAATTTGCTGGAAAGTGGCGGTGCGGTCCCCTACGGCACTGCGTAGGATCCTACGGTCTTGGCGTGCATCCGTGCGTCGCTGCGGTCCGGTCCGAGGTCGACGGGCACGTGCACCTTCCGCCGAACACTGGCGACAACATCGATGTACTGTGGAGACCTCACGCCCCACGTGTTGAGCAATTCGGCGGTACGTCCACCCGGCCTCCCGCATGCCCACTATACGCCCTCGCTCAAAGTCCGTCAACTGCACATACGGTTCACGTCCACGCTGTCGTGGCACACTACCAGTGTTAAAGACTGCAATGGAGCTCCGTATGCCACGGCAAACTGGCTGACACTGACGGCGGCGATGCACAAATGCTGCGCAGCTAGCGCCATTCGACGGCCAACACCGCGGTTCCTGGTGTGTCCGCTGTGCCGTGCGTGTGATCATTGCTTGTACAGCCCTCTCGCAGTGTTCGGAGCAAGTATGGTGGGTCTGACACACCGGTGTCAATGTGTTCTTTTTTCCATTTCCAGGAGTGTAGTTCTTGTTTATATGGATGACACAGCACTGCGGGTGACCAGGCGGTACGATTTATGGCGATACCGCAGAGTGAGCGACGGAGTGGCGGGAAGTGAGACGCGGGACCGTGACCGCCAAGTTTCAAGCCGGAAACTGCGGTGACTGGCGCCGCTGGGCGTGCCGGCGCCAAGTTCGCTTTGAACCCCGCGTGCACGGCGGGCAGTGTGCGCAAGCAGGTCGGCTGTGCAGGGAACAGGCGGCGGCACATTCTGCAATGCAAACACTGCCCACGACCGGTCCCCCGGGAAATTTGGTTCGCCGGCAAAATGCCCGGGGCACCCAGCACTCGCCGCAGTCGTGTTTGAGTAGCGAAAACTCGCGGCGATAAAAACAAAGTCGGCGAATCGGGGATCATAAATATTTCAGTTTTCATCGGTTGCATTTGGGAATTGTTTCTCTTATGCATAACCTCGGCGAGGTCGGAAATACTCGTTGCTAACTTTTCCGTGCGCGATCAAATGTATGGCCAGCAACAGCTTTCAACCAAATATCTGTTTGATAGCCGAAAGGAGAACAGATTTAGAAAAAACACTAACTTTTGTGGTCAGGCAGGAGGTAACAAGAAGACCTAACTAATTTTTGTTGTCACATTTTTCTCCAAAGTAAAATTGCAATCAAATACCGTGTACATGTGGAGCACGACAAATACAGACAAAGACAGGTAGCTAGAGAGACAGACACAGACTCACAGATATTTGAATCTGGGAGGAGAGAGAGAGAGAGAGAGAGAGAGAGAGAGAGAGAGAGAGAGAGAGAAAGAGAGAGAGAGAGAGAAAGAGAGAGAGAGAGAGAAAGAGAGAGAGAGAGAGAGAGAGAGACAGGCGGGTTCTCAATGAAGGACAGAGCACAGTTGAGGTGGACACAGAAGAGCGTAGTTGTGTTCCATTATCGCTAACACTGCCCATTCGCGAACTACCGTAACATCGAAACATCATGACAGGTTAAAACTCTGTGCCAGACTGGGAATCGAACCTAGCACCATGTGTTGTGACTGAGCTATCGAGGCTCCTCTCGTGACCTACCATCACAACTTCACTTCTGCCACTACCTCGCTTTTTCTTTCGAAAGCAAGCGTGCGATGTCCTGCAGGCCCGCGAAAGGCAATGTCCTGAGTTCGATTCCTCGTCCGGCGCACAATTTCTAGAAAATTCCCAGACACCGCACACTCGACTGCAGTGTGAAAATTTCAACCTGGAAACGACCTATTAGACTGTGTCCAACCCGTTTTTCAGCTACATCTCTTCTTACAGGCGTGCTAGTCTCGCTAGCCTGCAATGCCTGTGCAGTTCGGAAGATGGAACAGAGGTAACTGGCAGAAAGTAAGACGTGAGGGTAGCTCATCAATGGTGCGTGGATAGCTCACTCCATAAGAGCAATTCATGCGAAATGCAAGGACATAGGCTCGAGCCCCGGTCTGGGACACAGATTTACTCTCCCTGGAAATTTTCCAACCGCTCACACACTGCTACAGAATGGAAAATTGATTATGAATGCGTTGGTATCATTTAATGTAAAAATAAGAGGAATGAGCTGCGTTAGTCGAGCATAATTTACGTTACAAACACATTAGTTTACATCCTTCCATTATTATCAGATTAAATGAATTTAATCTCTTTTTTTTTAAGGACAATCAGATATGACGAAGTTGGGTGTGAGGATTCGTTTTGTAGTATATAGCGACATGTTGATTATTGAAGATGTATGCACAAAATGTATTTTACTCTAAATGCAAATATAATTTTTAGTAAAATACAAATAAGGGTGTAACACACTTAGTTTATTTATTTCCTAGATTTGAATTGTTTTATTAAAGCTGAGAGGTGTTTTAGGCCAACGGCCTTGCCCCAGTGGTAACACTGGTTCCCGTCATGTCACCAAGGTTAAGCTCTGCCGGGCTGGGCTAGCACTTGGATGGATCACCATCCGGCCTGCCGAGTGCTGTTGGCAAGCGGGGTGCACTCAACCCCTGTGAGGCAAACTAAACTGAGAGCTACCTGTTGAGAAGTAGCATATCCGGGAAGAGCGGTGTGCTGACCACATCCCACTCCACATCCGCATCCATGACGCCTGTGGGCTCATGATGATATGGCGGTCGGTTGGTACCGCTGGGCCTTCATGGTCTGTTAGGATGGAATTTACTTAAGTTTTAGAGGTATTTTAGCAAATTTTGTTCAGTCTGCTTGTTTTGCATTCAAATACAAAACTCTCTTTGCAGACCTTTCGTGTGGTTTTTAATTAATTTATGGTTCAAATGGCTCTAAGCACCGTGGGACTTAACTTCTGAGGTCATCAGTCCCCTAGAACGTAGAACTACTTAAACCTATCTAACCTAAGGACATCACACACATCCATGCCCGAAGCAGGATTCGAACCTTCGACGGTTGCAGCCGCTCGGTTCCGGACTGAAGCACCTAGAACCGCTCGGCCACAGCGGCCGTCAATTAATTTATGATTTATTTCCTGGTTGCTGTGAATTTCAAATGTGTAACTACTTCTGGTTCGTTACTGAAACTCTGAAACTACAGGAATCAAGACGTTTAGGTTATAAACAGTTGACAAAAAATCTCAAGGTAGGACACATTTTACATTTCCAAGATCAATATCAAAACTGCTGCTTCAGCTTAACAATCTTATATTGGCTTTGCAATTACGTCACGAACATTGTACTGAATCACAAGAACAACACGAAAATAAATTAATCTTATGTGGTTACAAATGCGGGGCCTGTAAGGGTAGTAGAGACTGACGAACTTAAAAGCAGTACCAAACGCTTGAGTGTATGTAACTTCTCGTCCTACATTGTTCGATTTAGTGCTCGCTGATTAAAATATCAATGTAGAACTTAGCTACATTTGTTTCTGATTTAAGGTCCTTTTCCTCTTCATAGGCTATGTCACACCAACAGTACCGAAAATGAGATATCTTATCCAGTATCGATACAGATTTTTTGTTTCACTGATTCATTTCCTAGGACAGCCGTTACGCAGTTTCGATATCATCAGTGAGCATACTTTACCTACACATCTATAATATTTATCTATTCATCTATTCTGTCAAAAAATGTTGTATTTAATTCGATAAGTGATATATTCTTGCTTGAAATACTACACTGGTGTGCAAAACTTAAGTACGAAAGTATCTTTTGCATGATGTGTAACTGCCAAGTAAGAGAGCTCACTCAAACATAGACCCCACATAGAAACAACTGCTACAGGATAGCACAGAAGGTAACTGAAAGAAATACGCAATGAGACCAACAGAAATGAACTGAATAAGACAATTATTACATTAAATGACAGTGTTTCATGATGGTGTCCTGGATATTGCAACAACAAAAAACGCGACGTTGTTCTTAGTAGGGTGTGCGATCACCCTGGACGGCAAGGCACACTCGAAGACATGATCCCATACTGGCCACAATGTTCGTAACGATTTTGTCACTGGGCGTAGAATTCCTCCATAGGCGCGCTTCACATCTGCTGGATGATCGTTGGCGCATGTGGACGTGCATCAATACACCTCCACAACGGTAAAATTTATGTTGGAGGGAAGGCCGGGCCAGTCCATTCGCCCAACGTTCTTTCATTCCGAGAGCTGCTCCACCGCGTTCGACGCGGTTACGCATTTTCATTCATAAAAATTAAGTCAGGACCGAATGCATCTTTGAAAATGCTGGACTTGTCCTTATACGGCTAGAGATGGTTGGTTGATTCGGGGGACGGGACCAAACAGCGAGGTCATCGGTCCCATCGGATTAGGGAAGGATATGGGGAAGGAAGTCGGTCGTGCCCATTCACAGGAATCATTCCGGCATTTACTTGAAGTGATTTGAGGAAATCACGGAAAACCTAAGTCAGGATGAAAATTCACTCTGCAGCGGAGTGTGCTCTGATGTGAAACTGCCTGACAGTGTGCTGGACCGAGACTAGAACTCGGGACCTCTGCCTTTCGCGGGCAAGTGGTGTACCATCTGAGCTACGCAAGCACGACTGATGACCCGCACTCACAGCTTCAATTCCGCCAGTACCTCGCTTCCTACCTTCCAAATTTCACAGAAGCTCTCCTGCAAAAGGTCCCAAGCTCGAGTCTCGGTTCAACACACAGTTGTAATCTGCCAGGAAGTTTCATATCAGTGAACACTCAGCTGCAGAGTGAAAGGTTCATTCTGAAAATACTCCCCAAGCAGTGGCTAAGCCATGTCTCCGCAGTATCCTTTCTCCAGCAGTGCTAGTTCTGCAAGGTTCGCTCATGAGGTTCTGTGAAGTCTGAAAGGTAGGTGGCGAGGTACTGGCGGAACTGAAGCTATGAGCGTGGGTCGTGAACCGTGCTTGGGTAGCTCAGATGGTAGAGCACTTGCCCGTGAAAGGCAAAGGTCCCGAGTTCGAGTCTTGGTCTGGCACACAGTTTTAATCTGCCAGGAAGTTTTAAGTCAGGATGACTGGACGCGAGTTCCAACCGTCGTCCTCCCGAATGCGAGTCCAGTTTGCTAATGAGATGGGAACACATAATGTACTCAGGAACATTATCGAGCGTGATTGTTTTGGTCGCTCGGATGTTATGGTGTGGGCATGTATTATGTTAAATGGGCGTAATGACCTCCAAATCTTTAAACACTGTGCACTAACCGGTGAGCGTTATTTGTGACAATGTACTCCTTCCCTATGTGAGTGTTTTCAGGTATGCATTCGGTCCTAGCTTCATTGTTATGGATGAAAAGTGACCGCACCAAACAGCACAGACGGAGAAGCTGTCAGAAAGGGAGGACATTCGCCGAATGGACTCCCTTGTCCATTGCCCGACTTAAATCTCAATGGAGCACGTATGGGATGCGTTAGAGAGATATACTGCAGCAGGACCACATACAACGATGACCATGCACCAGTTTTAAAGCGCGCTGGAGGCGGAATGAGAGGTCCTACCAGAAAAACTCCTTGTCAACCTTATGGCCAGCATGTGAGCACTTCTCAGAGTATTTGTTGCCGTCCGTGGTGATAACAAACCCTATTAAAAACCATGTCCCGCCTTTTGTAATGTCCAGCGCACCACCAAGAATCGCCCTGACTGTAGTATAATTATTGTACCTGAACAAAAGTGTCATTTCTGTTCGTCTCATTGCATGTATCTTTCAGTTACCATCTTTCTATCCAAGTGTCATCGAGCTACGTTACGTGGCTGTGATACATTATTGGCAAGTTACTGTACCGCTACACCCCAGTCCGGACACCGCCTGAAGTATACTAACGGTGACCTCAACAAATGTGACGAAAAGAGTGTAAGAAAATATAAGGCCTAGGTTTATTGATATTTACGCCCGACAAGAGCGTGAATAGAGCACTAATTTGGCGGAGCGGACACAAGATAGAATGATGATAAATAGGGGCAGGAATCTATAGTTTTGTAAAATAGTTCTCTGAACTCTGATTATTTAACAGCACTCGACCACCACCTTCTTAATATAGGATTATGTGAGCCGCTTTCAGAATCTGTTGCAAAATTGATGTCTTCGTGAAGCGTTCATAGAGACAAAAATGTAGACAATCTCAGGGATTATATTTTGTGTTATCACATTAAAATATTGCTGCAGGATATCTTTACCGTGGTGAAATAAATTAAAAGAAACCTTTGAATTAAGGAAAGTGTTTCCTTTTTAAACGAGAAAATCTTTGATTTGACGAGAAGCGGCCAATGTCTTTACTCAACTAAAAGTTCTTAGCTTCTACTTTAATAGGAAATAAATTAATTTGTGCACTTTCTTTTATTTACTAATTATGATTGCGAGTGTTTTAAAGCGTCCACTGAAGACGGAACGCAATGAAATTATAATGAAATTATTTCCATCCAAGATGCCTACCAAGAATGGACGATTAATCGGCCGTTCTTGCTGTTAACCCAGCGTACTGAAAACATTGAACAATAAATCTTATTTTTACTTCTGCGTGAAAATCACTATATACCGCACATGAGAGAAAAATGCGCAAATTAGTATAAATTACAATATATTCTTTAAAATTCACAACTTACAATGCTAAATGGCCGCCGTATCGCGAGTTTTCTTCAAGGCTAGAAAGAGAGTGTGTGTAATAATGCTGCTTATTTTTTGCTTTTTTTTTTTGTTTCTTGCACCAGAGAGTAAAAGAACAATTACATTGCTACATAGATTCTACAAAGGTATCTTATAGAGTCTTTTGTTTCGTTATTATTTTGTTTCATTACAAATTACCGTTTTGACAGTTAATTACACGCGCAGTTTCAGAGTCCCTACGTGATATTTTCAATAATTTAAAGATTTACAATTTTCATTTTACTTCGTTTTGTGTCCGATTTGTCGTCGCACGACTTAATATTTGTACTGCGTATCGGTACATTACTTTCGTTCGTAAGTTATGCACACCAGTGTATTTTTCAAAATATTTAATCACCATTGATAGATGATTAACAACACTTGTGCAGGACTATCTGGTGGCTGTTCTACAATCTTCAACTCACAAGAAAGTGAAGGTTCTATTAAGAACTATTAAATTTGGAGCTGATTTTCTCGTCAATAAATTGGTTTAGTTTTCGATGACTTGATGGAGTATCAATAGACCTGAGCACTGTTACACAGACTCTGTAACCAACATTAAACCGCAAGGAAACATTTTAAAACAAGTGTTTGCTGCCGTCAACCTTTCATCTTTGCAAAAGTTTATTTGTTTAGTCAATAAATATTTCAACATCATGTTCATAACTTCATTTCCTGCAGTCACTCTTGCTGTCACAAGAACCGCCACTATGATTACCAGAAAAATAACCTTTGTTTATGCAAAAAGGCCGTTTTCTGTTCTGCGTACTATCTGCAAACATAATAGCAAATCATTAAGTGAACAGCGTAGACATATGACACCGCAACTGCGATGAATCATTTTTGGAATGTTGTTACCTTCAATCCGAAGAAGGTGTGGTTTAGTTCTATATAAAAGTCAGTTCTCTACAAGCCTCTTAGTCTCTGCGATACTACTGCATACTTCATTTATTTGAACCAACTTACTGCCTTCCCCTACAATTTTTACCTCTCACACTTCCTTGCATTACTAAACTAATGATTCCTTGATGCCTCAGGATGTGTTCTCTCAATATCATTCGTTCTTCTAGTCAAGCTGTGACAAAAATCTCTTTTTCCCCGTGTTTAATTTAAAATGAACTGTCGCGATCGCAATAATATTTCGTTATTAACCGGTTTCGGCTTACGCACAAGCCATACTTAGCTCTTACTCAGATCCAGTAATGCCTCATTTTTGGATCCCTCCACATAATTTTGAGCGCTGTTGTGTAGCACCACATTTCAAAGATTTTATTCCCTTCTTCTCAGTATTGTTTATTGTCTTCTTTCCACTTCAATACACGGTAATACTGCAGACAAAAAGTTTTAGAAAAGGCTCTCTAAAATTCAAATTTATATTGGACATTATAACATTTCTCTCTTTCAGGAACGGTCTTCTCGCTATTGAAAGTGTTGCGCCTCGCCCACCGTAATGCACCGACAGCCGATCGTTCGCGAGAAGCACTATTTAAACTCACGAGACACCACAATATCAGGAACCGAAAATGGTTCAAATGGCTCTAAGCACTGTGAGACAGCATGTGAGGTCATAAATCCCATAGACGTAGAACTACTTAAACCTAACTAACCTAAGGACACATCAATGCCCGAGGCACGATTCTAACCTGCGACCGTAGCAGCAGCGCGGTTCCGGACTGAAGCGCCTAGAACCGCTCGGCCACAGCGACCGGCTTCAGCAATTGACCCTCGGACCACAACAAGGGTCGTCACAGGATGATACTAGCGGCCACACTCAGCAAAAAATCGATGTGTGCAACAACCAGTGGCGTGCGCCGATCGAACTACGTTATGTACCCACCAACGAAGGAACCAGCCAATAAGAAAGTTGTTGTCATCCGCGCGGCCAGGATTTAAGAGAGCCCTCTGGCCAGCCGGTGTACGTCGGACACGCTGAACACTAAATTTTTCTCCGAAGTCACGGCTGTTGCTGCCGCTCCATCCGCCGCTCGCCGTCATTGCCGTTCGCCTTCGGTGTTGTGCTTCTGGAGAGTTGGAGAGGTTTTCGGTGGTGACTATTGAACTTAGCTAAATATTCCTGTCCTGTGCTGGGCACTGACTGTAGTTCAGGACTAGGATTGTTGAAATTTTTAAAAATAGTGGAAACTGATATATCAATATTTAAAAAAAATCATTGTCTGCTCTCGATATATCGAAACACGTATCGATAGAGCGATAAAATGTATCTATAAAAATATTGCACGCACATTGTAAATAAACTGCCAGTTTTAGAGATTTATATTTAAGTTCTGATTTATTATTAGATGTTACGTACATCAACAAGCTAGCAGTCTGCTCATCATCTTGGAGCAAGAATTGAAAGGAAAACGTTGCATGTTGAAGCATGGCGATAACCAGTTTGTAACAATGGTAACTCCATAAGGCGTCCGACGGGTCCATCGTTTGGGGTCGCCCGATATCGGATTTGGCCGGAACACTTCATACTGACTTCCTTGTTTTTTTGTTTTTGTTTTTTTTTTTTTTTTTTCACTTCCAGCGACCTAGCATCTCTAGTGTCGAAATTGCGCGGTGAAGTTAAACGTTTCAGTTTCTGTTGGTACCGCCGAGCGCCGATTACGTCAGCATTTCCTCTCACACATCTCTGCCCACCGCAAAGACCCATCTCTCCATTTAGATTCTTGTTCATCATTTTCAGAAACTGTTTTTGAAGAATGCTGATGTGAAGAATGCTGATGTGAAGAAATAGCAGACTAATTATGTTAACATTGTTTTTTTTTTCGAAACTGGTGTGCTATTTCTTCACATTGGAAAGCTTCTCATTCCATTCATGCCGCAACCCCCCAGTGCAATCGTATTACTTCTTTGTCCCACCTAACTTTCTTCACACAGTCAAAGAGAAAGACTGGGCGTGATGGAAGCTCAAAAAGTAGTAAGAGCCCTTTACACAGTGATAGTAAAATTATGTCCTACAACAATTTCAGAAGTATAATTTCAAATATTTAACGAAAATTGCGAAAAAATATGGTTTATAACTATATCGCCACTCAATATTGCTACTTCGTTATCGATTTATCGATATGTTCGTGGAACGAACACCGCCTATATGTATCGGTATGTATTGGATTATATCTATATCGCCCAGAAGATATTACAAGCTGGGACAGGGTAGTAACTTTGTCTGTATCAGCTTTTTTAACCCAAGTGTTATTTGAGTTTCGTGCTAGGAACAGACAAATTTTGTTCTTTAATATCTGGACACTTCAAGAAGAAGTTGACCTTTAGCTGAATATTCAAAAGAATTTTGTTCCCTTCTTCGATTCAAGCATCAGATCAATTTTGTTCAAACTCCTTTCAAACAGCGAGATAATAAACGTGTTAAGAGACAGTGCTTCCTGTTCTCAATTTTTGGGAGATCTAAAAGGAAGTCTTCAGTTTATATATTCTATATTTCTGCTCAAATAGCAAAATTCTTCTCCTACTTTCTTTTCCTAAGCTAATACTATAAGCAACGCTTGATTCAATTCGATTACTTTCCGTTAACCCAATTTCATTTTCGTTGATGTTCACCTCTTGTTGAAAACATATATTTCTTTCAACTGATCTTCCAAGTTATTTGCCATCCCTGAGAGAATTACAATATCTCTTCCGGACTGTATGGCCATGGTCGAAGCACCTTTCCGGTTCCTGAAGTTTTGCCCAGAGCAGCGTTGGGCATCTTAGGAGGTGCTCCTGGCGACGCTGAGTCTTGCCGGCTGACGAAAACGTTAGGAACCAAAAGGTTTCTTCGACCACAACCATACAGGAGGAGGACTCAACAACTATGACATCCGGTTGTGAAAGCTGTAACACGATAGCCTATTTGAATGGAAGAGAAACTTCATGCAATTACAAACACGCGATGCGGACTCACAGGTAGCGATTAAGATCGGGTCATATTCGTGTTGACAGCTGAAATCAGCTCGACAGGAGCACATGGTGGGCCAGTTTCGCTCTATGATCCACAGATGGGGTTGTCTGTGAACTTTGACTGGCCGCTAAGGTGACAGCGTGACCGGGAAAACCCGTCCATTGGGCAGTACAATGGCTGGTAGTTTCTCCTGACCGCTTTTAGAGTCCAGAGGAAAATAAAAGCATACCCCAAAAATTGAAAAATAAGTTCAATCATATGTGTCACTGAAGAGCCAGTAGGCTCAATTTAATCAGAAAAGAAGGACAATTACGAGCGTGAAGACGTGCCTTCGATATCCACGTTAGTTTATAAGTTATTGTAAGTTATATGTTATAAATAATTCCTGAACTCGGCAATGCATTATCCAATTGCAATAAACGAGGTGTCTACGGATGCATCCTGGAAAGCTGTATCGGACTGTGATGGTAAGTTTACTGAAATTATTCACATATTTAAATCAGAGGCCGAAAAGTGGATTTCGCAACTTTTCTTACTAAATGCAGAGTGGGGTAGCCGCGCGGTCTGGGGCAACTTGCCACAGTTCGCGGGGTTCCGCCCCGTCGGAGGTTCGCGTCATCCCTCGGCCATGAGTATGTTTGTGTTGTTCTTAGCGCAAGTTAGTTTAAGTTAGATTAAGTAGTGTGTAAGTCAGCAGTTTGGTCCCATAGGAATTTCCCACAAATTTCCAAAATTTCTTACTAAATAAATAGAGAAACATTAAAAGTAATGACATTGCTGTAACTTTAGATAAAAAGAAATTGTTTAATGCACGATTTATATTGTTTGTTAATATTTCCGCTTTTAAATTCGAAAAAAGAGAAAAACCATAGAAGTTATTGTTTATAAGTGAACTATGGCATATAAAAGAAAACTGATAACAGCAAAATATTTCTTGGAAAAATTCCGTGTGGTTTGATGTATCATATGTATATAAAAGATTACAGTAAAAAATTTCAGCACTTTTCAAGTTCGGTAGTTGAACTGACTTCAGTGGTGCTTGACCGAGGTCTCCTGGGTGAACAGCAGCAATTTTGGATGGGAGTTTATGTACGGACGCCGTAAAGGCGGTCAGGCTGTGTTAGGAGAGTGTATTATCTGATGAGCAGTGAAATAGCCCCTAGTTCGCATGTGCGAATTATTCAGAGTTCCTACCATCAGATCCCGGGTTCGATTCCCGACGGGGTCAGGGATTTTTCTCTGCCTCGTGATGACTGGCTGTTGTGTGCTGTCCTTAGGTTAGTTAGGTTTAAGTTGTTCTAAGTTCTAGGGGACTGATGACCATAGATGTTACGTCCCATAGTGCTCAGAGCCATTTGAACCATCCTACCATCAGACGTAGATATTTTTCGGCATCCGATGAATTTGCTGCTTTTCGGGTTGCGTGTAATACAAGCCACACCTATAAGGTTATAATATTTCGGTGTGTAGCCATTGTGGAATTTATAATTGATATACTGTGGAACATTAACGGTTTTCTAAAGATAACTCACGCAATTAATCGTAGTTTTACCGCCTCCAATATCTTGAGAAACTCGGCCAGGCTCTGACATTAATTTATTGAGAACTGTGACCTTCCATTTTGCTATGTTTTTATTGGAAGTAAATCCGAATTTGTGAATCTTTTCGTGACTTTTGTGTAGCGAATACTGCCTACATATGCATTAAATGACTTTGTGGAACATTGGGTACACTGCAATGAGCGTGAGTTGGCGCCCCATAGACGAAACATAACCAAATTTGTAATTCCAACTAAATTTACAGGGGCCCACTGAAGTGTTTGTGCTGTTACTGTGTGGGCAAATCTTTTCCTGCAGTTGCACGTGGGGGCTGCGAGCTGATATAGAACTTGTGAACAAGTTAGAACTTTGATTTTCGGCGAGTTTATGAGAGAGACTGTATTTTATTTCGTCATCCACACCAAACCTACATCCCCATACAATCCGACCGGTCGCAAAGTCTTCAGTGTATTAAGTTATTTTATTTCGTCATCCACACCAAACGTACATCCCCATACAATCCGACCGGTCGCAAAGTCTTCAGTGTATTAAGTAGAATATCATTGGGAAACCTCAAATATCTCATTTCTTCTCCCTGAACATAAATTCACTTTCCAAATTGTCCTTTATTACTTGCTCTGTGTACTGATTAAGTGACATCGGGACAACCCTGTCTTACTCGCTTCTCAACTATTGCTTCCCTCTTGGATATGAAACTAAAGAATCTTTTGTATTCGTTGTTTTTATTTTCTGTTCTAGTTGCTTTCCACTCACATTTGTTGATGACTAGTTTCGAAGATAATATTTATTTTAAAACTGTTATCCGATAGCGCACCAGACTACGTCACATGGCTGAGAGTAGAGCAGAAAATCAACAGGTCAGATGTGGAATCAGTCAACTCATTCAAATACCTAAGCACGACAGTTTGTAGGGATATGAAGTGGAATGATTACGTAGGCACAGATATACGTAAAGCCGATGGTAGATTTGGGTTCATCGGGTGATACTGGTAAAATGTAATCCGTCTATAAAGGGCATTGCTTACAAAACGCTTGCGTGTCCCTTCCTAGATTATTGGGGAAGTGAGTAGGATCGATACCAAATAGGGCTAGCAGGGGATGCTGAACATATACAGAGAAGGTCAGCACAAATGGTCACATGTTTGTTTGGCCCATGGAAGAGTGTCATGAAGATGCTAAAAGAACTGAACTAGGAGATACCTGTAGACAGAAAGCCTACTTAAAGAGTTTCAGAAACCATTCGCAGGTTATCAAACTAGGAATATACTACAGACCCTTGTGTATAGGTCATTTTGGGACCTTGATCACAATATTAAACTAATTTACACAGCGCAAAGAGGCATTTAAGCAATCAATCATCCCAGCTTTCATACGCAGACACAACGGACAGAATACGTGGCACGATGGGAAGTACATGGTGTTTCAAAATGAATATATCAGTTTTAAAGCTATGCAGAATTTATTACACTCAACTTACAAGTATAAATAATACATCAAATGAAAGAGCGCCTCAATCAGTTTTGTTTGTATACATGTGGGCAAAGTGAAGAACATGGAACAAGCTAGAGTGACTGAAGAAGGTGTTGAGCGAGTTATAGTTTTTCATCCGTAATCCCAAGAAATCATTTCGGAAGACTAAAAGTCAATTAGCAGTTCCAGTGACTCCTTTGAGGACTTTTAGGGAGACACAATTACGTTCTTATCACTTGCAGTTGTTACAAGCCCTAAGGCCTTTCGATTTACATGTGAGAGTTACAAACGAAACGTTGCTGCATGACGATGAAGAATTTCCGGAGAATATCTACAGTGATGAGCTGACATTTCACCTAAGTAGAAATATGAACACACATAATGTACGCGTATGGGGTCAGCGAATCCCTCACCAGATAGTACAGTTGCAGAGAGACAACCTTCAATTGATGACTTTTGTGCCATATTCCGCCGGAAAGTATATGGGATTTGCTTCTTCGGTGAAGCAACTGTAAGTGATGTTTCTTATCTTGCGCTGTAACTATGGCTCATTCCTTACCTGCAAGAAGCTGAACCGCGAACCTTTATTTTGCATCAAGTTGGTGCGCCGCCTTACTAGCATAACTCAGTAGGTGACTGGTTAAGTAATGACTTACCAGGCCGTTGGGGATTGCTTTGCGTGACTTCTACGTTCATACACGATCTGACTTCATGCGATTTTTACCTTCGTGGGTTCATAAAGGATTATGTGTAGTACCTTCGTTACCACCTGATCTACTCGACTTTAGAAACAGAATTGTGGCAACCATTACTCCAGACACACTGATCAAGATTTGGTAAGAATTCCCCTACCAACTCGATAAGTGAGAAATGGTTGGTTGGTTGCTTGATTGGTTGGTGAAGGAGACCAGACAGCGTGGTCATCGGTCTCATCGGATTAGGGAAGAATGGGGAAGGAAGTCGGCCGTGCCCTTTCAGAAGAACCATCCCGGCATTTGCCTGGAGTGATTTAGGGAAATCACGGAAAACCTAAATCAGGATGACCGGACGCGGGATTGAACCGACGTCCTCCCGAATGCGAGTCCAGTGTTTAACCACTGCGCCACCTCGCTCGGTAAGTGAGAAATGGTGCTCACATTGGACACTTGTAAGAAGAACTATTTGAGCTACTCCTTCATTTGATGTATTATATAAAATTGTAAGTTGAATGTAATAAATGCTACAAAGCCTTAAAACCCGTATATTCACTTTTAAACATCCTGTACCTTCTGCTATACCCCTATCAGTAGTTTGCAGAGTGTGTATATGTAATAATAATAATAATAATAATAATAAAACAGTGAAATCAATGGCGGCGGCCAGTCATTCCACCGAAGTCAAGCTGGAATAGATATTGCAAATGACATTCAACTGTAACAATGGCGCCGAAATATTTAAACAAAGAAAATGTCAACTGTTTACGTAACAAATTTGTTGGATTCTGAAACTAAATATAAAACTGGTGATAAAGTACAAATAAGTAAATTAAAAGGAATTTTTGAAAACGGACATACTGCCAACAGGTCAACAGAAATTTTTGAAACTGAAGCTGTTATTTTTTCCAATCCACTCACATATAAATTAAAAGATTTAAATGGCGAACAAATAAAAGGAAATTTTTGTTTTGTACTTTTCAGAGGCGGATCGCTGCTAATGTGCTGCAAGCGGAATTCGCCAGGAGCAGGAGACTCCAGCGGAGGCAAGTGGGCTGAGAAAGGGAGAGCTGGAGCGCTCTCCAGACCTCTCCACTGCCGGCGCTGCTGGAGCCACCCCAGCCATTGTCCTCTGTGGCGCTCCATGATTTATCGACATCACAGGTGCGAACCACTCGCGGCCCCGCTCACTTTCTCGCGGTCGCTGTCATAAGCCTTCGATCGCTGCGAAAGTCATGTCGAGAGGTACATTCTGTGCCAGCCACCATCCTCTGTTCAACCTGAGTTTCACGAAGGAGACAACAGTGCGCTTAGTATTCCTCCGCGTTTGTTATTACGTCACGTACTTCTGTCTTAACGTACATTACACGCAATCGAGTAGTGTACCGTTGGTTACAGCTTTCTGGGTATGACGCTCCAGCCAAACGGTTCGCCTTAGGACCCTTCCACACAGGAGGAGATGGTATGTATTCGCTACTGACAAGGATAGGTCTTCAGAGACCTCCAAATGGTTGAGCTCATATTTGGTACATTTCTTCCGTACAACCTAAAATGAAAGACTAAGACCTTTTGGCTCAATTATCCTCTCCCCTCCCGCTTCCCGGCCAGACCGCTATCCCTAAACATCATGACATGCAATCGACTCAAAATTTACGGGTTGATAGCTCAAAACTGAACATTTTCCATCATATATTCAGAAAATGCATATTATGCCAGAAATAGAGGTAAGAAAACGTTAAGACTGCCGTTTATGTACCCATAATGTAAACGAGAGTCTCTGGCGAAGTAACCAGGGCATCTGACTGGGGAGCAGAGAACCTGTGTCCGAATCCGAAATGCTTCTACATTTTCTTTTCCTTTTGCATTTCTTTCCACATAAAAAATTGTGCGAACAGAAGTCTTAACAAGGTAAGTGGATCAATAAGGAATAACAACAAGGCAAGCACTAAATTTCTCAAACGACTTGGAGGAGCAAAGAATTAAAATTTAAGGCCATGGAATATAAGAACAATTCCGAGTAACTCTGTTACGAATTGGTCAGGAGGGACCACAGATTGTCGACCATGCGGCGCTTGTTTGCAGTGAGGTACGGGACAGAATGACGCAGGGACAGTCATGTTATCCTCGGTGTCTGTTCTTCTATAGCATCTGCAAAATGCATTTGAGAAGCGAGCGCAGGTTAGCTGCTTCCCAGTCGGATGCCTAGGCAGCTACGCCAGTGGCACCTCCGTTGAGCCTTGTGCATAAGCGAGAGTCGAAATAGTTTCTTTCTCCGATTTATAGGAAAATATACAGTTACGGACCCATACATGGCAATGAGAAGTGCTTAGATTTCAAATATCTATCGACGCCATAGATTAAGAGTCGATTGCATGTCATGAGATGGCTTCCTCAAAAACTCGTGGGGATTGAGCCAAAATAAACTGACTGCAGAAAAATCACAACAGGAAGAAGGAGTTGTGCGACATAAACGGAAGTTGGTAGGCGTGTATCTACACCTGAAAGATGGTATCTATTCAGGTTTCACGCCAGTTCCATAAGAAAGGCGCTATTAGCGCAACTATGAGGATGTAAATTAGTTTTGTTTTAAATACACGCTGTAATTTTCATGAGTGTTCGTTACCACTGAGATTGGACATTGTGAATTGACGTTAGTCAAGAATGCCTTTAAAGGGACAAAGACACCTCACCGTGTTGGAACGAGGTCATGTAATAGGGCTACGAGAAGCTAGATATTTCTTCTGCAGTAATGCAGAAAGACTTGCTAGGAATGTAGCCACTGTACATCAATGCTGGCAGCGGTGGTTACGAGAATGTACGGTCGCAAGAAGACCGACCTGCGGACGGCCACTGGGCACTACCGAGAGGGAAACAATCGTGTTCGGCGTTCGGCTGCGTCGCATCGTACTGCGTCTGCAACAGCAATTCGTGCAGCAGTTGGCACCACAGTGACCCAACGAACTGCTACAAAACTGTTACATCAACGAAAGCTCTGAGCCAGATATCCTGTAGCGTGCATTCCACTGACCAAAAACCACCGCCATTTGCGACTTCAATGGTGTCAGTGGAGAGTTCATTGGAGGGCAGGGTGGAGGTCTGTTCTGTTTTCCGATGGAAGCTGGTCCTCCTTCGGTGCCAGTGATGGCCGTGTTGTTGATTGTGAGGGGGCCAGTTGAGGGCCTGCAACCAACCTGTCTGCGTGCTAGGCACAGTTGAGCCACACCTGGAGTTATGCTCCGGAGAGCAATTTCGTGTGACAGGAAGATAATTCTCGTGGTTATCCCACCTGACTGCAAAATTGTACATACTCTGGTGGTTTGACCTGTTGTGCTACCGTACATGAACAGGATTACAAGTGGTGTTCCCCGACAAGATAACGCTCGTCCACACAGCGCTGTTGTAACAAATCATGCTGTACACACTGTCAACATATTGCCATGGTCTACTCGATCACCAGATCTGTCTCCAATCGAGCACGTATAGGATCGTCGGACGACAACTAGTGTCGTCCACAAATACACAAATAATTAAAAAAAATGTTTTGCATCACCTCGGTTCCGAGAGTTCCGGAACCTGTACAGAAAATTGAAATAGAGATCAACATGAACATCATTTCCGCCCTTTTTATTGCTCGTGGAAACCACACATTGCATGTTGTACCACCATATAGACCTTTAGAGATGGTGGTGCAGATTGCTGTACACACCGGTACCTCTAATACCCAGTAGCACGTCCTCTTGCAGTGATGCCTGCACGTACTCGCCGTGGCATACTATCCACAAGTTCATCAAGGCACTGTTGGTCCATATTGCCCCACTCCTCAACGGTGATTCGGCTTACATTCCTCAGCGTGGTTGGTGGGTCACGTCGTTCCTAATCAGCCCTTTTCAATCTATTCCAGACATATTCGATAGGGCCCATGTCTGGAGAACATGCTGGCCACTCCAGTCGAGCGATGTCGTTATCCTGAAGGCAGTCATTCACAAGATGTGCACTATGAGGGCGCGAATTGTTGTCCATGAAGACGAATGCCTCGCCAATCTGCTGCCGATATGGTTGGACTATCGAGGATGGCATTCACATATCACACAGCCGTTACGGCATCTTCCATGACCACCAGCAGCGTACATCAGCCCCACATGTCACCCTGAAACAGTAGGGAACCTCCATGTTGCTGCACTTGCTGGACAGTGTGTCTAAGGTATTCAGCCTGACGGGGTTGCCTCCAAACACGTCTCCGCTGATTGTATGATTGGAGGGGGGCGCGTGATGCCAATTCTGAGCGGTCCATTCAAAATGTTGTTGGGCCCATCTGTACCGCGCTGCATGGTGTCGTGGTTGTAAAGATGGGTCTCGCCATGGACGTCGGGAGTGAAGTTGCGCATCATGCAGCCTGTTGCGCACATTCCGAGTCCTAACACTACGTCTTATGGCTGCACGAAAAGCACTATTCAACATGGTGGTGTTGCGTTCAGGGTTCCCCCGGGCCGTAATCCAGGTAGGTAGCGGTCATCCACTGCAGTAGTAGCACTTGGGCGGCCTGAGCGAAGTATGTCATCGACGGTTCCTGTCTCTCCGTATCTCCTCCATATCCGAACAACATCGCTTTGGTTCACTCCGAGACGTCTGGACACTTTCCTTGTTGAGAGCACTTTCTGGCAAAAAGTAAAAATGTGGACGCTATCGAACTGCGGTATTGACCGTCTGGACAAGGTTGAACTGCAGGCTACACGAGCCGTGTACCTCCTTGTTGGTCGAATGACTGGAACTGATCGGCTGTCGGATCCCCTCCGTCTATTAGGCGCTGCTCGTGCATGGTTGTGTTCTTTGATCGGGTTTAGTGACACCTCAGAACAGTCAAAGGGACTGTGTCTGTGATACAATATCCACAGCCAACGTCTTTCTTCAAGGGTTCTGGGAACCGGGGTGATGCAAAACGTTTTTTGATGTGTGTAGTTTAACCGTTTCTATACTGGCTAACCAAGTGAAACAGGAACGGAACTCCATCCCACAAACGGACATCCAACACGTGCATAACGTGATGCACACATATTTGCATTGGTCGCATTTGACATTCTGGCGGCTACACCAGTTATTAACGGACCGACATTTCACATTTTCGATGGCATATCTCGCGCTTACATTAACCTGTGATCTTGCAATGTTAGTCATAGTTACCTAGACAAATGTATCCTCGAAATTCCATTACTCTACTTTAATTATAATCGGGTATTCTAATTTTTTTCCGTCAGTGTATCTTGCAGTCTCTCACTTTAGCGACTTTCAAGAGACGAGCCGAATCGTGTCTGAGACCTTCCCCTAGTGAGTTACAGAAGTATCGTTAGGTTATTGGTTGAAAGGTTTCGTTATACGCATGTTTTCCTCCCCGTACGAAGTTCCTGCAGACTCTTTCTGTGTCGGCCGCTTTCTTATTTCTCCAGTTCGTCGTTAGCCTCAGCGGATTCGGAGTGACGAAAACGTTTCGTTACTTTCGTGTCTTGTTCCCCACACGCAATACGTGTCAACTGGGTATCCTTAGAATTCCCCCATTTTCTTTTTCTCAGCGGGACAAGTCGGTAGCGACGCGTAATACAGAATTCATTTTGCCTGACGGCATGCTTGCTTTCCTGCTAGCAGTTCGAGTACAGCTCGGCCAGAATCGGCAGTACTCGCGTGGCTCCAGTTCTTTACTCTGTCACGTTTCTCTGGTCCTGTGAATTAAAAGCCTTGCACGAGTAATAGAAGGCGCGAGAGAACTTGTGCGGGGAGTATCCGTTTCCGGCATCAATTAATTCGACCTACCTACTTTTATTGCGAAGAGCTCGGTTCGAATGTAAAATTTCATTGTGATCTGGGCTGAATGAGGAGATTGGTGCCCTTTAAACGACTCTTTAATTCCTTTCATTTAAGACTACTAACGTAAGGATAGTTTAGTACATTTAGTCGTTGTGTAGAGCAATCATGAAGTAGCGGAATAGAAGAAAACGGTGTGATATTTTGCAGGGAAGAACCAGGATATAAAGTGATGTTGCGATGACAACATACTCGGAGCGGATTAAAAAGATATAGTCATTTAACATTTACGCTTAGTGACATTTCGTGACGAATGTAACGAGGCTGGGTGCATTGTAACGAGTATTTGTCTCGACAACAGCGAACACATGCGGTGCAAGATTAGTCGTTATTTGTACACCTGTATGCCGTGAGCCACATCCGGCCGCCGACCTTCGTGTCACAGAGGTCAAATCTCGCTCTCTGCAGGTCATCTGTTACGTATTTTTTGTAAATATTATTGGAGAAGTCAGCAATCACAATATAATCTTTAAATTAATTATAACAGCCTAGATCGCAAGGCACTTTTATTGATAACTTCAGCTGTTATGAGGTAGGTGCACTGCCACGTGTCGTATGTTGTTATTGATCTACTCTGTTACAAAAGAAAGGAAGCAGATGCGGTTGCTGCAAGTGTCCTGAGAAGATTTTCAAGTTCTACCCCATGCCCGTGAAGTCTTCCGCACAGTACTGACAAAATTATTTCAGTTTACGCACACGAAGATGATGATACCCGTAACTGTCAAAGGGTATGGAGGGAGGGGGGGGGGGGGGGGGGGGAGCGCTGGGACTCTGAAATCTATACATACTACTAAATTAAAGTCCCCCTCCGCGATTATCTACCTGTACGTGAAGGATAAGCTGAGAAATTATTGTAGGGATTTTGATACAGTTTTCATTCAGGGACAGACTGATTTACAAGGGCGACCTGTGTGTATAATTTATTTCTGCTACGCGAAACAAATCGTCTCCCGTAGATACATAGTGATGCACGTGGATACAGGGGCAGGTCGCCAGTGAGTACTAAATAAACCTTTTAATTGCAAAAAGAAACAAGATACTGTTAAAATTGGAGTAAATTATTTGTTACACACACACACACACACACACACACACACACACTGGTAAGCCAAAACAATATGACCACTGGCCACCTCGGCATTGTATGTCGCTTGGTGGCGTTCCGGCCACGTGACGCGGAGCAGACACGGAAGAGTGTCCTAGTGAAGGTGTGGGCTGCAAATGGGGAAATCCATCGAGATAAGCGACTTTGAAACAGAGCAAATAATTATTACACACAGCCTGTGAACGAGTATCTGGAAAACGGCGAAGCTGGTCGAATGTTCACGAGCTACTGTTACGAGCATCTACGGAAAGGGGTAGAGGACAGTGAAACTACCACACGGCGCCAAATAGTTTGTTTCACAGCAGACGACTCCTACGAGTTCACATACTGACGCACCGGCATCGTCAGTTGCGACTGCAGTGGGCACGGAACAATCGAGATTCGAACGTTCATCAATAGAAACGTGTCGGCTCTTCGGGTGAACCACATTTGTGCTACTCTAGGTCGATGGTCGTCACCACAAACGTAGTCACCGGGGTGAACGGCGGCGGGGATAAGAACCACGTGCCTATTATAGGGGCTGGGGTTGGAGTGAACACGTAGTGTAGCCCATGACGCGCGAATTCGCAGATTTAATTCGTCCAGTATTTGAGAATGAGAGAACTCAGTGACTTATCGCTAACTTCACACATACTTTAAAATATTTACGAAAGTTTTTCTTGCTGACAACTACCACAATATAGGAAACGAGGAAAGTTTATACACATGTTTTATACATTTCATCTGTGCGTGCAGTAAAGCAGCCGCATCAGGCAAGACGTATTAATTTATTAGTTCGAATGGTTGAAATGGCTCTGAGCACTATAGTACTTAACATCTGAGGTCATCAGACTCCTAGAACTTGGAACTACTTAAACCTAACTAACCTAAGGACATGACACACATCAATGCCCGACGCAGGATTCGAACCTGCGGCCGTAGCGGTCGCGTGGTTCCAGACTTAAGCGCCTAGAACCGCTCGGCCACATTGGTCGGCAGTTTATTAGTCATTTACTACTAATTGTTCAAAATGTTCAAACGTGTGTGAAATCTTATGGGACTTAACTGCTAAGGTCATCAGTCCCTAAGCCTACACACTACTAAACGTAAATCATCCTAAGGACAAACACACACACCCATGCCCGAGGGAGGACTCGAACCTCCGCCGGGACCAGCCGCACAGTCTATGACTGCAGCGCCTAAGACCGCTCGGCTAATCCCGAGCGGCCTAATAATTGTATTGACAACACATATACCATTAAATGTGCCTGCAAAATTATATCATTCCGCGACACGTGGATCATAAACACTGAGAAGCGTTAAAAACTGCCGCATCGTGCATGATGTTTAAATTTATTGCTTCTCTGTCACTAACTTTATTCGAAACACATTTCGTAGATATCCACATTTGCAGCTGAATGTACCTGCAAAAACATAACACTGTACGGTACGTAGTTCAGGAGATATGACATCAGACACTGAGATGCGCAAAAAAACTCTCTTCATACTTGACGTTTTAGCTTATTACTTCTTCACTACGAACTCTACTCACAACACATTTCCCAGCAGTAGCTAGATATGCCAGTGGATTTAACCGCAACATTATATCGTTAAACAACTCACAGTTCAGGAGATACGAAGTCATGAACATTGAGCTGCGTCAAAACGAAATTACAGGGTGTAATTCACTAGAGATACATATGAAATATTCTACAAATACATGTATGTTAGATATATGCGAAATATATTTGATCAACATGTACGCGGGCAAAGCCACGTGTAAAAGGCTCATCGTCAACACCTCGACCGATTCAAATCAAGTACAAATATTTGTTACGACCTGGAAAGAAATACTGTGGGGGTAGAACCACCAGCCATCTTATTGGAGTGAGGGTGATAACGTGGAGTGAGAAGGGGGGAGGCTGAGATGGACAGAGAGAGAGTGAAGGAGCAGATGGCCAGAGGAAGGGGAAGGAGGAAATGGATAGAGAGAGAGAAGTGGCGAGAGGGGGATGTAGGAGAAGATTGACTAAGATAGGGGAGAGTAGCAGACGGAATTCGAGGGAGTACGAAGAGATGGGGTTAGGGGATGGAGCAGGAGATGGACAGTATAGGAGGGAGCAGATGTGTGGAGGCGGGAGGAGCAAATATGGAGAAAGTGGGGGTGTAGAAGGTAGACAGAGAGAGGAGAAAGCAGAAGATGGACTAGCAGAAGACTGGAATAAATACATACCAAGGCAATGTCACGTACTCATCTAGTTCTATATATTGTGATCTATGTTCCGATCTTTAATTTATCTCAAGGACCAGATTTGGAAGATTCCCACAGGACTCATCTCCTGTATAATTCTGTAGTTAAAGTGCAAAACTCCGAACACAGTCCTCCTGTTTCCATTGTCAGACATGCACAGGAGACGATTGCTTTACTGTACTCAGGGAATCCTACTGATGATCAACAGAGAGAAGGAACAATCTGCAGAGGTGATGACTTGACAATGTATACAGAGATTGCACGTGGAGGGTGATAAACAGTGGCATGAAAGAGTGATGGCAAGCGCCGCCCGCCGTGAGGCTCCCACCGTACTCCGTGTAAAGAGAGTACCGGCGATTCATTGGAAAAGCCACAACACGGCTACAGCGAGTGTGTCGAACGTAAAACTCTGCGCCACTTGTGTGAAAAGAGGCACGAGGTTGAATGTAAAGCGGTTCGCTTCAGCACACTGCATGTGGAGGCGCCGCCACCCGTGTGAAAGACCCCTCAGTGGGATGCGTTTAGCCAGCTGTCTCTCAGCGGGTTAAGTGCGCTGGTATTCGCGCCAGGTGCGGACGAAGCAGCAGCTGCCGCATGAAACTGTTCTAACAGCTGAACAAGAACGCCAAATTCTATTTATTAGTGGTTCATAAATACGATGAGTAGAGGTCAAACGAAAAAAACTTAAAATGCACACATAGTACATATTTATAAATATCGAATTGATATACGATGAAGCTCTGGTAATAAGCTTTACAGTGGGCAGACACAAAGCATGTATTAGACGGGGAAACGAGAAAAAATTGGTACAACACAGGAGTTCGTCCGCGAGACCCTAAAAGCATATATTACGGTGGCCAGGATGATGCAGTAGACGTTCGAACGCATCTGCGCGGTCGCCTAATGATCAAAATACGAGCGTACTGAATAACAGACCAGCTTTTTCACTGGACTGAAGAGTTCGTAGTAAACAGAATGCAGTATATCATTCTTAACGGAGATAAATTTTCAGTCGTGATACTAACTTCGGACCTTCGTAATGGGAGTGTTGTAGGGTCATTACGGTTGAGTTCGAACGTGATCTAGTCACTGGATGTCACTTAAGTAACAAATCCACCAGGGACTCATCAACTCTTCTAAAACTTTCCATCTCGACACTCTGCGATATGATCGAATTATTCATAAGCCACGCACTTCTGTAGCCAAAGCTAAGCGGAATATGTTCCGTTCTAGGGAGTCATTCACAAAAGAAGGCAAGTAGTAACAAAAACGCAAATTTATTAATAAACACAATTCCAACATTACTCAGGTTCCTGTGAATTTGAACAGAGCAAAGTCTCAAAAATAAAATAAATGATAGTTCTTCCTGAATAAAGTTAGCTCAGAGCTCTAAATTTAGAATATAAATAATTCAGTTGCACACTTGAAATAGTCAATCACTTCAAGCAACTAAGTTGAAATATCCACCTCGCAGATGGATACTTGTGGGTCTAATTTCGGCACGTGACCCGGCGGATGTACAAAGAAGTGCAGTTTTGTCAACGACCTGTATCGTTTTCGTGTACACCGCCTAGTGGCTTGGCCGGACTGCTGTTGAGTTCTGGGGTTGCAATGTCCTGTGTCGTCTGAACAGTAGGGGTGATGTTGCTACTGCAGTCCGCATGGCGTATATGTTGCGCATGGTGTCGTCAGCTCCTGTTGCCTGGAGCGATGGTCAAGGTTGTGTAAAGAGCGACACCAGCGGACAGTGCATGGCTGGAAAAAATCTGCAGTGATGAACCATGCTATAGCCTGTGACAATCCGATGGAAGATCTGGGTCTGGTTAATGTCTGAAGAACGTCACCTACATCATGTGTCTACCAGTAGTGAAGTACGGAGGAGGTGTTGTGATGATATGGGGTTTCTTTCGTGGTTAGGATGTGGTCCCCTTATAGCGTTTAAGGAAATACGCAGAATATATAGACACACATTTTAGAGCATACGTGGTGCATACAGTACAGGAACAGGACTGTTCCTGTTGTACCAGTCTGCCCAGCCTACGACGTCTGACACCTGGAACGGGGGATGGCACCCCAACACCACGACATCTAGCGTGGTTTCACCTTGGTTTTGCCACGTGTTTAAGACGCTCACCACAGCACTTCTCGAACACCCGAAAACTCGTGCAGCTGCCGAAATGCTCGTTCTGAGCCTCTGGTCCATCACAATCTGCCCTAGGCCAAACTCAGATCGCGCACCTTCCCGATTCTACACAAAGGCGGCACGCTGATGCTACATGCACGGTAATTATATATGACTAGCAGTCATCCCTCGCCAGAAGACGTCGCTATATCGATGAAGGTAGGTGATCATAATGTTCTGGCTGCTCAGTGTATATTTGTGTGTGTTATACGTCCCATATCGAATTTTCAGCGTTGAACGATGAGTTCACAGTTTTGAAATTAGAAGTGGGTATGATTTTCTTTGGGTACATAAAACGTCTTTTATCAGTATGCCATCTCAATCTGAAGCTGCGCGGAGTGGCCGTGCGGTTAGAGGCGCCATGCCACTGATTGCGCGGCCTTTCCCGCAGGAGGTTCGAGTCCTCCCTCGTGTGTGTGTGTGTGTGTGTGTGTGTGTGTGTGTGTGTGTGTGTGTGTGTGTTGTTCTTAGCGTAAGTTAGTATAAGTAGTGTGTAAGTCTAGGGACCGATGACCTCGGCAGTTTGGTCCCTTAGGAATTCACACACATTTGAACATCTCAATCTGAAACCATCATCATCGTGTTGCCAGCTTAAATACAGAATTTTAAAATTTTGGTTGGTTCAAATGGCTCTGAGAACTATGTGGTCATCAGTCCCCTAGAACTTAGAAGTACTTAAACCTAAATAACCTAAGGATATCACACACATCCATGCCCGAGGCAGGATTCGAACCTGCGACCGTAGCAGTCGCGCGGTTCCGGACTGAGCCCCTAGAATCGCTAGATAAAATTTTGGGGAAAATAATTTCTATAACATTTAAAAAGAAATTAAATTCGGCGCATTTATTGATGCCAGTTTCGCTCATCTCCTTGTCTAGAAAGAAAGTACTTCCACTCATTACGCTTCAGTGAGCATGAAATTCCAGCAGTATAATATGTGGTATGCTACCTATGGAATAAACTATTTCCATAACAGATCTTGTTGCGCTCTATTTTAGTTCAACGTCGCGTTCTTCTCATCTCTAAGATATCATGTATTGAGAAGTAATGGGAATATCTGTCTGCAACGATGTTATAGATTGTGTGTCTGGCTATATCCATGCCAATTTCAGAATGGCACCTATGTTAATATCTTCTCAATGAGCATTGGTCAATATTCGTATATTTCGTGCCGTCACCACAGTATACAAACCAGTAGAAAACCGAAACATTAAACAATCGTTGGCATAAGAATGATTTTTTGAATCTTGAATTACGGTGTGATAAAGTAATCCATTTCGAAAGCTGCGTTGACTGTGTTCCCATATGATTTAGAAGAAATGAAAGACAAAAATTTTATTTACGTTCAACTTGATTGAGTTCGAGTGTTTGGCTCTGCATGCTTCCAGGACAGCAGGAGCTTAATTGTGAATCCAATTATGACAGTTGTGTGTACAGAGAGAATAAAAATTATGTGATGGGTTGACTGATGGAAGATTAGTTGCTGTTAATGGAGAAGCAAGCGAATCGAAAACAGAACAATAGTTTACCACTTGCCTTTCGGAAATGATTAGCAATATGTACATGGAGTTATCGTTTTCCTACCTTGGCAAAATTCAACGTTATTTAAACATGGATGATAACATCGCCAGACTGCATTGCAGAATGGGTGCCGTGTCATGAAACAAGCTGTGGAAACAATCCGAAAACAAAGTGACATGCATTTCACAAATTGTTCTGCTCCAAAAATATTTAAAAATCTGGAGAGGAACAGTAACTGTCCTAGAGAATGGAATGTAGTCTAATTAAATCAAGTGGTGTGGAGGGTATTATGTTG
The DNA here is from genome assembly GCF_023897955.1 of Schistocerca gregaria. Lineage (NCBI taxonomy): Eukaryota > Metazoa > Arthropoda > Insecta > Orthoptera > Acrididae > Schistocerca > Schistocerca gregaria. The sequence goes on along the minus strand of NC_064922.1, from coordinate 310,963,941 downwards.
CTGAGCCAAAACTTAATGGAAACTGCCCGCTGCAAGACTGAATGCTACCTGTTGGCGCTACATGATGAAGAAAGTATGAAAAGGTATAAAACTTTCTAACTACAAAACCAGTAGAAATTTGCATATGTCGCTTTTGGATAACGTAGTGAGACATCAGGCAATGGAAAATATGTCGTCACTTTCCCCTAAAAAATTCAAAGCAGTAGGCAAGGCGATCCTCACAGTCTTTTCCTGCATCCCAGGTCCGACAATAATCAAATTCCTCATGCACGGGAAGAACATTAATAGTGATGTGCACTGTGAGGCACTTCGTGCCCTACGAAAGTGCATTACTAGCAAACGGTATGGGCTACTCACGGAGGGGGGGGGGGGGGGGGGTGCTTCTGCTCCATGGTGATACACGTCCACACTATGCAAGACTACACTGGATTTGCATTATGTTTTGGAAGGCGACAGGCGATTATGAGTTACCGCCCTAGTAAACCTTCAAGTTGAATACCTGCCCCATGCATCTGCTAAGTTGACATTTCCCTTTCACTTTGTGTGTTGTTGATAGCCTACGTTAGAGGTTATCACATTTATCAGAATCTAAATGAACTTGAATCCTACAATAATTTTAATGAAATAGTGAGGCTATCATTACTTTAGTCGATTGTTGATGGATGATTAATAGATCAACAAGGGATTGATCTTTTATAAAACTAATGGTACGAGTTTATTGATTATAAAATAGGACAGAAAGATACATGTTAAGTGTGATGACAAAATAAAACATGACCTGATGGCAGCATAAAAATACAAAAAAACAGTTAACATCCCATGGGTGCTGGCAGGTTGGCAAATAGCAAGGTTTGTCTGTGTGAGCTATTTACTCTGGTTCAAAATATGGATAACACAATATGAAAATATCTAACAGTGAATAAGCTTTGATGGATTTATTCTACCCAAAAGGTATACTACGTTGGTACAGCCGGGACCAAGTGGCAACCCTGTGATTCTGTTTGCCCTAACAAGCTGGAGCAGCAATATTGTACCCCTTTCTCGATGTGATGCGCTGACTCAGGTGATGGTCATGGTTCATGCGTCTGCAGAGCAGCACAGTACGACGCCCGTTATTCCCTATTAAGGGCACTAAATACGCAAAGTTGCGGCTGGCGATCTATTAGACGGATCGCAATTACTTTCTAACGAAGCCCTGAAACCTCGAAAGATTCCACAATATGACACTCCAGTCCGCCGGTTATAGTATGAGCCAATTTGTCTCACTTACATGATCAAACGTCAACAGAGCTGTGAGGAATAAGATTTCCCTCGGCACAGCAGGTTGTCGGAGATGACTGAGATCTAAGCTGTTGGTAAGTCCTCACCATAAGCTCCCCAGTCAAGACCAGTGCTCGTGCAAAGTCACGCTCCGTACAAGCGTCCCAAATGCAACCGACTCATAACAACAATGGTGGTTAGAATCCAGTCCAGATCAGAGACTTAAACAAAAGACCCACTCCATGCCGGAGTCTGAATCAGAAGAGCCAGTTTATCCTCTCCTCACTTTTCATCCAACCTCAGTGAACTTCACAAAAGCAATCCCACAACCTTCCCCATAGTGACTTCGTGCCAACCACAAGACCCACAAGCTTCACGTCTCTCCTCTAATTCATCTTCTCTACTCATTGGCCAGTTCTAATCAAAGTTGACATTATTCTTCTCTTTTCGGGAGAAGTAGGAAATCCCTGAATCACAAAATCCAGTGCAGACAGACTTGTTTTTTCCCCACTGTTACTTCAGGCAGGTGTTTTGAGTTTCCATAAAGCTCAAAAGTGAATAAGTCATTCATCATGAAGATCATTATCTGGATGGCCCGAATGTTACCGCGTGTCTGACCAGGGGCCCAGCTAAAACAAGAGAAGTGCTTTTGTGTCCCAACAGAGATCGTTTCACAGCCACAATAAATGTTGCACTCCTTCTAAAATTGTATTTAAGGCCTGAAGCTTCCCAAAAACTCTGCAGGCAGAGTGACGACATCACCTGCTTTATCCCTTGATAGTGTCCAGTCCACAGTGAAAATGTAAACGCGCGAATTTTTACAGCTGCTATCTGTGTTCATAAAGGGCATTTACAGCACTGTCGTAACGTTTTCTGTGCGACGTTGATTTCTCTGGCACCCCTGCCCCTGCTGTGGCAAGAGGTGCCTAACAGGTCCAGGGAGGATATTCGGCCGAATACATTGCCTGCACACTGGTGCGAGAAATCTTAAGCCCAGTATTCTGATCTGGTAAGTGCTTCGAGATGTTCCGTTCCCTAGTACCTGCACGTGGCTTTCAAGCTCCAAATGTCCACAGCAAAGATTAGGGTCACAATAAAGAACCTGCATGAATTAACAACTTACAGAATCCCATCAATGATTGATCATGCTGGAAACTTCCTGTTCTCTCACAAAAACGGTTTCTTGGGTGTAAAATCAACATTAAATTGTACCCTTTAATAAGGAGAATAGCGAGTGACTCGCCCTCTCCAACTTCTCTAAGGTCATAGAAATGTAACTGTCAGCTTCAAGTGGGAGCAGCCTGAGCACCTGGCCTACAATCAGGACTTGTCACCCTGTGACTTCCATGTGTTTGGTCCACTAAATAAGCATCTCAAACGGGAGTGCTTCACTATGGACGATGAAGGAGGGCACAGTCCAAAACCCGCTCCCGTCACAGTCTCAGGAATTCTGGAAACAGGAAATCATTTGATTCCTGGGACAGCTGATCGCAGGTGTCTGGTCAAAAAATTGTTCAAATGGCTCTGAGCACTATGGGACTTAACATCTGAGGTCATCAGTCCCCTAGAACTTAGAACTACTTAAACCTAACTAACCTAAGAACATCACACACATCAGTGCCCGAGGCAGGATTCGAACCTGCAACCTTAGCAGTCGCGCGGTTCCAGACTGAACCGCCTAGAACCGCTCGGCCACACCGGCCAGCGTCTGGTCATTACTTTTGAATAAACCCTTCAATTGTATTCAAAGTGGTGTTTCGCAACTTTTCTTTTGAACACCCCTCACGTATACACGAAGCAGAGACGGCTCTCAAATGGGGAAAACTACTGACATGACTGACTGTTATGGCCCAGCGCTTAAGAACCAGCATGTCGGTAACTGTCGCTTGTTGGCATGCTACTGTCATGCGCGTCTGAAAAAGTGTCTCATGAACGAAGGACGATGAAACTGAGCACAGAAGACAAATTGTTGGACGTCCACACCCCATCAGCGTATTTGCGGGTGGCGGCTTGCAGAAGTGTAAAAGAACGAAAGCGTCGATCTGTGTCAGATCTGACGACAGAATACAGTGCTGTTGCAGGCACCAGTGTTTCAGAGCACATTGTTCAGCTTACATTGTTGAACACGAGAGTCCACAGCAGACCTCTATGTATTCCCTTGTTGACACAATGACGTCGTTAATTACGACTGCATTGGGTACAGGATCATCGAGGTTGGACCGTGCATCATTAAAATTCTGCAGCCTGGTCGGATGAACAAGTTTCTTGTTGTAACACATCGATAGTGGAGTCCTGAAATGCGATCATCAAGGGGAACAGTTGCTCAGTGTATGCACTGTGCTACATGCGCCGGCCGCTGGGGCAGTATGTTGCTATCAGGTACGATCACCTGAACTTCATTGGGACCTGTGCTAGCAGTCGAAAGCACCAGCTTTGGACTAACTGAACATTATTGCGAACGATCTGCATCGCTATATCCCTGATGACGGCAATGGCAACTCCAAGGATAACTGACAGTGTAATCAGGCCAGAATCGTACCACATTGATTCGATGAGCTTACAGAGAAATCACGTTGATATCTTGGCCAGCAAATCCACTTGATCTGAAACCGACGCAACACTATCTGGAGTGATTCTGGGCGCCAGCTCAAATTTAAGGGAAATCTGTGGCCTGCGCATAGTCATCTACTGCTACATATTTCTGGAAATCTGCCAAAGACCTGTCCAATCCATGCCGCGCACTTCTTTATTGGGTTTCAGTAGTGGAGCAACACGAAATTGAGCAGGTGGTCATAGCGTTTTGTCTCACTTGCGCAGACCAGGAAATGAGACACTATGAAGAGGCGTGCACAGGATAGACTAGCGTGGAAAGTTGTACGATACCAGTCTTCGAGCTGAAGGCCACAGCAACAACAAGAAGACACCAAAATGGTTCAAATGGCTCTGACGACTATGGTACTTAACTGCTGAGGTCATCAGTCCACTAGAACTTAGAACTATTTAAACCTAACTAACCTAAGGACATCACACACATCCATGGCCGAGGCAGGATTCGAACCTTCGACCGTAGCAGTCGCGAGGTTCCAGACTGTAGCGCCTAGAACCCCTCAGCCACACCAGCCGGCCAAGAAGACATCATAGTAACATATTAATAATTGTCATATATGTCGGAGATGTAACAGATTGAGTTTATGATTGTGTTGGTAATGTAAAACATTCTGCAGCAAGATAACGTAAGTATGACAGTGAAGAGGAGACTGAAGAGAACTGTCGAATTATTAAAGAGGCTTTTGTTGGTGACCTGAGCAATGCAAGGGGCGATTAAAAAGTTTCAGTTTGATGTCGTTGCAGCAGCGTGTATTCAACAAAGCGTGACTCCGATGCGGCTACGTGTATATAATGATTGATAAGTAGGCAAGGGATTAGTGTTGCATTCGTGTGTTTCTGAAACACGTGCAGTAAATGCGAAATCGTGAACTATGATGACATTATTACCAAATGCGTCCAACCAGGATCAACATGCTGTTACTCTTTTCTTGATAGCCCAAGGGCAAACACCTGTAAACATCCATCGGAGACTGAAGGATGTATATGGGGCAGCATGTCTGACGAAAACCACCGTTGTGAAATGTTGCGTCAACTTCATGACAGCACACGTCTCCATATCAGAAATGTTGTAAAGCAGACTTCACGCCAACTCAAATGGAAGACGCTCAAGCACTTGCCCTGTAGTACAGATCTCTCCCGATGCGATTATCACGCCTTCGGCCCCTTAAAACAGCTTCGACGGGACGGAGATTTCTGTCGGTTCATACGTGCAGCAGGCAGTTATGGACTTCTTCAAGCAGCAGGAGACGGTGTTTCAACCTGCTGCATCGGTGAGATGATTGCCTCAACGTTCACGGCGATTTTGCCTGATTGGTGTACCTATTCTGGACAGTACGCCTTCGAACGGAAACTTTTTGATCGCCCCGTAAAGTATTGAAGGTTAACCACATTGTTAGGAGGGAGTTACGTAGAGTTAGCGTAAATAGCGCATAAAAGCAATAGTAGTACTGTAGACTGCCAATCCGTTCCCTGACAAATTCACGCAGAGACAAAGGTTTTTCAGCCGCAGTCTCGCTGCCTGTTCGGCTGCGATAAAGCGTGAACACCGCGTCCACCGTCTGTACAACAAACCGCTGACCGAATTTATGCCGTTATTGTTCTTATCGCGCTTTCATGCGGCAATGCTTTACAATGAACACATTGAGCGCTGCAGAATGAACGAACCCGTGCAACAGCCAGCTAAGCTGCGCATTGTGTGAGCTGCAGATACGAGCTTACTACTTGCTACATAGAGCCTTTTCTTCTATTCCAACTTAATCACACGACCTCACCGGCTGCATTTAAACGTGTTCTTACCTTTACGAAGCATATATTCAGCTGTACAGCACATGGCATTACTTGCACAAGCTGCGAAATTGTCGCGAATAAAACAGTTACCCGTATACAGAATAAGTTTCCTTTAATTTACGTCTATGGTCACAAACGCCTCTGTTACATATAGTTTGTTGATAGTTTCACCTAGTATTGAGTGCCTCACATATTTACTTTGTTTTCGTACGTTTCATGCATGACTCTAGTATTTTCTTGTGCCTTCTCTGTTCATTCCATAGACTGCATTAACTAGTTAATGTGAGTCAAGCACTGTTACGCAGTTTTATCATTCTTTTCTTGCAAGGGAGTGCTGCAGGGTACGAGGAGCACTCTGGCGGTCACGTTCCTCCAACCACTTCCCGTCTATGTGGAATTCTGGCGTTAGCGATAACAGAGGGCGCTGATTATGTGCAGCTTTGTGTTTTCTTTCATTGTGGCTTCTTTAGCGTTTTTGTTTTATGGTTTTTAATATTATCCTGTGCTCTATCAAAGTTGTTTATTACTTAAGTCATCTAGAATATTGGCACTAGAGCGTATGTCAACTATTGTCTCTTAACTCTTCCTCTTTTCAACAATCTTACTTTTGCCGTTATCTATTTCATTGCTTTGTATTACTGTAATGCCTTTTATACGTTGTAAGATCATTAGAGACTTCGTCTATTGTAACCCCCGTTATTTTCACTGTTCAATTAATTATTTAAAGCTAGTGTATGCCGACATTAGCGACATCTGGTGAACTTACAACACACCTTGTGGCCACTGTACGGCAGCTTGTTTTGAACAGTAGTGCTACTGGCAACATGAGTCGAACATATGATGTTATTTGTATATACCTGACGATGCTGGTGCTGATTCTGCATTTATCATTTGACGATGCCACTATGGCTACAGTAGATTAGAGCTTTGTTTTCACAAAACAGGTATGCTTCTTCATACTTAAAGCGCACAAATGCATACATTTGCCAGTAGCAAATTGTTTTTAAGTTGTAGACAATCTGCGAGTGTATTAATGATTTTTCCCATTTTTTGCTGCAGGTATGATGATGGGCATTATAGGCCGAAACCGGTAATCTGTTAACAAAAAGTTTGTGACCATAGTCGTAAATTAAAGGAAACTTAATATGGCATTACTGTTTAAAATTGTTTCTTTTTATGCCTTTAGAATTTTGAGAATACAAGGGCGACGTAAATATAAGCAATGGATTTTAGGAAACTAATAATGAAATCTTCGTATTCAAAATGTGAAACTAATAACATGCAAGCTGGCGCAACTCTCGCAACCCAGAATGTAATATTCTGTTTGCATGTATTCGTTCAGTGCAGTGTTGACACAAGCACCGTTAAATTCAGGATCGAAAATTCGCGTGATGTAAAAGGTTTATTCTACTGTTTAACTGAAATTTCCAGAAGTCAGGATGATTTGAAGAGGCAATAGATAGTTCAGTTGAATCCTATAAAGCCCGCCGTGATTATGTTTCGTCTCAATTGTGTCTTCGAACACAGGACTATTTCTTTTCATATATAAACAACAAAATTTGGATACGATATGCAGAGTGGCCCATTTACATTGGGCACACCAAAAACAAAATAAAAAAGTACTGTGGAAATAAATGTTGCTTAGCTACCAGGGAGATATCAAGCGGCATAATTGACGTTTTGTAACTTCATTGCAAAGATGTAAACAGCTCTACGTCTTTTCTAAAACAGTCTGACTGCCAGCAGACCAACTGCTTCCCGAGAAAATGACCACCTCCAATTGCTCCGTTTGTCTCAGTACCATGGATAACTAACACTAAATAAAGTGGCCCTGAAATTATTGTTTATAGAATGGACATATTATTGTTATTTACAAATACGTGTTTGTCATGGAAAAATGTTTCGTGTAAACCCTTCAAAATAATCTATTATTGAATTTTGTGAAAAACTACCTTCATTATATTCATAGGCCATAAATAGATGACTTCTGAATAAATAAAGGTAAAGCATTCATCATCGCCATATAAACCAACAAAATCGTAATTATTTTCCAGTACGACCATAGAGGGCAAACCTATACACAACGAATGTGATGTTTTCCTGTTTCCTTTTCAAAGTTGTTAGTATATTTATTTGACTGTAGCTACTGTATATTAACAAGATGTTTCTTCTTTATTAAAAAATTATTCTACGTAATTTTGACGTTCTATTTACATATAAGTTTAGTTTCCTGTACATAATTCTCTCGGCTTACATCTGATTGGCTGACGCTGACATCGTGCTGTCACCTGTAGCTGGAGCCTCCAGTATCTAAGAGACAGCTGTACTGCTCTCTGGAGCAGTTCAAATCTTCATTCAGCAGTTCCTGCTCCAAATACAGCCATTGTCCATCAATATGAGTGAATTTGTGTTTAATTTTAGAGGTCATTTTCAGTTCTTTTAACGTATACGTGTAATTTATATGCATTATTATATTACAGCTATAGATCTGAAGATAATCATGTGATGATCGAAACCGTCATATTTTAATAAACGTGCCTTGCGATCTAGACTGCTATAATTTATTCCAAAGATAATATTGGATCGCTGGTTCCTCCGATAATGTTTTCAAAAATAATTAAAATATGTCGTCAGTATTTTCATTCTGCATTCATCGTGCTATTCTTACTGAATGAACATGTATGCGCGTTTCCTGTCACCATTAGTGACCAATACACATCTTCCCTTAGCTACATTGTTTGACACCAAAGTGCAATGCAGTTGTATGGGAAGTGCCCAATTATCGTGAACCGTTTTTAAATTATCAGTAAATTAGCAGTCTTTCACTTTGGCAAAATGTTTTGCACAATTACAAGGGTGTATCTAAATAGGCCTACTACTTCAGCAAAAAATCTTTCGAATATTTTCTCATTATCTAATAAAAGGAAAAAGAATTAAAACTTATCATTTTACCTCCGGTAAATATGATTCCTAATATCGGATTTTAGATTTTCGTAATTACTTATTGTAAATAAACACTAAAATTTAATCAATTAGTAACGTGGTCTTCATTCGCACCAAACGTTTGTTTCAGAATTAAAGAGTGCTGCATAACTGTCGGTTACTCCACAGACGTTTTGGCCATAACAAGAAAAATCTTGAGTCTTTGTTCTTTCTGATACAGACGTCACATTTAAGACCCTCGTCAACAACTGCATGAAGCTCACAAAACCAGAATAATAAATCGCTGCTCTTAACCCAGATCTCTTTGGAACTGTCAGTTGGTCGCAGCAAGTGTATTCCTAATCCTCCTCATATTCAGGTGATGAGTGTCTGAACATGGTATCATCAATGTTTGAATAGGGGTCTTCCTTATCATGCTCCTGCTGCTTCGTGACACTCTGGTTCTTTCTTACGAACAGCTTTCTTTGGTAGCCCCTGATGTTGAAGAACTGTCAGACCCATCACGTGAAACTCCTGGAGTAGGTTCTGTTGAAGGTGGTGCCTTCCCTTTACGGTGGAACTGCCCAAATCCCTTTAGAAAGGAGATGACGCCAACACTGTTGCTTTAGCTGCTCTTGGTGTGGGGTTTTATGGTGGCGGCTGACTAGGCAAGCTGATTTCAAAAGTAGAAACAGATGTTTCTTCCATTCCACTATCTGCATCCGGCAATCCCCTTGCTGTAGCTTCTGAGATCTTATCGGTATATTCTGCAGACTGCTGAGGAAGAAAAGTCATAGATGATAAAACCAGGGGGTCACAAGGATGGATTCCACATTTTTTGAAATAAGAAAATTGCGGCTTTGCAATAAGCCGAACCCATCAATGTTCCAACGTCTTTATCTCGCAGATTCAGGAAAGGTGGCATATGGAATAAAATTCAGAACACGTATCCGTACGAAATCACCGCAAATGTCACGCACCAGAATTAGTGTAACCTTGTACTACCCCGTAATAGGGACCATCCGTTACTTCTATTTGGGCACTGCCTAACCCTTAAGTGAGTGGTAGATGACACTTGTCAATTAGATAAGAAAGAGCATGCTTGAGGCTACTATATATGAAATAATTTGAAAGTAAGTCTTATGTGGCTTGAAGAAGGACTTCTAACTGAACTTTGTAGAAAATGCTTATTTTTACCACAATGCAAAAATAGCTATGGAGAACGAAACATTAACAACACAGACACCAAACTCACATCAGAATAAGCTTCTCTGTTGGTTGTCGGAGCTAGCTACGGAGTGCAGCACCAAGTAAAGGAGATATTCAGATCCCCGGAATTAGGCACCCATACAAAATACGGGAACTTTACCCTACTGTCTGGTGACATATGTCTTTCTTGTCTTCTAAGCCTTTCCTGTATATATACACCTAATATCTGTGTAATCATGTCTTGCATTTCTTTCTCTGAAGTGTCAAAGAATTCTTAAAACCAAAAACCTTACTTTGAAATTTAGTCATAATATTACTTTAATCTCAGAAAACATATTTGTCAGTATTATATACTGGTTAAGGATGGGGTGCAATCCTTCAGATCACGAGAAACGAATCGTAAGGAGTATAAACTGAAGAAGTAGATTTTCCTACGAAAAGGTATTACAAGAAGATACTGTACTACTACGTAGTATATTAGCAAAATACTACTAAATAATAAATATTTGTTCAACGGCTTTGGAAAACGCAGTGTAACAGAAATAAAGATCCAAAAAAAAAAAGGTAGCCACTACTCAGCAAATAACTACAAATACTTGTTCCAAAGATACCCTTCCAAGTTGAATTCATATGAGTAAACATTTTTTTTTTTGTAAAAAGATATAAATAGAGCATTGCGATAAATAAATGTTCCCAATAACACAGGCAAAACGAGAACAAATCTCAGTACGGAGAAGAAGACAACTGAGGCTTTTGAAATGTGGTGCTAAAAATAATGCTGACAATTAGATGAATAGATCATGTAGCTAATGAAGAACAACTGAAGTATAATGGAAAAGAAAAGATATTTATGGCATAACTTGACTAAATGTAGTGACAGTTTGACATAACACATGCTGAAGCATCACGGAATGGATTAATTTGGTAATGCAAGCAGGTATGGGGCGGAGTAAAAGTGTAGAGGATATCAATGCTTGAACACAATTAGATTCAAATTAATGCAGAGTGCTGTAGATGTTCAGATGTGAACTGAATTGGCCAATGCAAGCTAACGTGAAAAGCTGCATCAGACCACTCTTCGTATTCATAATAGCAACAACACGTATCTCGTATACGTAATAGTGTTCCAGATGATGTCTTGATCTATGAAAGCCGTCTGTTAGATACGTCTTTCATATTGTGTATCTATACGCAAGTTGCGAATCACTCACATAGCTCAAAGACTATCGAACCATTTGTGAATCATCTTCACCAAAAGATAAGAATGACACTTATCGAAACGTCGCGGATTTTTGATGCAGCTACCCGGATGGAAGCCCGAGAAGATTTCATCAGCATATCTAACCACTGCTCTCCTCTGCTAGGGAAGTTATCTTTTCTTTCGTGCTACAGCATACCTGCGAGTTATACGTTGAGTGCAGAGCAATGGCGATCAATCAGGCGGGTAGGCAGTTATATTTAGTTCGAATACGGCCACGTCGTGAACAATCTTGCTCTTATTCTTCCTACGGTTACCGTTTGTAATAGCTTACATCGTTCTACGTGTTAAGTCCAAATGATATTATCTTTTAGGTTGGCGAGACGGGCGTTTCTAAGCAGCAGTGTTCAGGATTTGTGATGGTAGAGTTTATTTGGTAGCGTTGTGTTGGCATAGTTATATATTAAGTGATTCCTTTTGAGCTTCTCAGATGCGTTTTTGTTGTAAACAACTTTAGGGCTTTGTCTGGTGCGCGTCATTGTCTCATACAGTGAAGATTACTACCTACTTTTGTTCGAGACATCAGCAGCTATCCTTCGCTTTCCGTTTTACTTCCTCACTCACCAAACAGTATTACGGAAACTTGAAGGCATGTGGAGTAAATTTTCTGTTCTTGAGAATATATGGTATACGTGGTCCCTTGGACGACAAGTCTACCTGCCGTTCGTGAACCCTCATACTTATTCACTGAATAATAACTGAAATTTATTTCAGGTTTCACTTTAAGGGGAGGTTTACTATCTTTTGGATCAAAAATCGATTTTTTAAAAAAAATTGCATTTTTGGATCTATAAAAGTGTTTATAATCCACTCCTGAAATGGTTTTACCGAATATGCAACGGAAATGATTGTTATTCGTGATTAAGCAAAAAAAAAAACCGCCTTCCTGAAATTGGCCATTTTCACGCACCAGGTTTTTTGTTTGAGAGGACGAGTTATTGTACCGGTGCTGGGGAGGAAACACACAAAATTTAAATGAAAGTTTGGAGGCGTGTGCCTGGAAGTTAGTCCTCAAGCATTTGCATTCTGGTGCGAAAACTGTGGAGATTGCGACTTTCATGGCAGTGAGCAGCTTCAACGAAGGGTATTCAGCAATTCTGAAGAACATGACAACGATGGACGCCACCCCGGGACTCTATTCGACGCAGTTCGCCAAGCATTCGGACGACCACCGGATTAAAGCGGCCGAAAACCGCTCGTCACCGGCTATACGAACGGCTCTGGTGTAGCGCAGGATGGCCCAGATCGAGCAGAACGCCCTCTATCAGGAAGAAGAAGGACTAGTTTATGGATCCGGAATATTACATTTATTTGTAGTCAAAACTTCAAACGCGTTTTTCTTGAAATGACTTTTTTTTTTTTTTTATCGCGCGGTATGAAAGAGGAAGCCGCCTGGTAGAATTTTGCACAGAGCACAACTTAATCATAGCTATCACTTGGTTTCAAAATCATGAAAGGAGGTTGAATACATGTAAGAACCCTGGAGATACTAAAAGGTATCAGATAGATTATATAATGGTAAGACAGAGATTTAGGAACCAGGTTTTAAATTGTAAGACATTTCCAGGAGCAGATGTGGACTCTGACCACAATCTATTGGTTATGAACCGTAGATTAAAACTGAAGAAACTGCAAAAAGGTGGGAATTTAAAGAGATGGGACCTGGATAAACTGAAAGAACCAGAGGTTGTACAGAGTTTCAGGGAGAGCATAAGAGAACAATTGACAGAAACAGGGGAAAGAAGTAGAGTAGGAGAAGAATGGGTAGCTTTGAGCGATGAAGTAGTGAAGGCAGCAGAGGATCATGTAGGTAAAAAGACGAAGGCTAGTAGAAATCCTTGGGTAACAGAAGAAATATTGAATTTAATTGATGAAAGGAGAAAATATAAAAATGCAGTAAATGAAGCGGGCAAAAAGGAATACAGACGTCTCAAAAATGAGACCGACAGGAAGTGCGAAATGGCTAAGCAGGGATGGCTAGAGGACAAATGTAGGATGTACAGGCTTATCTCACTAGGGGTAAGATAGATACTGCCTACAGGAAAATTAAAGAGACCTTTGGAGAAAAGAGAACCACTTGTATGAATATCCAGAGCTCAGATGGAAACCCAGTTCTAAGCAAAGAAGGAAAAGCAGAAAGGTGGAAGGAGTATATAGAGGGTCTATACAAGGGCGATGTACTTGAAGACAATATTATGGAAATGGAAGAGGATGTAGATGAAGATGAAATGGGAGATACGATACTGCGTGAAGAGTTTCACACAGCACTGAAAGACCTGAGTCGAAACAAGGCCCCCGGAGTAGACAACATTCCATTGGAACTACTGACGGCCTTGGAAGAGCCAGTCCTGACAAAACTCTACCATCTGGTGGGCAAGATGTATGAAACAGACGAAATACCCTCAGACTTCAAGAAGAATATAATAATTCCAATCCCAAAGAAAGCAGGTGTTGACAGATGTGTAAATTACCGAACTATCAGTTTAATAAGCCACAGCTGCAAAATACTAACTCGAATTCTTTACAGACGAATGGAAAAACTAGTAGAAGCCGACCTCGGGGAAGATCAGTTTGGATTCCGTAGAAATAGTGGAACACGTGGGGCAATACTGACCCTATGACTTATCCTAGAAGAAAGATTAAGGAAAGGCAAACCTACGTTTCTAGTATTTGTAGACTTAGAGAAAGCTTTTGACAATGTTGACTGGAATACTCTCTTTCAAATTCTAAAGGTGGCAGGGGTAAAATACGGGGAGTGAAAGGCTATTTACAATTTGTACAGGAACCAGATGGCAGTTATAAGAGTCGACTGACATGAAAGGAAGCAGTGGTTGGGAAGGGAGTAAGACAGGGTTGCAGTCTCTCCCCGATGTTATTCAATCTGTATATTGAGCAAGCAGAGAAGGAAACAAAAGAAAAATTCGGAGTAGGTATTAAAATCCATGGAGAAGAAATAAAAACTTTGTGGTTCGCCGATGACATTGTAATTCTGTCCGAGACAGCAAAGGACTTAGAAGTTCAGTTGAACGGAATGGACAGTGTCTTGAACGGAGGATATATGATGAACATCAACAAAAGCAAAACGAGAATAATGGAATGTAGTGGAATTAAGTCGGGTGATGCTGAGGGAATTAGATTAGGAAATGAGACACGTAAAGTAGTAATGAGGTAAGAGACTTTGATTAAGAGCAAATTATTATTAAGCAGTGTCTTTGAAAGAGTATGCCGAAAATGGCGAAGCTGGTCGAATGTTCACGTGCTACTGTCGTGAGCATCTACGGAAAGAGGTAGGAGGACCGGAAACTATGAAATGGTTGAACGAACAAAATGCTTCACAGAACGTGAAGGTTGGAGACTTGTTTGCTCTGTGGAGTAGATTACATGGTGATGTGTGGCATCTCTGCCGAAAGAGCACAATCCTGGTGCACACACAAGTGTTTCGGAGCACACCGTTCATCGTACATTGTTGAACAAGGAGCTCCGCAAAAAAATGGTTCAAATGGCTCTGAGCACTATGGGACTTAACTGCTGTGGTCATCAGTCCCCTAGAACTTAGAACTACTCAAACCTAGCTAAGCTGAGGACATCACACACATCCATGCCCGAGGCTGGATTCGAACCTGCAACCGTAGCGGTTGCGCGGTTCCAGACTGTAGCGCCTAGAACCGCTCGACCACCCTGGCCGGCGGAGCTCCGCAGCAGACCGCCCGTCCGTGTTCAAATGTTGAGCCAATGGCATCGTCAGTTACGATTTCAGTGGGCACGGGACCATCGGGATTCGATAGTCGATAAATGGAAACGTATCGGCCCTTCGGATGAATCACATTTTTGCTACACAATATCGATGGTCGTCTCCTCAAACGCCGTCATCGAGGTGAACGATGACTCGAAACGTGCAGAGGGCCATGGACGCAGTCTGGTGGGAGCAGTACTATACTGTGGGAGACATTCTCCTCCGCTTCCATGGGACCTGTGGTCGTAATCGAAGACAAGCTGACACCTGCGAACCACCTGTATTTTTGTCATGTTATTAATGTTAAACAGTTATTTCAGCTTGAAGCAACTATGACTTCTGGAAATCAAAAATGAAAGGGTGCAACGTCAATCTTTAATAATAATCTGGATCTGATTATTATTGAGGTGATAAATTCTGTTTACCACCCTATTGGGTACTTTATTTGAATCAGCAAAATTGAATATAATAGTATTGTCGATGATATTGCTTGGACAATAAAATATTTAATTGATGATTCATTTATCATTATATTTTATTTCATGTGTGTTCCCAGACGACGGCGACATCTTTCATCAGTGTAACTGTCCGTGTCTCGGACTCAGAACTGTGCTACAGTGGTTTGAGGAGCAGCCACTGTGATCAAACTCACTTGATGTTAATCCTATGGAACCCGTCTGGGTCGCTATCGAGCGCAAACCAGCGGCCCATTATTTACGCGAATTACGTGACCGGTACACACACATCTAATGCCACATACCTCCACAAACATACTAGCAAACTGTCGGATCCTGATACGCAGAATCAGTGATATATCTCGTTCCAAAGATGGACAAACAAGCTATTAAGTACGTGGTCGTAATGTTTTGGTTCATCAGTGTACATTTTCTTCGTGTAGGTAGCTCTCCTGGAGGAATAGCAACTTCAGTACATTTCCAATTAGATTAATCGCGTATAAGGAACGTTGACACGGGGTCCTCCGTAGTGTGTTCAGGATTGTATTACTACTAAACCGTTTCCCAGCAGGGGCACTGGACAGAAACCGACAGCGCTTAGGTACGGACGTGATGCCCAGCAGTATTCCTGCTTGATATAATTGCCCTCGAATAACAGTCGGATGCGAGTTGCACTTGACGGAGTCCGATGCAATCAAAATGTAAATAGCCGCCAACTAACTAGGATTCAGCGCAGCGTCGCATTCCAGCTGCCGTTAATCCGAAGTCCTACTGACTAAATTATACGCGAGCCCCTTACTCTCCGCTTAAGCTGAGCTCTTGGCGTCTCCATAATCGCAACTCCTTCTGTTAGGGAAACGTGTATTAAAATCACATAGATCACATCGTCTAACTTCTTTTGCGAGGATAATGTTTATTCAAAGGCAAAACGCAACTTATTTTAAGACACCTCCGGTAAGAGCTGAATCAAAAGCTCATGGTTCCATTGTGTTCTTAGCCACAACTACACGGAATTTTCTTCACACTAGCTGTCACTAGTGGATGATGAACATCTCTTGCAGTCCTCAAGCATTCTATTATTTTTCTAGTCGGTTTAAAAAAAATCGTTCGAACAACATGCTGGGTCAAAACGTTTGTTATTCGATGTTATGGCCAAGTATACGCTGTAGTAGTATATTTGTTTTTAGTATCTCACTGAGTTAGTATACTCACTATGGCCATTAAAATTGCTACATGAAGAAGGAATGCAGATGTTAAACGGGCACTTATTGGACAAATAGATTATACTAGAACTGACATGTGATTACATTTTCAGGCAATTTGGGTGCATAGATCCTGAGAAATTAGTACCCGTAACAACCACCTCTGGCCGTAATAACGGCCTTGATACGCCTGGGCATTGTGTTAAACACAACTTGGATGGCGCGTACATGTACAACTGCCCATGCAGCTTCAACACGATACCACAATTCATTGATAGTAGTGGCTGGCGTATTGTGACGAGCCAGTTACTCGGCCACCATTGACCAGACGTTTTCAGTTGGTGAGAGATCTGGAGAATGTGCTGGTCAGGGCAGCAGTCGAACATTTTCTGTATCCAGAAAGGCCCATACTGGACCTGCAACATGCGCTCGTGCATTATCCTGCTGAAATGTAGGGTTTCGCAGGGATCGAATGAAGGTAGAGACACGGGTCGTAACACATCTGAAATGTAACGTCCACTGTTCAACGTGCTGTCAATGCGAACAAGAGGTGACCGAGACGTGTAACCAATGGCACCCCATACCATCACGCCGGGTGATACGCCAGTATGGCGATGACAAATACACGCTTCGAATGTGCATTCACCGCGATGTCGCCAAACACCGATGAAACCATCATGATCCTGTAAACACAACCTGGATTCATTCGAAAAAATGACGTTTTGTCATTAGTGCACCCAGATTCGTCGTTGAGTACACCATCGCATGTGCTCCAGTCTGTGATGCAGCGTCAAGGGTAACCACAGCCATGGTCTCCGAGCTGACAGTCCATGCTGCTGCAAACGTCGTCGAACTTTTCGTGCAGATGGTTGATGTCTTGAAAACTTTCCCATCTGTTGACTCAGGGATCGAGGCGTGGCTGCACGATCTCTTACAGCCATGCGGATAAGATGCCTGTCATCTCGACTGCTAGTGATACGAGCCCGTTGGGATACAGCACGGCAATCCGTATTTCCCTCCTGAATGCACCGATTCCATATTCTGCTAACAGTCATTGGATCTCGACCAAAGCGAGCAGTAATATCGCGATACGATAAACCGAAATCGTCATAGGCTACAATTCGACCTTTATCAAAGTCGGAAACGTGATGGTACGCATTTCTCCTCTTTACACGAGGCATCACAGCAACGTTTCACCAGGCAACGCCGGTCAACTGCTGTTTGTGAATGAGATATTAGTTGGAAACCTTCCTCGCGTCAGTACGTTTTAGCTGTCGCCACTGGCGCCAACCTTGAGTGAATGCTCTGAAAAGCTAATCATTTGCATAACACAGCATCTTATTCCTGTCGGTTAAATTCTGCGTCTATAGCACGTCATCGTGGTGTAGCAATTTTAATGGACAGTAGTGTAGATGGACTTCGTCATAAAGCAGTACTCTAGAAATTCATTGAATTTCAGAAGCGACATTTTATGGACCAATGGATGGGCGATTGTCTCTCCTGAAAAATTGTAACATTCGCTGCGCGTACAGTACCAGTTGCGTACCAGTCACTATGACAGCGACCATAGGAATAAGCTCATCCTCCTCGTCCTCGCCGTTGAGGGCAGCAGCACACAGAGTAATGTCTTCATCGCCGTATCAGATGAGCAACCACTGCCAGTCGCACGACGAGAGCCGATTTTATGCAAAGAGTGTCACCTATCACTATTTTCTGGGTACTTCGCTACAATTAAGGGTCCACTCACGAGTGTTCCTCTGACGTCTTATAACTGCGACGGTGTAACGAAAGATGCGACTGAAGGGATGAAAGGTATAAGGCTGGGTTCAATGATTATGCATAACTGTGAACGATGGTGGTTTGTGACTGCGATCCGACCGGAAGAAGTGTACCAGGCAGAGAAACACAGAAGTAAAACTGGACAATATGGTGCGGCGCGCCGCAGTCTGCAGAGACAAAATACATCTGGTTTCTATAGAGGGAATGTTAAATGATGCAGTATACATCGGGACTAGAACATTCCTACTCTGAAATGATAATTAAATCAAGACCCTGCGCTGCCGACAGGCGTTGATATACATCAAGGGGCAGTTGGAAAAGTGTGCCCCGATTGGGACTCGAACCGGGGATCTCCTGCTTGCATGGCAGACGCTCTGTTAATCAGAGCCATCGAGGGCACAGAAGATATTGCGACTGCAGGGACTTACCACTTGCACGCTCCCCGTGAGACTCACATTCCCAACTTAATGCCCACACACTACATTCGTAGTGCCACGGCCCATTACACTCATTAATCGCGGCCGATAATCTTACTGAGCCCCGTAAGAGTTCGGGCAATACGTGTGCATCCGCACAGGAGGAGGAGGTCAATGGTCTTTTAGCCTTAACTATATGAAGATGGTATCTGCTCTTTCGGACATGCCCAAAAGAACAGATACCATCTTCATATATTCCTACTCTGTTTCGTCACCTCAGGGAGAGGTTCTCTTCCAGAAGAAGAAAGCCACTGCTCGGACATCTCTCGATGCTCAATGTGAGTTCCAACACGTTTATCTCCTTTCTTTGCACATTGCCCCACTGAACATAACTGGGAGATTATTGGACGATATCTAGTATGGGCTGTATAATCGGTAACATCCTGTGATCAGAGATGAAAATAGATGGAAAGATAAATAGAAACAGATATGGTTTTGTAACCATATCCCGTGGATATTTTGATGAACATCTTATGAATAATAAAAAATTTTGCCAGGCTTGGAACCAATCCCACAATTTTTCCATTTCCCAGCTGTTGCCTACCATGGGGATACCTGAGCACCTCACAAACCTGAATCGCACTTCAATGACACTGATATGCTATTCCCACATACCCCACTGAAGAACCTCAGGCTGCCGGTGTGGCCGAGCGGTTGTAGACGCTTCAGTCTGGAGCCGCGCGACCGCTACGTCACAGGTTCGAATCATGCCTCGGGCGTGGATGTGTGTGATGTCCTTAGGTTAGTTAGGTTTAAGTAGTTCTTAGTTCTAGGGGACTGATGACCTCAGATGTAAAGTCCCACAGTGCTCAGCGCCATTTGAACCATTTTGAAGAACCTCTAGTGATGGGGTTTTGAAATCATACCGAAAACATCAATGTAGGTAAAAGTGTGAGTCAGACCTAGAGGTGTACGTACAGACTGACTCATCCTTATGGCGACAGTTGAGATCGAGTCGCAACCTCTGTAGGACAGACTTCCATCCAGCAACAGAAGGCGAACGGTACAGCCTCCTCTCCCAGGCGAATCCAGTGCGCTGTCAAGTTGTACAGGCCGGCTACAGAGGTCGCTCTGAGAGCGGAACTACGTGTCACGTCAGGAATCACGTGGGACAAATAGTGCGGAGCTTAATATCACTGCGCACTGGAATATACGTCATCCTCCGCAGCCTAACTGGAAAGTGTCTTCGATAGTGTGTTCCACCATGCAGGGAGGTTTTGCTCCAGAGTTCCTGGGAACTTGTCGCCCAGAGCCAGCTCCAGTTCCAGTCGTAATCGCCGCCACTACCACATCGTGCTCACGTATCCAAAGAAAATACTCCGTTCTTCGACAACTCCTATGGTGGATGGAGAACCGTTTTGTGTATTAATTGGACTTAATCTCCGAGCAGGAATGTCGCGAGCTAGAATACCGTACAAATATCTCCTAAAGTTGAATATTTCTGTGTCATTTAATAAATGTGTGTTTTTGGAAACAGGACTCCCAATTATTTCAGTTGTTACCCATATAGGTATACATGACGTCTGGTTGTGTGTAGCGGCCTTGTTTAAACTGGCATCAACGGCACATCAGAGGTTGGTGACGAAGTGTAACTACTGCTTTCCGTGCCGTCTAACGCCCGGCTTTCCGGATTTGGAAGGAGCGCCTGGTCCCCGGCACGAATCCGCCCGCCGGACTTGTGTCGAGGTCCGGTGAGCCGGCCAGCCTGCGGATGGTTTTTAGGCAGTTTTCCATCTGCCTCGGCTAGTTCCTCTTATTCTGCCCCAGCTACACTATGTTGGCGATTGCTGCGCAAACAAGTTCTCCACGTAAGAGTACACCAACATTACTCTACCACGCAAACATAGGCGTTACACTCGTCTGGTGTGAGACGTTCCCTGTGTGAGGGAGGGGGGGGGGGGGGGTCTACTGGGCATCGAACCGCACAATAACCGTGAAAGTGTGGTTCGGTGTGGGGGCGGCGGAGAAGTGAAGTATAGCTGCAGTAGTCGTCGTGGAGTTGTGGATCACTGCGGCTGCGGCGGGGACGGAGCCTCTTCGTCGTTTCTAGGTCCCCAGTTAACATACAATACAACAGAACTACTGCTCTGGAAAGCAGCACATCTTTTGGTTGACATAATTTCATATTTTTGCAAGTTCATTGATTTCATACTCGTCATCCATTTTTTCCATTTAAGTAAATTTAGTTCAGCTCATGTAGAAAGAAGGGAATCGTCAATTGCATCTCAGAAAAGTGTGATAGAATGGCTCTTATTCTTTATGTACATAAAAGATCTGACTGACAGGGTGAGCAGCAATTTACGGCTGTTTGATGATGACGCTGTGGTTTACAGGAAGGTGTCGTCGAGTGACTGGAGGAGGATAAGACTGACTTAGAAAGTTCGCTGCTAGTTGGCATCTTGCTCTAAATGTAGAAGACTGCAAGTTAATGAGGATGAGTATGAAGAACCATCTTGTAACTTTCGAATAAAGCGTTAGCAGTGTGCTGCTTAAACACACACACACACACACACACACACACACACACACACACACACACACACACACACACAGCGCTGCAGAGCGATATGAAATGGGACGAGCTCGTAGTAAGGAAGGCTAATGATCGATTTCAGTTTATTTGAAGAATTTTCGGAAAATGTAGCTCATCTACAAAGTATAGGGCGTAAGGAATGCTAGTGGGACCCGCTGTTGAACAGAGCTCGAGTATTTGGGATGCCCATCAGGTCGGATGTTAAGAAGACATCGAAGCAATTCAGAGGCGTGCCGCTAGATGCCACCGGTGGGCTCGATCAGAACGCAGGTATTACAGAGATCTTGGTGAACTCATATGGCATATCTGGATTGAAGACGGAGTTCTTTCCGCGAGGCTCTATTGAGGGAACTTACAGAACCGGCGTTTGAGACTGACTGCAGAACGGTTCTACTGCCACCAACGTAAAATTCGCGTATGGACTAAGAATATAAGATGAGAGAAATTAGGGCTCTTACAGAGGCATACAGACAGTCGTTTTTCTCTCGCTCTGTTTGCGAGTGGAGCAGGAGAGGAAATAGCTAGTAGTGGTACAGAGTGCTGTGCGCCATACACCGTACGAAGGCTTGGAGAGTACCTATGTATGTAGATGAAACTGTATGTTGGTTTGTCCCCGGACGGAAATGGAAATCAAAACCTTGCCCGAATGCTACGGAACTGATATTCCGGTTACTCGAAGGCTCTGGTGTGCATAGATTAAATTTACACTCTTAAGCGAACGTATTTTCAATTAAGGAAAAAGCCAACCTACAAATGAATGTGGTATTATTATGTAACTGTTACTGTGTGTGCGTGTCTAACATTGATGAAACTTTTCAGGTTGGAAATGGGAACACAGTATACCTATTGGAAGTGTACGTGCAGTTTAATGCCGTATTTCTGACTTCCAGAAATGGCTAATCATTGGTATGAGGGACGTAACAGCATTATAATCTCACAGACAGTTGACTGTAATGCAAAGATTGCAGAACAAGTAGTGATCAAAAGGACTCAGGAAGACGATGTGGCATGGGTCTTCCAGAACGATCTCAGTGCTAGAAGATCGTAGGATTGTTCGATTCACTTTGACGAATAGACTGATGACAACAGCTAAAATCTTGGCTGAGATTACAAGCAGACTGTCACTATGGAACGTTGGCAACAGATTATAGGTGACTCGTTGACATCTTCAGTTGCCGTGCGTCGTTTACCTCCGACACCATCCCACAGACACACGCACCATAAAGAGCGGGAGTCAACGCGTATACTGAGTAGCATTCTGTGGTGATCAGTGATGTGTCTTTCTTCTGCTTGTGACAGCCAGATCAACGCTAACGTGTCCGTAGACAACCTGGTGGAAGGAACAGGATTGAGCGATTCCAGAGACCAATAACTCTACAAATCCTGGAATGATGGAGGTATTGATCACAACACGACAAGGGAACTGATTTCGTAATTGTTGAAGAGAGGGTTGAATTATCATAAATACGTGCCAAAAATGGTATACCCTGTCGTCATAATCTTTATGACCGTGGTACCAAAAGCCGTATTCGAACACCTCACAAGGCAGATCACACGACAAACGCCCGAGGAATGGTAGGATAGTTGAGTAGCCATCCCAGTCCCCTAATTTCATGTCTTAGAAGCATGGGAAGACGTGTATTCCTCTAATCCAGCAATCAGCTAGCAATCTTCAGGAACTGAGACAGTATGTACCACGACCAACGAATACGTGTGTGTAATAGTGCTCGTGGAGCCCACAGTTCATTACTGACGCTGATAGTCATTACTTTCGAATGGAATGGAATAAAAACATTGAATACCCCTGAAGGGTTGAACAGACTTTGATAAATATCGAACTGCTGCTTCGTGGTTCTACACTTAGCATTTGCGTCGCTTGTTGTTGTTGTTGTTGTGGTCTTCAGTCCTGAGACTGGTTTGATGCAACTCTCCATGCTACTCTATCCTGTGCTAGCTTATTCATCTCCCAGTACCTACTGCAACCTACATCCTTCTGAATCGGCCTAGTGTAGTCATCTCTTTGTCTCCCTCAACGATTTTTATCCTCCACGCTGCCCTCCAATACCAAATTGGTGACCCCTTGATGCCTCAGAATATGTCCTACCAACCGATCCCTTCTTCTGGTCAAGTTGTGCAACAAAATTCTCTTCTCCCCAATCCTATTCAATACTTCCTCATTAGTTATGTGATCTACCCATCTAATCATCAGCATTCTTCTGTAGCACCACATTTCAAAAGTTTATATTCTCTTCTTGTCCAAGCTATTTATCGTCCATACATGGCTACACTCCATACAAATACTTTCAGAAATGACTTCCTGACACTTAAATCTATACTCGATGTTAACAAATTTCTCTTCTTCAGAAACGCTTTCCTTGCCATTGCCAGTCTACATTTTATATCCTCTCTACTTCGACCATCATGTTATTTTGCTCCCCAAATAGCAAAACTCCTCTACTACTTTAAGTGTCTCATTTCCTAACCTAATTCCCTCAGCATCACCCGACTTAATTCGACTACATTCCATTATCCTCGTTATGCTTTTGTTGATGATCATCTCATATCCTCCTTTCAAGACACTCACCATTCCGTTCAACTGCTCTTCCAAGTCCTTTGCTGTCTCTGACAGAATTACGATGTCATCGGCGAACCTCAAAGTTTTTATTTCTTCTCCATGGATTTTAATACCTACTCCGAATTTTTCTTTTGTTTCCTTCACTGCTTGGTCAATATACAGGTTGAATAACATCGAGGAGAGACTACAACCCTGTCTCACTCCCTTCCCAACCACTGCTTCCCTTTCATGTCCCTCGACTCTTATGACTGCCATCTGGTTTCTGTACAAATTGTAAATAGCCTTTCGCTCCCTGTATTTTACCCTTGCCACCTTCAGAATTTGAAAGAGAGTATTGCAGTCAACATTGTCAAAAGCTTTCTCTAAGTCTACAAATGCTAGAAACGTAGGTTTGCCCTTCCTTATTCTAGCTTCTAAGATAAGTCGTAGGGTCAGTATTGCCTCACGTGTTCCAGTATTTCTACGGAATCCAAACTGATCTTCCCCGAGGTCGGCTTCTACTAGTTTTTCCATTCGTCTGTAAATAATTCGTGTTAGTATTTTGCAGCTGTGACTTATTAAACTGATAGTTCGGTAATTTTCAAATCTGCCAACACCTGCTTTCTTTGGGATTGGAATTATTATATTCTTCTTGAAGTGTGAGGATATTTCGCCTGTCTCATACATCTTGCTCACCAGATGGTAGAGTTTTGTCAGGACTGGCTCTCCCAAGGCCGTCAGTAGTTCCAATGGAATGTTGTCTACTCCGGGGGCCTTGTTTCGACTCAGGTCTTTCAGTGCTCTGTCAAACTCTACACGCAGTATCGTATCTCCCATTTCGTCATCTACATGCTCTTCCATTTCCATAATATTGTCCTCAAGTACATCGCCCTTGTATAGACCCTTTATATACTCCTTCCACCTTTCTGCTATCCCTTCTTTGCTTAGAACTGGGTTTCCATTTGAGCTCTTAATATTCATACAAGTGGTCCTCTTTTCTCCAAAGGTCTCTTTAATTTTCCTGTAGGCAGTATCTATCTTACCCCTAGTGAGATAAGCCTGTACATCCTTACAGCTGTCCTCTAGCCATCCCTGCTTAGCCATTTCGCACTTCCTGTCGGTCTCATTTTTGAGACGTCTGTATTCCTTTTGGCCTGCTTCATTTACTGCATTTTTATATTTTCTCCTTCCATCAATTAAATTCAATAGTTTTTCTGTTACCCAAGGATTTCTACTAGCCTTCGTCTTTTTACCTACTTGATCCTCTGCTGCCTTCACTACTTCATCCCTCAAAGCTACCCATTCTTCTCCTACTCTACTTCTTTCGCCTGTTTCTGTCAATTGTTCCCTTATGCTCTCCCAGAAACTCTTTACAACCTTTGGTTCTTTCAGTTTATCCAGGTCCCATCTCTTTAAATTCCCACCTTTTTGCAGTTTCTTCAGTTTTAAACTGCAATTCATAACCAATAGATTGTAGTCAGAGTCCACATCTGCTCCTGGAAATGTCTTACAATTTAAAACCTGGTTCCTAAATCTCTGTCTTACCATTATATAATCTATCTGATACCTTTTAGTATCTCCAGGGTTCTTCCATGTATACAGCCTCCTTTCATGATTCTGAAACCAAGTGATAGCTATGATTAAGTTGTGCTCTGTGCACAATTCTACCAGGCGGCTTCCTCTTTGGTTTCTTTGCGAGAGTCCATATTCACCTACTACGTTTCCTTCTCTCCCTTTTCCTACTACCGAATTCCAGTCACCCATGACTATTAAATTTTCATCGCCCTTCACTATCTGAATAATTTCTTTTATTTGATCATAGATTTCTTCAATTTCTTCGTCATATGCAGAGCTAGTTGGCATATAAACTTGTACTACTGTAGTAGGTGTGGGCTTCGTATCTATCTTGGCCACAATAATGCGTTCACTATGCTGTTTGTAGTAGCTTACCCGCATTCCTATTCATTATTAAACCTACTCCTGCATTACCCCTATTTGATTTTGTGTTTATAATCCTGTAGTCACGTGACCAGAAGTCTCGTTTTTCCTGCCACCGAACTTCTCTAATTCCCACTATGTCTAACTTTAACCGATCCATTTCCCTTTTTAAATTTTCTAACCTACCTGCCCGATTAAGGGATCTGACATTCCACGCTCCTATCCGTAGAACGCCAGTTTTCTTTTTCCTGATGATGACGTACTCTTGAGTAGTTCCCGCCCGGAGATCCGAATGGGGGACTATTTTACCTCCGGAATATTTTACCCAAGAGGAGGCCATCATCATTTAATCTTACAGTAAAGCTGCATGCCCTCGGGAAAAATTACGGCCGTAGTTTCCCCTTGCTTTCAGCCTTTCGCAGTACCAGCACCGCGAGGCCATTTTGGTTTATTGTTACAGTATATTTACGATTATATGATTGCAGTTTTGTTGAGATGGCAGCACAAGATACTGAAACTGTGATCCAAGATAGTTCGTTCGTTGCTGTACGCCGGCCGGGGTGGCCGAGCGGTTCTAGGCCCTACAGTATGGAACCGCGCGACCACTACGGTCGCAGGTTCGAATCCTCCCTCGGGCATGGATGTGTGCTATGTCCTTTGGTTGGTTAGGCTTAAGTAGTTCGAAGTTCTAGGCAACGGATGACCTCAGAATTTAAGTCCCATAATGCTCAGAGCCTTTTGAACCATTGCTGTACGGTCTTTCAACCGCTGTTACACAAGTACACAGCATGCAAACAGTATGGTATGTGAATGAATTAAATGTTAAGTGACATCAGAGCTTCAGGTTTTTCATTCAATTTTATTTCATTAGCAGGTTGACGGACGGTGCAGATGAAGAAGCAGCCAGAGGTTCTTGATGTGTGTGTGTGTGTGTGTGTGTGTGTATGTGTGTGTGTGTGTGTGTGTGTGTGTAGGGAGGGAGGGGGGAGAGAGTGGGAGAGGGAGAGGGAGAGGGGATATATATATATATATATATATATATAATGGTTCGAATGGCTCTGAGCACTATGCGTCTTAACATCTTTGGTCATCAGTCCCCTTGAACTTAGAAATACTTAAACCTAGCTAACCTAAGGACATCACACAACACCCAGTCATCACGAGCGTGAGAAAATCCCTGACCCCGCCGGGAATCGAACCCGGGAACCCGAGCGCGGGAAGCGAGAACGCTACCGCACGATCACGAGCTGCGGGCAGAGAGAGAGAGAGAGAGGGAGAGAGAGAGAGAGACTAGGGATCTAGGGATGGGGCGGGGTGGCGTGTTCTAACGCTGAATTAAAACTGGAGTGCGCGTGGTGTGTAGTATTTCCAGGGCAATAACGTCGCTGCTGGTTATGTCGCTGCGAATGCGTGAGTGCGAGTGTGTGTGTAATGGAGTCGCAAGTATTTCATTAGGGCACGCCGCCACACGCCGGGCGCCCCTCGGTATGGGCCCGGTCGCATTCCACGGTTCCATCGGCGCCGCCCGAGCCCGCCCCAGGGGCGCCTCGCGACGCCACGTCGCTCCAGCCGACGGCTAGCTGGCTGGCGCCGCTGCCAGCACATCGGCGTTGTCGACACGCGATCTCACAGGCTGTTAGCAGCACAGTTTTACTAATGTTCACTGAAGGTAACTTCCCGGTGGACGCCAACGATGAACGACAGCAGGGACCAATCACACCGCTGACCATAAAAATGCAGCCGTAGGAAGGCTACGAAGTAACGAAATTTTATACAATTGAGCATATATGCCTACGGTGTAAATGTATGGTCAAAAGCATCCGGACACATATTAGTGGACTTTAATTTGGCGAGTGTCCTCCATTCAGATTTATGATAGGTTGAACTCTAAAAGCTCCGCCCGAACAGGCCATGAAGGTCCAATGGTTTCGATCGGCCACCGTGTCGTCCTGAGCCCACAGGCGTCACTGGATGCGGATATGGAGGAGCATGTGGTCAGCACACCGCTCTCCCAGTTTACGGGACTTCTCGTTCAAGTAGCTCCTCAGTTTGCCTCACAGGGACTGAGTGCACCCAGCTTGCCGACAACGGTCGGCAGACCGAATGGTCTCCCATCTAAGAGCTAACCCAGGAGGACAGCGTTTTACTTCGGTGATATTACGGGAACCGATGTTAACACTCCAGCAAGGCCGTTGGCTCGTTGAACTCTGCTGGGGACATTTTCAGAGAGGTGTCTTAAAGTCTGTGGAGGAATGGCTGCACGTTCTTCCCCATGAGACGAAACTTGTAACTAGGCTGTTTAGGTTCTTATATTGGTAACGCCACCGCCACGTAGCGCTCTATATGAAAATCACTGGCTGTGCTGTGTGCAGTCTGTGGCTGAGTGGCATTGTTGGAATTTGCTATTGTAGTGTTGGGCAATTGGGTGTTAACAGCGCGTAGCGTTGCGCAGTTGGAGGTGAGCCGCGAGCAGTGGTGGAGGTGGGGAGAGAGATGGCGGCATTTTGAGAGCAGACGATCTGGACGTGTGTCCATCAGAAAGAGTAAATTTGTAATATTGGATATCATGGATGGAAGTGAAACATGGACGATAAATAGTTTGGACAATAAGAGAATAGAAGCTTTCGAAATGTGCTACAGAAGAATGCTGAAGATTAGATGGGTAGGTCACATAACTAATGAGGAAGTATTGAATAGGATTGGGGAGAAGAGAAGTTTGTGGCACAACTTGACCAAAAGAAGGGATCGGTTGGTAGGACATGTTCTGAGACATCAAGGGATCACCAATTTCGTATTGGAGGGCAGCGGGGAGGGTAAAAATCGTAGAGGGAGACCAAGAGATGAATACACTAAGCAGATTCAGAAGGATGTAGGTTGCAGTAAGTACTGGAAGGTGAAGAAGCTTGCACAGGATAGAGTAGCATGGAGAGCTGCATCAAACCAGTCTCAGGACTGAAGACCACAACAACAACAACAACGGACTGATATATTATGACTTTAGAACACCATTAAGGTAAATAAATTGTTTGTTCTCTATTAAAATCTATGCCTATAAGTAGATAGTGTCTTCAGTAGTTTGAATCTTTTATTTAGCTGGCATTAGTGGCGCTCGCTGTATTGCAGTAGTTCGAGTAACGAAGATTTTTGGGAGGTAAGTGATTTGTGAAATGTATAGGTTAATTTAGTCAGGGCCATTCTCTTGTAAGGAATATTGAAAGTCAGATTGCGTTGCGCTAAAAAATATTGTGTGTCAGTTTAAGAATAGTCATGTATAATTTTTCTAAGGGGACGTTTCAAACTGAAAAAGGCAGTAATGTGGGACGATGCGATTTGTAGCGAAT
The DNA here is from genome assembly GCF_023897955.1 of Schistocerca gregaria. Lineage (NCBI taxonomy): Eukaryota > Metazoa > Arthropoda > Insecta > Orthoptera > Acrididae > Schistocerca > Schistocerca gregaria. Next base: position 310,934,886 of record NC_064922.1, on the reverse strand, counting down.
TCGACGTTCTAAGTCACCCTAAAGATGTTCCAGTGGGTTCAAGTTGGGATTCTGCTTAGGAAAGTCAATTTCAGGAATGTAGCTGTCCACAAACCACTGCCTCAGAGGAGCCGCATCATGATCAGGGTGCATTGTTCTGTTGATACAAACAACCACAATTTGCGAACCGTTCCCCTAAATTAGCAGTAAACTGAGGCCTAAGCCCCACGGGTATGCACTGGATATACACCACAGTGGTTAAACCTAGGATTTCCTATGGGGCCATAGTGTGGTGGAAGAAGGTAGAACAGTGGGTTGCTGGTAAAGAGCTTGCTAAAGTGCAGAGATTGGCCTGCTTAGCCATAACGGGCGGAATTAGCAGCACTCCAACCGCTGGAATGGGAGCTGTGCTGGAAATGCCTCCACCTTTGGGTTAAGATGGAGGCAGCAACTGGGACATACAGACTGGCCAAAACTGGGTCTCATTTGTATATCGAGAATCACACACTAACACAGTGAGTGAGGTAAATATAGGTATGGCTGGGGAACTTCCCGCTGACTATATAATAACTCCTAACTGCTTCGACAAGCCTTACAATATAGTAATTGGACGTAGGGAGCAGTGGGAGAAAACAGTTCGACACCGTACGGGGGACATCGTTTGGTTCACCGAGGGGTCGAAAACAGATCAAGGCGTTGGGGCAGGGTTGTAAGGCGTTCAGCCAAGACTGGAGAGCAGCATCTCTCTAGGGAAACTGGCCTCTGTATTCCAGGCCGAAATTACTGCAATCAGGACATGTGTGGAGGAGCATATGAGTAGGAACTACAATGATCGTAGCATCTACATCTATTCAGACAGCCAGCCAGCCCTGAAATCATTGGCAGCTCCTGCAACAAGATCTAAGATTATTGGAGATTGCCACAGGGCTCTGGTGGAGCTAGGGAGAAGCAATAGGGTGAACCTAGTGCGGGTCCCTGGCCACTCGGGAATCTGTGGCAATGAACAAGCCGATAGATTGGCTAGGATGAGGGCAACAACTCCATTTATTGGACCGGAACCAGTCTTGACAATCACCAAGGCTATGATCAAATTAGAAGTACGAAACTGGCTTAGAGAACAGCACATAGGATATTGAACCAAGGTCCATAAACAAAAATATGGTAAGGTACTGATGCCCAAGCCATGTTTTAAAAGAAGCTCTGTAATCCTGGGATTGAACAGGAAAGAGATCAAACTCATGACTGGACTGATGACCGGCCATGGGAACTTCAAATAACACCTGCACACAATGGGTATAATGGAAGAGGAGCCTAAATGTAGGATTTGTGATGAGGGTGAAGAAACTGCATCACACCTAATCTTTGAATGCATGGCATTGGAGAGTAAAAGATACAGAATCGTCGGGACAACTAGACCCGAAGAAATTGTGTCTAACAAAAAAACTGGTAGAGGGACTCCTTGCACTATTCAAGGGCACTGGTTGGCTTCACTAGATATACTATATACTAGATATACCGCACAATAAACCTAGTTTCGGTGCGGGCAGTGGCGGGTTAGACTTAAGCTGTTTCAGTTCTCCTGTTAAAAGCAAATCAAATCAATGTAGGCAGTACGTGTTGCTGTAAAATGTGTTCATATCCTATTGTGCTTAGCGTTTTCTTAAGATCAATAAGGGGACCACACCCCACATCCTAACAACCGCCTCTGTCGTTCACTTTTGGCTCTGCGCATGATGACAGCTAACGTTCTCGAGGCATTCGCCAAGCCCAAATCCTTTCATCGGATTTCCACTGGGTACAGCGTTTCCAGTCACCTACTGTCCAGTTGCGTTGCTCTTCACGTTGAAGTGACAAGAGTCATAGGATGCCTGCTAATATTGGGTCAGACCAACACAGCAACAACTAGACGAAGCATGGACTCAACTAGTTGTTGGAAGTTGCTGCAGAAAGCTCGAGCCGTGCTGCCTCTACAGCCGTCCACGATTCAGAACGTGTTGCCAGTGCAGGAAGTGGTGCCAGTAATGACCTCCCGATTATGTCCCATTGGGATTCATGATGGGCGATCTAGGTGGCTAGATCATAGATCGAATTTTCCAGAATGTTCTTCAAACAGCACAGTGGCGTGGCGCAGTGTCATCCATAAATTAAGTCCACGAATGGATTCAAATAGTCTGCGAGTAGCCGAACGTAACCATTTCCAGTCAATGATCGGTTCAGTTGGGCCAGACGACCCAATCTATTCCATTTAAACACATCCCACACAATTACGGATCCACCATCAGCTTGCATAGTGCCTTGTTCATAACTTAGATCCATGGGTTCTTGGGGTCTGCGCCACACTCGAACCCTACTATCAGCTCTTAACAAATCATAGCGAGACATATCTGACCAAGATGCGGTTTTCCAGTAGTCTAGGGACCAACTCATATGGTCACGAGCCCAAGACAGGAGCTGCAGGCGACATCGTGCTATTACCAGAGGTACTCGCGTCAGTTGTCGGCTACCACAGCCAATAAATTTCAGATGTCGCCGTACTATTCAAAACCGATATGTTCGCCGTACGTCCAACATTGATTTTACTGATTATTTCACGCAGTGTCATTTGCCTGTTAGCACTGACAACTCTACGCAAACACCGCTGCTATCGGTGGTTAAGTGTAGACCGTCGGCCAATGCATTGTCCGTGATGAGACTAAATGCTTGAAATTTTACAATTTTCCATTCTCGGCACGTTATGGCATTGACTATCTCGGAATATTAAATTCCATAAAGATTTACGGAGTAGAACGTCCGATGCGTCTATCTCCAACGATCATTCCACGTTCAAAGTCTGCTAATTCCCGTCGTGCGACCACAATCACATTGGAAACTTTTTCACATGAACCGCCTGGGTACAAATGACAGCTCCGCCAGCGCACTGCCCTTTTGTACCTGTATACACTGACGAGCCAAACATTTACGACCACTGCCCACCGCGATGTTGGATGCCGCTTGCTGGCGCTGCGGACACGTGACGCGGTAACGAAAGTGTGTAAGCGGAGCAGACAAGGACGGGGGATAACCCTAGCGAAAATATGGGTTGCAAATGATGCACTCTAAAAACGAGAGTGCTTGCAAAACATCGATTTTAGAATATTGCTCAAATGTGTAGAACCCAATTGTAAGTAGGCTAACAAAAATTTTGATCGCATACAATGAAGAGCAGTACGAATGGTCACACGTTTCCTTCACCGACAGAGCCGGCCGTGGTGGCTGAGCAGTTCTACGGTTCTAGGCGCTACAGTCTGGAACGGCGCGACCGCTACAGTCGCAGGTTCGAATCCTGCCTTGGGCATGGATGTGTGTGATGTCCTTAGCTTAGTTAGGTTTAAGTAGTTCTAAGTTCTAGGGGACTAATGACCTCAGAAGTTAAGTCACATAGTGCTCAGAGCCATTTGAACCAACCTGCACCGACAGAAGAGCGTCTTTCAATTGTCCAAGACTCTGAATTGATAAATACTTAGAGATAGAAGCCAAATATCGATTGAATTTCTAGTTTAAGAATATAAAAAAACAGTATTAAGTGAAGAATCTAGGAACATACTGCACCACGATACGTTTTGTAGAGATCATGAAGATAAGGATGTACTAATTACAACACGTAATGAGACATTGAGGCAAACATTTTTCAAGCGCTGAAAATGCGAGTTGGACAGGAAGAAACCTTAATTAGTGGTACAATGGAAAATAACTTGGGCCATGCAATATACAGTTCTCCGCAGAGTGTAGATGAAGAGTTCCAAGGTATACAGAGGAGTACCAGTTAAAATAAATACAAGATCCAATCTGTTTAATAACAACACGACCTATTTTCGACGTCAGCGTGCAATAATCACTCACAGAAGGGGAGGTGGCAACACTGGCAGTGGACAGTATACAGGGTGTTACAAAAAGGTACGGCCAAACTCTCAGGAAACATTCCTCACACACAAACAAAGAAAATATGTTATGTGGGCTTGTGTCCGGAAACGCTTAATTTCCATGTTAGAGCTCATTTTATTACTTCTCTTCAAATCACAATCATGGAATGGGAACACACAGCATCAGAACGTACCAGCGTGACTTCAAACACTTTGTTACAGGAAATGTTCAAAATGTCCTCCGTTAGGGAGGATACATGCATCCACCCTCCGTCGCATGTAATCCCTGATGAGCTGATGCAGCCCTGGAGAATAGCGTATTGTATCACAGCCGTCCACAATACGAGCACGAAGAGTCGCTACATTTGGTACTGGAGTTGCGTAGACAAGAGCTTTCAAATGCCCCCATAAATGAAAGCCAAGAGGGTTGAGGTCAGGAGAGCGTGGAGGCCACGGAATTGGCCCGCCTCTACCAATCCATTGGTCACCGAATCTGTTGTTGAGAAGCGTACGAACACTTCGACTGTAATGTGCAGGAGCTCCATCGTGCATGAACCTCATGTTGTGTCGTACTTGTAAAGGCACATGTTCTAGCAACACAGGTAGAGTATCCCGTATGAAATCATGATAACGTGCTCCATTGAGCGTAGGTGGAAGAACATGGGGCCCAATCGAGACACCACCAACAATGCCTGCCCAAACGTTCACAGAAAATCTGTGTTGATGACGTGATTGCACAATTGCTTGCGGATTCTCGTCAGCCCACACACGTTGATTGTGAAAATTTACAATTTGGAATGAAGCCTCATCCGTGAAGAGAACACTTGCACTGAAATGAGGATTGACACATTGTTGGATGAACCATTCGCATAAGTGTACTCGTGGAGGCCAATCAGCTCCTGATAGTGGCTGCACACGCTGTACATGGTACGGGAACAACTGGTTCTCCCGTCGCACTCTCCATACAGTGAAGTGGTCAACGTTACCTTGTACAGCAGCAACTTCTCTGACGCTGACATTAGGGTTATCGTCAACTGCACGAAGAATTGCGCTCGTCCATTGCAGGTGTCCTCGTCGTTCTAGGTCTTCCCCAGTCGCGAGTCATAGGTTGGAATGTTCCGTGCTCCCTAAGACGCCGATCAATTGCTTCGAACGTCTTCCTGTCGGGACACCTTCGTTCTGGAAATCTACCTCGATACAAACGTACTGCGCCACGGCTAATTGCCCCGTACTAATCCATACATCAAATGGGCATCTGCCAACTGCGCATTTGTAAACATTGCACTGACTGCAAAACCACTTCCGTGATGAACACTAAACTGTTGATGCTAGGTACTGATGTGCTTGATGCTAGTAATGTAGAGCAATGAGTCGCATGTCAACCCAAGCACCGCAGTCAACATTACCTTCCTTCAATTGGGCCAACTGGCGGTGAATCGAGGAAATACAGTACATACTGACGAAACTAAAATGAGCCCTAACATGGAAATTAAGCGTTTCCGGACACATGTCCACATAACATCGTTTCTTTATTTGTGTGTGAGGAATGTTTCCTGAAAGTTTGGCCGTACCTTTTTGTAACACACTGTATTAAGCATGTCGGGGAGATACGAAAACAGTGCAGTCGTTGTCGCATTACGGAAACGGATCTCTGTTCGAAAGGGCGTTTTATTCTATGCGTTCAGGCCAAGGGAGGAAATGCTTACGATGCGGCTACGTTTATAAACTTTTCGTGTGCAGCCTTGGTTGAAGTACGAGTATACCGTATGTGGCAAAATGGCGCTATCCAAAATCGGCACCCAGGCAGCTGTGGTACACCACGGGCCATAGATGACAGGGGTGAATAACAAGTGTGGAGCCGTGTACTGGCGAACAGACGTGGAACCAGTAAGCAACTGGCTGTCTTGATTAACCAGGCGGCTACCAACAGTGTCTCCTCAAAGACTATTCAGCGAATGTTGCTGCGCCTTCAGAGCATGCGCCTGTTTCAGGCACCCATGCTAACTGTGGTTCATCAGTGACGAAGGCTGGAACTTGCACGCCAGTACCGCAGCTGGGCGTCCACTGAGTGGGTAGAGGTGGCTCTTTCGGACGACACGTTTTGTGTGCGATCACACATTGACTATCGCACAGGTACTCTCCCATGCATTACAACCAATGTGGAGGAAAGATGGCTAATCAACAGAGGGAAAACAAAACACAAAAGAGCTAAAAGAACAGCAGAGGGAAATGACACTGACTGACCAATTACGAAAAAATCTGGGTGAGCCAGCCACCCCGTTGACACATTAAAAATATCTCCCCAAAATCTTGTTAAAAAGGTGGGACAATTCACATAACATTAAAACCCGAAACATATTCGTTTGAGTATTGCATAAAATAGACTGCAGATCCGCCGGCAAATCTGATGCAGTCCGCTGGTCCGCAAATAAAACGCAGTCCAATAAATGTGGTGCATAGTGATCTCCACGCCGCAAGCACCACACATCGGAGGGTCCTCTCGCCGGAGTGACAATCCATGCGTCATAGGGCTGTGGCCGATGCGAAGACGAATAAGGATGGCCTCGTCCCGACGGCGAGGCTGGAAGGAAGTACTCCACGGCCGAGTTGTGGGCTTCATCACATGGAGCTTGTTGTCGGTCACTTCTAGCCACTCATGTTCCCAACGACACAGAACTTTACACCTCAACAGCGAGGTGAGGGCATGCAGTGGGATAGTACACTGAAAGACCTGATGGTCACGACACGCCTCCTTGGCTGCCCGATCAGCCCTTTCATTCCCCAGGATTCCCGCGTGCCCTGGTACCCAGCAGAAAGACACCTGCTTCCCCAGTCGCTGTAGTTGGAGGAAGACGTCGTGGATAGTCTGGGTTTCTTTATCTGCTGGGTACAAACGCTGGAGAGAGTATAGGGCGCTCAAAGAATCTGAACAGACGAGAAATCTACCACTGGGAGAAAGTCTCATCTGCTCCAGTGCCCGCAAGATGGCATATAATTTTGAGTCAAAGGTGGTAAATTCGGGAGGCAGTATGATCCATTGGACAAATGGCTGTTAGTGTATATGGCATAAAACGTCAGAAAGCAAACGCCCTGCAAACAGAGGGAGCATTATGGTCTGGGGAATGTTATCGACGCATTCATTGGGTGATTTCGTCATTCTAGAAGGCGTAATGCATCAACGCAAGTGTTCACTGTCCTTGGGGACCATGTCCACCCCTACATGCAGTTCGTTTTCTTTCGGCACGACGGCATCTACAGCAGGACATTGCAACATGTCAAACAGCTCGCAGTTACGCTCGTGGCTCAAAGAGCTCCCTGGCCACCAAACTCCCCGAATTTAACCCAGTCGAGAATCTGTGGGACCGTCTGGAATGAGCTGAAAGCTCCATGAATCATTTACCGAGAAACCTAGCGCATCTAGCCAAAACACTAGACAAATTATCACGTTGGTGTGATTGGACAATGTGTATTTTGTGGTCTTTTTACGAATCGTAGACAGAAGATCAGTACCCGCCAGGACTCGGGTAGGCGCGCCGACCCCGGAGAGAATCCGCCCGGCGGATTAACGACGAGGGCCAATGTGCCGGCCAGCATGGATGTGGATTTTAGGCGGTTTTCCACATCTCGCTAGGTGAATACCGCACTGCTCCCCATGTTCCGCCTCAGTTACACGGTTCGCAGACATCTGAACACTTTCGCACTATTCCATGGATTGCACTCGAAGCAGACAGTTGAGGTACACCAATTCCGTCCCAAGGAGTACGGGGTTGTGGCAGGAAGGGCATCCGGCCACCCCTTAAACATCAACCTGCCAAATCCGATTAACGATGGCTGACCCTGCCTAACTACGGGTAAAGGCTCAAGCGATAAATAGACAGTGGACCAGTCGGAAGTGTGTAATCTAATTTCCGCCTTTTTAGTTGTGCAGCCAGTTAGAGCTCTGTCGATAAGTCTCCTCTGAAGACACACACACACACACACACACACACACACACACACACACACTCACACACTCACTCACAATCACTATTGACGTTGAACGGCTACTGCGCTGTCAAGCGATCGTAGGACGAGTGGTCAGTGCGTGGTAACATGGTTGTGTTCGGGGAGGTATCACCCCGAGGCCGCGTTCTCTTCTCCGGCCCAGGACGGTTCCGCTGAATAATTGAGAGGGCTTGTGGAAAGTGGAGAAGTCTAGCGCCGCTACACGGCGTACAGCGCTCATTTTACTTGCTAATTTCAGGGAGGGCAGGACTCTGCGTCATACGCGCTCTGTCCCACTTGCTCTGCCAAACTTGTGGCTCTAAATATGAACAAAATTTTATAGCCTGACCTAAATCCATAGATCCTATGGCTCATCGACTAGGCAACATATCAGGTTCTGCAGCGACATTAATAACACTTTTTCGAAGTGGCCCTTTTCGTTCAAATGTGGCACATCAAGTGCGGCAGAACTCCGTACGAACCAGGCAGTTCTCTCAATGAAATGCAGCAGGCAAAAGATTATATGCAGTTAACTTCAGTGAGCGCCGGAGCCGTGCGACTGCTACGGTCGCAGGTTCGAATCCTGCCTCGGGCATGGACGTGTGTGATGTCTTTAGGTTAGTTAGGTTTAAGTAGTTCTAAGTTCTAGGGGACTGATGACCACAGTAGTTGAGTCCCATAGTGCTCAGAGCCATTTGAACCATTTTCAGTGAGCGAAATCTACCACCCCCATCCACTCCCTCCCCATATGATAGAGGACGATCAAAGACAGAAATTCTGAAGATAAAACTGGAGAATGATCCGATTCATTCCAAGTCTCGAAGTGAGGTTCCAAGTTCCATACTTAAGTCGAGAGAGTGTTTCTACCAAGCAGCTGAAGCAACCTCTTGGTCTGTCAGAGACTACCTGAAACCTGCACGCTATATGACCTAATTTCAACATATGTCCGAGGAATCAGGAGTACCGAATTCCAGGCCTCAAAAGTCACATACGCGTAGAAATCTTCCTTTTATCCTGTAAATCAACTTCTATCTCAATTATAAGTAACAGTACTTCTCTGCATATGTCTATGCTTCCCAGCCTTTCTTTGACCATTGCCCCTGAGTACAGTCAGACATTAGCTAGTACCCTCGCCCTCCATCCCTCCCCATATTATCACCAACCTTAGCGCATAACTAAACTGTAGAATGAAAGCCTTTTCTTCGAGCATTTTTATTTTTAAAATGATGAAAGATGAACGATATTTAGTTTGTGTGGGTGGGTGGGTGAGGGGGATGGGTGGCAGGGGAGGGTGGGGGGGGGGGGGGGGTTCAAAAGGCTCTGAGAAGTATGGGACTTAATTGCTGTGGCCATCAGTCCCCTACAACTTAGAACTACTTAAACCTAACTAACCTAAGGACATCACACAACACCCATTCCCGAGGCAGGATTCGAATCTGCGACCGTAGCGGTCGCGCGGTTCCACACTATAGCGCCTCGAACCGCTCGGCCACTTCGGCCGGCGGGGAGGGGGGTTGTTACAATGAATGGCGAGAGAATTCGTGGTGCATCGCTAGTGCTTTCCACAACTCCTTCGCAGATGAGAAAGCAAACTATCCGCAGTGAGGATAGCGTCTTTTTACAAAACCTACTCCCCCTGCATTATTCCTCTCCGTTGCGACACTTGCTTAACCTGCACATTGCAACTCCATTTAAAATCAAACGAGTTCACGTATGTGGACTATACAGAGTGAGTCAGTAACTATTGCCACTAAGAATAACTCCGAAATGATAGTAGCTGAAAAGGTTGTGGAACAAATGTTACATGGGACAACGGTGGCCATAATATGACGTTGGGTTTTTGTTGCTAGGTGGGGTCGCGTCAGAGATATGAAGGTCTTTTTTATTTTATATATAAATGGGATGTTATAGTTTGGTACTTATTTTCTCAAAGCGGCTATCGAGACGAATCCAACGATGTGGAACAGTAAGGTCAACCAATGTCAGAAAGGTGGCATGAACGTCCATTTACAAAAGGTATTCAAAGTGATGACCATTGGTATCAACGAAGATCTGCAATATTCTTACCATGGATTGAGTGGTATTCCTTATCACTGCAGCAATTATCGAAGCACATGCTCTGACAATTCTCTCTTGCGTATCTTCAGACGTACTTAGAACGTCTTTATAAACAATGTCTTTTACGAATCCCCACAAGAAAAAATGCAGTGGCGTCAAGTCTGGCGAACGATCTGACCACAACACATCTCCTCCGCGTCCAATCCAACGATTTGGGAACTGTCTCTGCAACTCATTTCTACCCATCAGCGAAAACTGTGTCGGATACCCGTCGTGTTGATACGACATTCTGTTCTAGTGCGCGCTACGAGCCAGTCTCAGCCCCTTAGTGATTTGTGGGAGCGCACCGTATTCGGCTTTGTGATGCCTATATCCCACTTATGTTTAGTGCAACTATCTAGCGAGAAGTTTGTTGTTGGATACAAGTGCTGGGGACCATTGGATTGGTATACTACCGATGTCGTTCTATACAACCCGCAGTGTTATACCTGGCCTTCAAAAACCACGTGCGATATTTTCATTTCTCTCACTCGCTAAGCGCAAACTTAAAATTACAGAAAAATTGAACAAGACCTTTCTTAGGTGGTTTAATGTAGTCAAATTTCCTCTTGGGATACGTTGTCGCTGGAGGCCGTAGTTTTCGAGATATCCAAGAAAAACGTACAAAAATAACCTTCGAATCGACCTCCACCCAGACACCCATCCCTGACCGGTCAGGAATTCTAGTGCGTCGTTCGTGGCTCTCTCTCGAAGCCCTGCACACAAAGTTTCTGCTACACGAACTATTCCCGTTATTCGGGGTGTTTTGATCTCTATTGATTGGGCTCTAACGCCACCAGCATAGTCGGATATTTCGTTAAAATTATTAATTGAAATGTGGCCGCGAGGGTAATGAATGAAAAAACAATTTCTGTAAACGTTACGCTAACATTAATTACGTTCACAACTCCATCCAAACTCAGTACTGTAGTTTCGTAGCCAGAAGGCCTGCCGAATGCAACGATGCAACTGTTTATTAGATGCTGTTAAAATTCAAAAAGTTGTTCTGTAAAATTTACACCAGCGCCAATTTAATAATTTGCAAGTGCTCGACAAAGCCCGAAACATTTTACAGTGGTAGGAGGGAGTGCCACGAACAAGAAATCCTGACCGTTGGGGGGGGGGGGGGGGGCGGGGGAGGTGAGTGTGGAAGTGGAGGAGCGTTTGAAGATGAGTTTTTCATGTTGTTCTTGAGTAGGTGGTGGTGGTGGTTAGTGTTTAACGCCCCTTCGACAACGAGGTCATTAGAGACGGAGCTTAAGCTCGGGTTAGGGAAGGGTTGGGAAGGAAATCGGCCGTGCCCTTTCAGAGGAACCATCCCGGCATTTGCCTGAAACGATTTAGGGAAATCACGGAAAACCTAAATCAGGATGCCTGGAGACGGGATTGAACCGTCGTCCTCCAGAATGCGAGTCCAGTGTGCTAACCACTGCGCCACCTCGCTCGGTGTTCTTGAGTAATTCCAAACCTACAGCCCGTAGCGAAAACGTATCCCAGTACAAAATTTAACTGCATTAAATTTGCGACAAAAAGGTCATGTTCATTTTTTCTGTAGGACTAATAGTTTGCGCGTAACGAGCTCGAGAAAATGAAAATCTCGCGCGTGGTTTATGAAGGCCAGATGTAAGATTGTAGGTTGCACAAAGACATGGGTAGGTGCAGCAGAGTAATCCTATATAGAAGGCTGTGAGCGATCAAATGGGACAGCGTGTTTTTATAGCAGGTTCAGTGAGTTTGTTTTCCGAAAATCAGATATCATCATTATCTTCTCCTTTCTACTATTGTCTAAATTAACAATTGTGTTTTCTTATACAACATAGGCATTATTTAGAAACATTACTATACTCCTAAGTAACTCTGCTGGTTTGTACATAATATGAATTTATTGAGACGTACAGTAACAAGTCAAAACATTATGACCACTGCCCACCGCGTAGTCGGATGTCGCGACGGATAGGGAATCATTCTAGTGACGACACGGGCCGCAACTGTGGAAATCTACTGACATAAGCGACTTTGACAAAGGTGATGTTGTTATTACCCACAGCCTGTGAACAGGGTACCTCGTCGAATGTTCACTTGCCACTGTAGCGAGCATCTATGGAAAGTGGTAGAATGACAACGAAACAACCAATGGCGACAAGTGGTTGGACATCCATGACTCTTCACAGATCGTGGAATTTGGTGGCTTTCCTGCTCTGTAAAGCAGGAATAGGCCGTGATCTAAAGCATCTCTGTCGATAGAGCACATGCTGGTGCACGGGTAAGTGGTTTAGAGCACACCTAATTCCCTAAATTCCAGGGAGGGGGCCATGAGCTCTGACGCCACGTTCAATCACATCCCACATGCGTTCGATCGGGTTCAGATATAGCTAGTCTGGGGCAGCACATAAACTGGAAATCGCCACCGTGTTCCTCTAACCAATCACACTTCTGGCTTTGTGACATGGAACATTACCTTGCTGCAAACTGCCACTGCCGTCGGAAAACTTGATTGACATGAAGTGGTGCACGTGGTTTAAAACCAGTGTTCGATACTCCTTGGCCGTCATGGTGCCGTGCACTAGCACCACTGGACTCACGTACGCCCAATGAATGTTCCCCAGAGCGTAATGGAGCCGCCACAGCTTGCCTCCGTCCTGCAGAACAGGTGTCAGTGAGTTGTTTCCCCTGGAAGATGACAGATTCGCGCCCGCCCACTGGAATGATGAACGAGGTATCGAGATCCATCAGACCATGTAACGCTCTGCGCCAACGTCCAATGCCGATGGTCACGTGCCCATCTCAGTCGCAGTTACCGACGTCGTCATGTTGACATTGGCACATGCATGGGTCGTCGGTTGTGGAGTCCCATCGTTATGAGTGTTTGGTGTACTGTGTGTTCAGACACACTTGTACTCTGCCCAGCACTGAAGTCTGACTTTAGTTCCGCCACAGTTCACCGCCCGTCCTGTTTTACTGTCTGCCCAACGCACCACGTCCGACAGCTGTAAAGAGGGGTGGACGCCCAACCACACGACGTCTGTACGTGGTTTCACCTCGGTTTTGCCAAGTGTTGAAGACATTCACCACAGCACTCGTCGAGAAACCGAGAGGTCTCGCAAATTTCGAAATGCTCGAGCATACGCTCCGGGCCATCACAATCTGCCCTCGGTCAAGTTCAGATTGATCGCGCAACTCCCCGTTTCATACACTGACAACAAGCTTACTGATACTGCATGCATCGTGCATGTGTCTGAATAGCAGTCGTTCCTTACCAGGTGACGCTGCCATCGCCTGGACGGGTTTATATCGATAGTACGTCGGTGCTCAGAATGTTCTGTCTGATCAGTGTATGTCCCCCAGTTGTGCTATTTTAACGAATTGCAATCAGAATACCAAGAAGAAGAGAACAAATTTAAACATTTCACTGCCAATGCACAGAAAGCTGATGCAGTGATCAGGTTCTGAGTGTAACACTTCCCTGTGTATGTTTCTCTCTCATTTTAAACAATTCCCTGACCAAGCGTCTTGTATTTTCTTCTTGTTCTTCTTTAAACCAAGCTACAGTGTCAGTGTTAGAAATGCTTTATCTGAGTATGTAGCGATTCCCACTAGTGCGAAAATACATCATACACCAAAACAGTCGGCTTCAAAAGTAAGGTCAAATTGAAAATTTCTCTTGGTACGTGCTTGTTTGACCCATCCGTAGCGAATATAACGGAGCAGTTCGCTCTTTTACGATCGCTTTAACAAATTTGTAAACGTTTCATTGTCCTTTCGAAGAAAGTTGTAATCATCAGGTTCTTAGAGCAATATTTCCTTTAGCAGATTTTCATGCCATTTTAAATCAATCCTTGGACCAGTGTCTTGTCTTCTTATCTTTAAACACAGTGTCCGTGTCAATGCCAGGACTGCTTTGTCTGCACTTTTGGCCCTTCTCAATAACGTCAAAATACGAACACAAACAGCGTCTGCTTCAAAGTGATGCTAAATTACAAAAGTTAGTTTGAGCATGTACGGGCTTGTTTGTAAAATCCGCGGCTAGACAAGCGCGCATTGTACGAAAACGTTTTCTGGTTACAGGAACCTACGTAACGTGTGGCGATCCGAGCCAGGCGCTAATGCAAGAACTTACGGCTGTAGCCGAGAAGTGGGAGCATCTTACGGACTATAATATGAAGTCATACATACTTAAAAATATATATATTTTGAACACAAAATTGTATCTTTTGTGACTATTTCGACTTTCATTAATTACTGTTAATTAATTTGATTAAGTATTAGTGTGAATGATGGTGCGAATAGAAAGTAATATAGGAAAGGAATATACGTTAGCGTGAAACTTTGTTTGTACATAAATGATGTGAATCATACTCAGGGAAAATTTGAAAATTGTAGCTAGCCAGTTTATGGCTCAAATGGCTCTGAGCACTATGGGACTTAACATCTGAGGTCATCAGTCCCCTAGAACTTAGAACTACTTAAACGTAAGGCCGGCCGCGGTGGTCTCGCGGTTCTAGGGGCGCAGTCCGGAGCCGTTTGACAGCTGCGGTCGCAGGTTCGAATCCTGCCTCGGGCATGGATGTGTGTGATGTCCTTAGGTTAGTTAGGTTTAAGTAGTTCTAAGTTCTAGGGGACTGATGACCATAGCTCTTAAGTCCCGGTGGCGATACCTACAACGTGCTGACATGAGGAAAGTTTCCAACCGATTTCTCATACACAAACAGCAGTTGACCGGCGTTGCCTGGTGAAACGTTGTTGTGATGCATCGTGTAAGGAGGAGAAATGCTTACCATCACGTTTCCGACTTTGATAAAGGTCGGAATGTAGCCTATCGCGATTGCGGTTTATCGTATCGCGACATTATTGCTCACGTTTGTCGAGATCCAATGACTGTTAGCAGAATATGGAATCGGTTGGTTCAGGAGGGTAAAACGGGACGCCGTGCTGGATTCCAACGGCCTCGTATCACTAGCAGTCGAGATGACAGGCATGTTATCCGCATGGCATGCAACGTCCCGATTCCTGAGTCAACAGATGGGGAAGTGTGCAAGACAACCACCATCTGCGCGAACAGTTGGACGACGTTTGCAGCAGAATGGACTATCAGCTCGGAGACCATGGCTGCGGTTACCCTTGACGCTGATCACAGACAGGAGCGCCTGCGATGGTGTAGTCAACGACGAAACTGGATGCACGAATGATAAAACGTCATTTTTTCGAATGAATCCAGGTTCTGTTTACAGCAGCATGATGGTCGCATCGGTGTTTGGCGACATAGCGGTGAATGCACATTGGAAGCGTGTATTTGTCATCGCCATACTGGCGTATCACCCGGCGTGACGGTATGGGGTGCCATTGGTTACACGTCTTGGTCACCTCTTGTCCGCATTGACGGCACTTTGAACAGTGGACGTCACATTTCAGATGTGTTTCGACCCGTGGCTTTACCCTTCATTCGATCCCTGCAAACCCTACATTTCAGCAGGATAATGCACGATCACATGTTGCAGGTCCTGTACGGGCATTTGTGGATACAGAAAATGTTAGACTGCTGCCCTGGACAGCACATTATCCAGATCTCTCACCAACTGAAAACGTGTGGTCAATCGTGGCCGAGCAACTGGCTCGTCACAATACGCCAATCACTACTCTCGATGAACTGTGTTATCGTGTTGAAACTGCATGGGCAGCTGTACCTGTACACGCCATCCAAGCTCTGTTTAACTCAATTTCCAGGCGTATGAAGGCCGTTATTACGGCCAGAGGTGGTTGTTCTGGGTACTGGTTTCTCAGGATCTATGAACCCAAATTGCATGAAAATGTAATCACAAGTCAGTTGTAGTACAATATATTTGTCCAATGAATACCCGTTTATCATCTGCATTTCTTCTTGGTGTAGCAATTTTAATGGCTAGTGGTGTATATCCATGTTACTGGTATATTAAATATTTTCTACACAGACGCGAGCCAATCTGTAGCTCATCTTCTTACGGCAGCTGTCAATTGAGTTAAGGATGCAATATTAGATTCTTTGTTTTGGGATAACGTCAGAGTGCAGTTCTACAGAACAATGAGTGCAAACTTCTGTTTTCATTTGGTATTATTATTATTATTATTATTATTATTATTGTTATCAACATTATTACTGTTGTTGTTGTGCCTTGATACGAAAATACTGATGGTATCATTCTGATACCCTTTTACTTAATGAAGTCTGAAGGATCGATACACATTATAATTGTTGTAAAATGGTTCAAATGGGTCTGAGCACTATGCGACTTAACTTCTGAGGTCATCAGTCGCCTAGAACTCAGAACTAATTAAACCTAACTAACCTAAGGACATGACACACATCCATGGCCCAGGCAGGATTCGAACCTGCGACAGTAGCGGTCGCTCGGCTCCAGACTGTAGCGCCTAGAACCGCACGGCCACTCCGGCCGGCATAATTGTTGTATTATTGATCACTGTGTAGTATTACAACCAATAATAGTTTCGTTTTGAGGGCATGGGGAGGCATATGAACGAGGAACGTGGAAGCAAGGGGGGAGAGGGGGAATAGTTTTTTCGCTAACGTACGTTCAGCCGGTCCTGCTCGCGCAGCACGGGCGTTTCCGTCATGCTGTTACGTAGGCACTCTCATTTGTCCATATGCAATTAGTGTTTGCCAATTGCATTGCCCTCCATTACGCTAATGCAGGCGCGGAAGCAACTGCAGCGTTTGTGTAATTTAATCCTATTAGGCGCTGTGAAGACGCGATGGCCTTTTCTGGCCTCGCTGGGGCACGCACAGCTGCGGGAGTTGTCGGAACGGAGTAAATAACGAACAATGGGAACGGCGCTATCAGCAGCGGCGGGAGTACACACTGTGTTTGCCTCATTACGGTGGACCGCTGAGCTTGTGGACACACGCGGTGCGCCTGACGGGCACACAAAGGCCAGAGCAGAAGCACAAGTCCGCAGACCCACGCGCTGTCTGCTTGCTCCTGACGTCCAGCCGAGCGCTGGTAAACAACAAACACTCGGCGTGGAGGGCGCGCACTTCTGTGGAAGAGTAAAGGGTTGCGGGAGAAAAAACGCTAACCAGGAAAACATTCAGCAAGAAGTGTTGTTACTGCATTTATACTGCACGAAGCTTCAAGGGTTGTTGTAATCCCCTTGCTTCATTTTAGGTATGTGGTAACTTCGTATATAAGAATTAAGGATCATGTAGCTGTGGTGCGTGTGCGTCAGCGTGTGTGTGTGTGTGTGTGTGTGTGTGTGTGTGTGTGTGTGTCAGAGAGAAAAAATGTTAGATAACACGAGGGTAATTCCAAAAGAAATGCACGCTATTTTTGTAAAAAATACAGTTTTCATTCTGCATGTGTGAAAGTTTTGCCGTGTGTAGATACAGCCTTCCCGCTTGTTTTCAAACTTAGTTCAACCTATTCCCGTGAGTGGCGCCGTCACAGCACGTCTTCGAGATGGCTGCTTCACTTGACGTTCGTCAGAAGCAACGTGCTGTCATAGAATTCCTGTGCTGTGAAAACGAGACAGTGGGAAACATCCACAGGAGGTCCAAAAAGGTGTGTGAAGATGCTACTGTCGATCGCAGTACAGTTAGTCTGTGGGCAATCAGGTTACGTGATGAAAGCGGGCACGGCAATATTGAGGATTGTCCTCGCAGCGGCAGGCCTCGTGCTGCACACACTACAGACGATGTGCAGAGAGTTAACGAATTGGTGACTGCTGACAGACGCATCGCAGTGAACGAATTATCACGCTACGTTAGGATAGGGGAAGGAAGTGTTTGTAGGATACTGAAAGTGTTGGTGTTAAAGAAAAAAGGTTTGTGCCAGGTGAGTTCCCAGGATGTCGACAGTGGCTCACAAATAAACCAGAAAAACAGTATGCAGCGAACTTTTGGAACAGTACGAGAATGGTGGAGATGAATTTCTTGGAAGAATTGTGACAGGTGATGAAACATGGCTCCATCATTTTTCACCAGAGACGAAGAGGCAATCAATGGAGTGGCATGATGCAAATTCACCCAAGAAAAAAAATTTAAAACCACACTTTCTGCTGGAAAAGTTACGGGTACGGTGTTTTTCAATTCCGAAGTACTCTTGCTTGTGGACATCATCCCAAGTGGAACCACCATACATTCTGATGCATATGTGACGACACTGAAGAAACTTCAAGCTCGATTGAGTCGTGTTAGGCCACGTAGGGAAAAGCAGCATGTTTTGTTGTTGCACGACAATGCACGGCCACATGTCACTCAAAAAGCCATGGAAGCGATCACAAAACTCTGATAGACAACACTGAAACACCCACCTTACAGTCCTGTCCTGGCTCCATTTGACTATCATCTCTTTGGGAAACTGAAAGACTCTCTTCGGGGAACAAGGCTTGAAGATGACACCCTTGTGCACGCTGCCAAACAGTGGCTGCAACAGGTTGGTCCAGAATTTTACCGTGCGGGTAAACAGGCGCTGGTTCCAAGATGGCCTAAGGCACTTGAGAGGGATGGAAATTATGTGGAGAAATGAAAATATTGTTCCTAAAGGATGTATATACACACTGTAGAACTTTCAAACATGTACAATAAAAAATGGATTTTTAAAAAATAGCGTGCATTTCTTTTGCAGTGACTCTCGTAGTTTAATATCAGATCCCATCCCGTCTCCTCTCTGACTTTTTTTTTAAAACACAGTAATTTGTTTCTCAACAAAATGCATGATGGTCATTACATATTTAAATAGACAATTTGATGCACGAATGAAGGAGTTTGTAGGAGTTTTGTACTTTCATGACCTTAGGGTGGCATCACTGGGATGAACTGAGAACAGCTGATGCATGAAAACTGTTTTGTTGATAACCTCAATACTGAATTTGACGACGGCGTGTCCGCTTTAAGATTCCACATTAGCTGAACAATATACAGGGTGATTCTTTCCATCATGTACAAACTTAAAGAATTGATCGATGAGACGATACGGAACAGAAAATGTCTAATAACCTTAAGTCCGGAAAGGCATGGTTTCCATGGTAGATACCATTTATCGAATAATACTTTGTTACAGAACTGTGGTCTAATATGCTCTCTACATACAGCCACAGTTGCAGTATGTATGCTTTCCTCCAGAAGGTGGTACTGTTCCTCATAAGTCATGCTCTAGTACCCTCTGCAGTCACAGTAAGTGGTAATGCTGTGTCCGATACACTTATCTTGCTGACTCACCTTGTAGTGGGTGTGGTACAGCGTTGTGCACAATTGTTCTGTGTTCGAATCGAGAGGTCACCGACCAGGTGTTTACTTATGGAAATGCAAAATGGTTCAAACGGCTCTGAGCTCTATGGAACTTAACTGCTGAGGTCATCAGTCCCCTAGAACTTAGAACTACTTAAACCTAGTTAACCTAAGGAAACCACACACATCCATGCCCATGGCAGGATCCGAACTTGCGACCGTAGCGGTCGCGTGGTTCCAGACTAGAACCGCTCGGCCAATCTGGCCGACAAGGCAAATGGCAGTGGGAAGCGGGTAGCAAGGCTGCATCAGGAGACCTACCCAGCCGACAGCAACTACAGAATTCAATGTTTGCAACAGGTTTTCGCTGTTTGTCTGACATACGGTCGTTTCAGGAAGCAGGAAATCATGAAGGACATACTCGAAATATGCGGGCACCAGACCTTCATGACAACGTGATTAACATTATGGAAGGTGACTGCCGTTTCGGTACCAGACAGTTGGCCTGTCAGTAGGGGTAAGCCAGATGACCATTTGGAACATTCTCCATGACAGCTGTTAGTACCCTTATCAATTACAGCGTGTGCAGACATTTCTAGCAATAGACTTTCCATATTGGTAGCAGTATTGTCACTGGTTTCTTCAACTGGCAACCACGATTCCGGGATTTTTGTCATCCATCCTTTTCACAGATAAGGCCACCTTTACACGGAGTGGCATCTTCAACTTCCATAACAGTCATCTGTGGGATAGTATGCAGAACTTCTGTGGTATGGTGACGGCGAATCATTAGCATCAGTGCATATGGAATGTGTGGGCCGTGATAATTGGCGGCCACATTTTTGGACCCGTCTTCCACATCGCCTAACAGGCCGGAACTATCGGCGTTTCTCGCGGGTGATTTTGCCTCCCCTTCTGGAAGAAGTGCCACTGATGAACCGAAGGGCTATGTGGCTGCTACATGATGGTGTTCCATCCCGCTTCGCCTTGGGTCTTAGTTGAACAACGTTTAATTATTCGTTTTGTCCAAGGTGAAACACGGGTTAAAATCTTTTCTCGAGTGATTTTACTGTATTGTATCATTCGCAGAAATTTTTATAAGTGGGCAGAATTGTTCAAAACTGTCGACGTCAGTGTCTGAAAAGCAACATCTTGGCCGGCCATCAGAAGCGTCAACTCCTTCGCCTGAAACTCACGCTGGTAACATTATTTGGAAGATCAGCGTATAGTAAGAAATGCCTACTACTCAGACAAGCCGACTAACCAAGTGAAGCCAGTAACGAAATGGTTCAAATGGCTCTGAGCACTATGGGACTCAACTGCTGTGGTCATCAGTCCCCTAGAACTTAGGACAACTTAAACCAAACTAACCTAAGGACATCACACACATCCATGCCCGAGGCAGGATTCGAGCCTGCGGGTCTCAAAGAATGGGCGTGACATTGCTACACGAGAGTGCTCGCCCCCACACCACCCAACTGGGTCGAGGAACGATCGAATAAGTGGGTTTGTGGTGCTCCCTCATCTTCGCTACAGTACACATTTGATTCCTCGGATTTTCATTTGTTTGTTTTACCCAAGAAGGTATTACATGGAAGAAAGTTCAGCAACAACAAGAAGGCCAATAAATTTGTAGTTAAGTGGCTCAAAGACAAAGACTTTTTTACATCAGATAAAAAAAACTACTACATCTTTGGGACAATTGTGTCAATATTGGTGGGAATTATGTTGGGAAGTAGTAAAAGCCTTATATTGTAAAAATACACCATTTTTTCATATATTGATTTGTCTCTCTAATTACTGTAGCCGGCCGTTTTGGCCAAGCGGTTCTAGGCACTACAGTCTGGAACCGCGCGACCGCTACGGTCGCAGGTTCAAATCCTGCCTCGGGCATGGATGTGTGTGATGTCCTTAGGTTAGTTAGGTTTAAGTAGTTCTAAGTTTTAGGGGACTGATGACCTCAGCAATTAAGTCCCATAGTGCTCAGACCCATTTGAACCAATTACTGTAAGTCCCTCTACATAGCGTAGATCTCCAAAGGGGTTCTAGTTTGTTACAGTCTCAAAATATAAGGTGACTGTCAGCTACATGTATACTCGATTATAGTGTAGGTAAGTTTCTCATTCAACAATTTTTCCAGCTCAGATTACTTTCTGATGTTATGAAACACAACATGGATGTAATGCATACAACACAAAAGAGTCGTTTCCTTAAGAGACTGGAGGAGCTTGAAATTTTCGCTCACTACTTGAAGGAGCCAGACAAACTGGTCAATATACAAAACTATTTTCAGATGCATAGCTTTTGTGTCAAAGACCTTTTGTCGGAGATCTTTCAGAGCTTTATCAAATTTTCCTTGGAGTATCACATTTCCATCTCATCTTTATCTATTTCTTCTTCTCCCCCTACAATAATGCTTTCAAGATCATTTTACTTGCAGGGCCCTTCTGTATATTGCTTCCACCTTTCAGCTTTTCATTCTTTGCCTAGTACTGACCTGCCATCAGATCCCTTGATATTTATACGCCTGTTTCTCTTTTCTCCAACGGCGAAACATCGTGAGAAATTCATTTGCAGCAGCAGTGAAATCGTTGCAACAGAGTCAGGCCAATCCGAACGAGTTCTTTAGCCGTCTATGAAATTAATAATAGTGTAGAATCCACCGTTTTCGTTGTTAACATGGTTGTTGAAACACCCTATGACATGTAAAGCCATGTTTGATGGAATAGAATAAATAAAATGTCAAGATAAAAGCGGCCCCGCTCTGTAGGTGTTATTCTTTTATTGTTTCACGTTCTCCGGATCTTCCAGTGGCGTGAAGTTCGTGGTTAATTGTCTCAGTTTTCAGTTGTTGCTTGAAAGTGCTACGAGTAGCTTTCCGTCGTGCTCTTAGTCATTTAAGTAAATTGTGCCATATTCTGTGAATGAAAGGATGTGTGTGTAGTTTATGCTTAGATTCGTATTTAACATAGCTCGTGAAATTCTGGCCCTACGTAAAATGCTATGCAGGTCGAATCCTTCTGTCCAGTTACTAGTTGAACAGTATTGTGTGGCAACTGAAGAAAGCGAAAAGCAGGCTGAAGTCCTAAATTTCATAGGCGGATCGTCAAACCTACCGTCGTTCGACGGTCGCACACACTCCCGTATTTGGGACATTATAATAGGCACCCCTGGCGTAGAGAATCGACTGAAAAGGTGGAAAACAAATAAGCTGCTAGGGCCAAATGTAATCTCAGTTTGATTTTACAGAGATTACTATACGGCATTGGCTCCTGAGTTAGCAGTGTTCCGTCTCAAACTATTCATTTGTAGATGGTGGTTACTATGGCGTTACTGGCTGATGGTAAAATAGTAAAACGAGTGCTTGTGAGATTGATCATATTGACTGTCGTTGATTCCCAACTAGCTGGAACACTTGGTCTCACATTCTAATCTGTTGTCTCGTCCATGCTGCGACTGGAATCCTTTTAGTCTTGCAGAGGTTTCTGGTAACTAAATGAAACTTTTTTTTATCACGCAGCTGTGGAAATCCACAAGAAGAGAATGTGCTGAAAATCGTTAAAAAAACACTGATCAGAAACAGAAGGAAGGCGACGTAATCTCTTACTATCTAATAACGGTTACTCAACACATAATATGAAGCAGAAACCTGACACGAACAGTATCTTGCTACTATAGCTCAAGACGAATCAATAGAAACAGCTATACACAAGCTTTATGGTTTGAATAACTCGTCTAGCAGCTGATTAAAGAAAGAGTGAAAGCCAAAACATTGGCGTTGACTGAGGCCCAGGCAGGGGCAGCACTAATTTACGTTTGGCGCAAGAAGTAATATTTCCATCATGCCAATCGATCGAGAGCCTGAAATCATGACCGAGTTAATCACGAATCGTATCACTGAACAAAATATTGCAGGAAGTATTACGAGGGCTGCCCAGAAAGTAATGCACCGCATTTTTCTTCAAGAATTCTTTATTGAACATAATGAGAATTACACACACCCACCCACCCACCCACACACACACACACACACACACACACACACACACACACACACACACACACACGAAATAATGATCTTTTATCTACACACCCTATTTTTCCACGTAGTCTCCATCCTGTTCTATGGCCGCTAAACAAGAGCGTGTATGCTCTGTCGGCACCAATCCTTTTCCTGGTGGCGGAGACATTGCTTCACTGTATGAATTTTCTTTGCTGATTGGCAGAGGCAGTGACAACTGCTGAGCCGTAATGCGTCTGTCCTCGCGATTGACAACACCAGTTCCCTGCAACACGTCACATGTGACAGCCGTGGATGGTGCAAATCGTGGAGCTCCGCCGAACCGCCTTCTGACGACCTCACCCCCAGTGTCTAGCTGTACTTCTGTCGACAGCAGATGCTCCATAGACTTTGCACAAGCGTTTGTGAATATTCCCCACAGTTTCTTTCTCTGCAGTGAGACATTCAATGACGGAACGTTGCTTGTAACGTTCATCACCCACAGGCGCCATTTTGAAACTGTCCTGCAGCTATGCTATCGTCCGGAAATGACGGAGACTTAGCGTGTTGACTCAGGAGACTTCAAATAATACTTGCGTAACATTTCGCATTCGTAGCATTTTTTCGGCTGAGAAGAAAACAATGCGGTGCATTTCTTTTTGAGCGCCACTCGTACATTTAGGATGTTGTGACATGTTTTCACAAATGACCTGGATACTGAGCATGTGATAAATGACATTATATTGTGCGCGAAATAAGTAAGAATTGAGCATATTTACAGTCAAAAAGAACAATTATCTTTAGTTATACAACTTCCTTTTTGCTGTAACTGTGGGTCAGGGCGTAGCAAGCATTACATACATTGATAGAACCAGTGTAACACTTGTGCTGAAATAGACTCTCGTTGGTCATATTATTCTAGACACTGTTGAACAGACAGTGATCCTCTTAACACTGTTCGTTCAATACAAAATTCACAACCACACGCAAAGACTTGCTTATTAACTTGCAGACTGGTTGTCTTTAACTGTGTTGTCGCCGCGTACGGTACACTTCTCGCTGTTTGCTGTGGACTAAGCGTTGACTGGAACGAAGCCTGATGTAGAACTGAACTCGTGTCCGTGTGTCGTCTGTTTCAGGACTGACCGCCGACGGTGACGCGGAGAACGTCTGTGGACGTGTCCTGATATTTCCGTCTCATTAGCGTGGCCAGCAATGTTCCGATAGCAAAAACCATCCCTTTACTGGTGAGAAGGCACCAGCGCTAGGCCTACCGACTATGCCAGAGTGGGCATCCACAGCTGTAGAACTGCATCGTAATGAAAAAGATCGCTTCAGCTGTATGATAAATATTTATTTGTGAACCAACTAGTTTCCTGGCATCAGAGCCACTTCTTCAGCGATAAATGTTTGTTACAGAACTTAGTGCAACCGATAACTATTTTTTCAAATGGCTCTAAGCACGATGGGACTTAAACATCTGAGGTCATCAGTCCCCTAGACTTAGAACCACCTGACCCTAACTGACCGAAGGACATCACACACATCCATGCCCGAGGCAGGATTCGAACCTGCGACCGTAGCAGCAGCGCGGTTCCGGACGGAAGCGCCTACAATCGCTCGGCCACAGTGGCCGGCCGATAACCAATTGACCACCTAATATTCTCTGTCGAATTGTAATAAAAATGTCCAACCATCTGGAGGTCACCGATCAGGTTAAAATGGGGAAAAGTGCTGGGAACATCATTCCAATACAGGGAACCAATGGTGTAACGTCGTCGTGACGATTCGAGGTTCACAGCGACCGCCGAGACAGCAACTGAGCTATAGCGCATCCGGTGCCGGTACGGAAACCAGGCGCAAGCGTGTAAGAACGTATGCGTATACGCGACTTCAAAACACCGCCTTAAGAGCTATTGTGAAACTGTCTTCTTTTTTGCAAAGTTTCGCACGCTGCTCTCGTATTCGAGTAGAAAATAATAAAGAGAAAAGCTTCTCTTGGAGCCTAAAATATAAAGCTACGTATGCTTTCGTTGCTTTCAGAGCTGTTACGCATATACCCGTTAGTGAAAATTCAGAACTTTAAGTGAACTCATGAAATTAATGTCGTAAATTTTCTGTGGCGATAAAAGGAAACGATAAAAACTACAGAGCTCTAGAACTATGGTAGATGCCCAAAAGAAATATTTGCCGAAGCAGCAACACGCTGCTATAACATTCCCATACCTTTTAGTACGGTGGCAAATAAAATAAGTTGTGTGTGTGCCACTAACACGATGGCATTAATTCAGCCAGGTTTTGCCGCGGTCGTAAAGTCAGACGTCTTGGTTTCTAGGAAAGGCCGCGATCTCCTCAACAGCTCCTGGTATGGCGGTAAAACACAGTTGCATTAAAATTCGTCATAGTGATACGAAAGAGACGCGCGAAATACCCTCACATTTCACGAAGAATGTAACAATTCCATTCCCAAAAAGGAACGACATGAATATTACGAAACCATCAGTTTAATAAATTGTGAACGGAAAATAGTGGCAATTATTTACAGGAGAATGAAAAACTAGTAAACGCGTAACTTGAATAAGAGGAGTTTTGGTTCCGGATAAATGTAGGGGCACATAGGCAACAATAGCCCTACGTCTTAAAAATAAGTTGAAGAAAGCCAAACCTGCTTTTACAGCATTTGAAGACTTAGAGAAAGCTTTTTACGGTACTGATTGGAATACATTCTTTGAAATTTTGAAGGTAGCAGGGATAAAACACTGGGAACGAAAGGTTAGATACAACTTGCACAGAAACCAACCCGCGGTTGGAAGAGTTGAGCTACACGAAAGGTTGAGAAGGGAATGGGACAGGGTTGTGGCCTATCGCCGATGTTACAGACTCTGTACTTTGAGCAACTTGTGAAGGGAACGAAGGGGAAAATTGGAATTGGGTTTAAAGTTCAGGGAGAAATTTTAGGAGTTTTGAGGTTTGCCGATGTCACTGTAATTCTGTCAGAGACGGCAAAGGACTTGTAAGACCAGTTGAATGGAATGTAATTTCTTTAAAAGAAATAAGGTAACATCAATAAAAGCAAAACAAGGGTAATGGGATGTAGCCGAATTAGATCATGAAAAGTTGTAGAGTTTTGCTATTTGGACAGTAAAATAACTGATGATGACTGAAACCGTGCGGATATAAAATGTAGACGATTGCAGCAAGAAATATTTTATGAAAAAAAGGAACTTGAAACATCCAATATAAATTTAAATCTTAGGAAATCTTCTCTGAAGCTATCTGTCTGGAGTGCAGCCTTCTACAGAAGTGAAACATGGACGGTAAGCAGTTTGATGTGCCCTAACACAGGAAAGAGGGAAGACAGGGGGGTTACAGGTCCATCTGAAATTTCCGAGCGGTTCGGAGTAAATGAAGAAGACAAAGTTACAGTGAAGGCAGGCTGATTGTTTGCAGCAGCGCCTAGGCGCCTAGAACAGGTGCGGATTTTCAGAGTCGATAGGATACTCGCTGCAGGAGACTCAAGGATACTCGGGAGACTGATTAACATTATTAATTTGCACTGAGTCTTACTACTACACTCAAGCTAATTCTAAACATTAAAAAAAGCAAAAGGTGCAAAGGATGGAATTGGTTGCACTGCGCAAGTCACTGTCTCAGCCAGTGCAGTGTGCGCTAACAGAAGCAGCGATTACTGGCAGCATTTTAAGTACAAACTTTGAAACCAGCACTCCATGTGAGAGAAACATACTTTTCGGAGGTTACCGACCTGTCATCGAGTGACATGGAGTTGGCGTCCCAATAACCTGACTGAGAACTCTGTTCGAATACAAAAATATGAGTTTTTAAATGATTATACGGGGCACTATTTCTCCCTTCTTATAGTCAACCCACCAATCCATGCCACTTTACAGGCTTCAGCCAATCTGACGAGTGACTCTTCAGCTCCAGGGTGCCTCTGGCCAACCACATACAGATTCTTCGCCCTCTCCTACTCTGTAGAAAGAGATATATCTGGCCTTTGCATTAACAAACTCCAGGTTTGGTACCAACAGCGTTCAGCTGACAGCGTAACGTCCCTGCCCGTCCTGTTATGGGCAGCAATAATAGTATTTCAGGTCACATGGTCACGCTCGGAGGCCTGACGTGAGTGAAGACCACTGCTGTACCACTCTGACCACTCTAAATCCACTGACGTTTCGGCTCTCAGGGGCGAGTATCAAGCTTGATGTATCTGCTAAGACGTGCCTTTTTGTAACCATCTTCTACTGTGACGCATTACAACAGCGTCAAGTTGACACATGGAGTTACCACTTAATTCTCTTAACTGAAACTTCTCTCCTGAGATAGCTGCTGAGAGCGTCTGCAATTCGCAGTGCTCTAACGTTGCTGTTGACCTCCAGTAACCTAAACGCTACCACTTTTGTCTAATCTCTGCACTGTCTCTCTGGTTTCACAAGGGGTTTCGATGCATACTAAGTATGGAGACATGTACTTGTAAAAAAATTACGTAACTTTAGATTTGGAGCCGATAATTAAAATTTTATGACTAGCCTTCCTGTATATAAAACTCAATATTGGCTTCAGAGACTACGGTATGCAGAAATAAAGCCGAGCTGAAAGTAAGTTCCTCACCAGAACAACGTTGTCTCCTCCGTTCTGGTGAAACGACATACCGGTACAAATTAATTAAACCGCAATAGGCAGTTCCGTCACAGAAGTTTGCCCGCTACTCCGAGCACGTCGTCCCGGATTCCGCCATTAGCCAAGTCGCTGTCTAGAGATGCGCTAACTTCGGCGCCAGTTGCTGAAACGGCTTATTGTGCAGAACAGTTTCTCTCTACTGTATCTGAGCACAAGAGATATTGTACTGCTGTCTCCTTTATGAAGCTATGACTGATAGTGAATATTCTAATTTGATTAGGAAATACATTCATTAAGCTATCTAATTTAACTGTAGAGACCGAGAAAAGTTCTTTCCTGGTCGGTGAAGTGGAGGTACTACATCGTAAATATTATACGAGCACCGAAATCGAGAAAAAAAAAACGTGAAGGAAATGTATATGAACAAAGAGGAATTCCGGGAAAAGAAATGATTTTTTTTAATCTGTGTCCCAAAGAAAGAGTTGCTGTTGTTGCTACGGTCTTCAGTCCGAAGACTTATTTGCTACAGCTCTCCATGCATCTCCATTCTGTGCAAGCCTCTTCCTCTCTGAATAACTACTGCAACCTACATCTTTCTAAATTTGCTCATTGTATTCATCTCTTGGTCTCTCTCTACGATTTTTACCCCCCTCCCTCCTCATCTCCACCGAATATTAAACAGGTGATTCCTTGACGCCTCAGAATGTGTCCTGCCGTCTTATCCATTCTTCTAATCAGGTTGCGCCGCAAAATTTCTTTTCTCCCGAACTTTACTCAGAGCCTTATTAGTTACGTGATGCACATATCCAATTTTGACCGTTTTTCTATAACACCACATCTCAAAAGCTTATGTTCTCTTCTTGTCTATCATTCATGTTCTGTTTATCGTTCATGTACCCCTTCCATACATGGCTCAACTGCCTACAAATACCGCCAGAAAAGACTTCCTAACACTTAAATTTATATTTAATATTAACAAATTTCTCTTTTTCAGAGACTCTTTTCTTTCCATTTCCTGTCTACATTCTATATCTCTCTACTACGGCCATCATCAGTTATTTTACTGCCCAGATAACAAAACTCACCTAGTACTTTAAATTTCTTGTTTCGTAATCAATTCTCTCAGCATCACTTCATTTAATTAGACTACATTCCATTATCTCTGTTTTGCTTTTGTTGATGTTCGTCTTATATTCTCATTTCAAGATGCTGTCAATTCCGTTCAGCTGCTCTTCCATGTCGTTTGCTGCATCTTATAGCATTAAAATGTCATCGGCAAATCTCAAAGTTTTTATTTCTTCTCCTTGAACTTTAATTCATTCTCCAAATCTTTTTGGTTTCTTTTTGTGTTTTCTCTATGTACTGATTGTATAACATTGGGAATAGTCTACAACTCTGTCTAACTTCTTTCTCAACCACTGCTTCCTTGTCATGCCCCCCTACTCCTGAGCTGCCTTCTGGTCTCTTTACACCCTTTCGCTCTCTGTCTTTCAACCCCGCTAGAATTTCAAAGAGTGTACCCCATCAAAACTGTCAAAAGCTTTCTGTAAGTCTATAAACGGTATAAACGTAGTTTTCCTACCTCTTTCATTTCTGTCCCCCATTCCATATTCACCTGCTATTTTTCCTTCACTTCCTTTTTCTACAATGGAACTCCAGTCCACCTTTACAGTTAAATTTTTGTCTCACATAAGTATCTTAATAATTTCTTTTATCTCATCGTCGACTTCTTTAATCTCTTTATCATTTGCTGAGGTAGTTTGATATATAAGCGTGTACTACTGTGGTTGGTGTGGGATTCGTGTCTATATTATCTAAGATAATGCGTTCACTATGCTGTTCATAGCAGCTTTGTATCTTAACCGCATTGCTGTTTTCGTGCTCATTACTGAACCTATTCCTGCATTATATCTATTTGATTTTGTATTTATAGTCCTTTGTTCACCTGATCAGAAGTCCTGTTCCTCCTGCCACCGAACTTCTCTAGTTCCGACTATATCTCACTTCAACTCATCCATTTCCCACTTCAAATTTTCTAACCAATCTGCCGATTAAAGGCTCCAACATTCCATGCTCGCACCTGTAGAACGTCAGTTTTGTTTCTCCTGATAATGGTATCCTCCTGAGTAGCGTTCGCCCGAAAAATTCGATGGGGAGCTATTTTACGTCTGGAATATTGTACCCAGTAGGAAACCGTCACCATTCATCCTGTAGAGCTGCATGGCCCAGGAAGAATTACGGCTGTAGTTTTGCCTTGCTTTCAGCCGTTGGCAGTACCAGGAGAGCAAGCCAGTTTTGGCTGATGTTACAGGGACAGTTTAGTCAATCATCGAGACTGTTGTCCCTTTATCTACCGAAAAGGCTGGTGCTTCTCTTAAGGAACCAGAAGTTTGTCTGGCCTCTCAACAGATATCCCTCCGTTGCGGTTGCACCTATGGTACGGCTATCTGCGTCGCTGAGGAATTCAAGCCGCCCCACCATCGCGAATATCCATTGTTCATCGGTTGGGAGGATGGGGGAGTGTAAGAGTGATGTACACTGAGTTCCGTGTTACTTGGAGGCAGTGTTTGGAAATAAAGAAAAAGTTTTAGTGCTAGCATTCACTAAATCGTTCGAAGAATTCGGTCTAAGTTTTAAATAAACCAAATGATGATCAACAGAGAAGGAATAAGCCCTAAGATATTATTAGAACGAGCAGCAGCCAGTTTCAACGGAAAGTGACTTTAGGGTAATTGTTTAATTTACTATCTTTCCCAGCTGTAAATTAGTAGCTGAATGGAGGTAAATAAAACATTATATGGACAAAGATGTTTCCCACGCCCCCCCCCCCCCCAGATATGCATGAATGCACATTAACCTTTAATAAATCCTAATGGATGAAGGAAGGTATGTTAGAGTTTAAATACTTGTCGTCGTGGACAGTACAGATGACGCATCATAATAGTGTGAGAAGCACGCAGGCCTACTAAAAGCCTCATCTAAGTAATCTGCCTAGTATCATGCATCTATAGTATTATACAAGGTGGTCAGAGAGCATGAAGAGCTTTTAAGGGTGTTGCAGGGTAGGCTGTGCTGAGAAATAGTTGTTCAGGATAAAATTCGAGATATCACACGGCTTCCGAGTTAATCAACAATCAAGTCATTCCGAGAACAAGTAATCAGGCGGCCCACCAGATACAATTAGTATCAGCTGTTCTCATAGCGTAGATGATAGCGCACGAGACTGCTGACACTTTGGCTCGGGTTCGACCCTTACTACCATCCCATGTCCAATTTCTGTATCGGTCTCTTGTTCGGTTTCAAGAAACTGAACTAGGGACACGTTTGCCACTTGAAAGTAGCGTGCAATGCCATGACTGGCTAATTTAAATGCTAATTAACTCGGAAATAGTGCAATGTATCGAATGTTTTTCTTAACAATTATTGCTCAGCATAGCCTGCCCTGCAACATCCCTGAAGCTTTTCAGAATGCTTCTCACCGTCCTGTATAAAGTACTTGGATATTCATAAGGAGTTCAAGCCTTTATGACGGCCTGAATTCCGCTGGGGATATTTTCATTGAGGTGTCTGAATGTCTGTGAAGGAATGGCAATCTATTGTTCCCGAAACCAGAGAAGGTAGAGATCTGCACATTGGGGCTATTTCTCTTGCTTAGGGAAATTATTTGAAATCACCTAGATACATCAATATTTATGTAGTACTTACACAGTACACGACATTTTCCTCTGGAAGACAGCTTCTCAGTGAGAAATGAGAGTGTTCTTCAGACCATGTCTGATGAATTGTGTATGCATGTGTCGTATGTTTATGTACTTAGTCTTTACGGCACTTCAGACGTTGCTTTCAATTCTACTTGTCCTCCACTGCCACAAATAATGTATTTGATTCTGTTATCCAAAAATGGTTCGAATCAATTATCTATCTGAAAACATTTTATCTTTGTCATCGATCGTCAGTATGGGCCAACGCCTACTGCAAATGTAGAGAGACGGAATTCATCTCTCCACTTCTGTCCCTATTCTCAGGATAACGTATTCGCAAAGAGCGAGTTATGCATCACATGGAGTGTAGTGCTTACTGAACGGGCAGACATGCTGTGAAAGAAACTTCCTTCACTTGTGTCATGACGCTCCTTATTCTGATAATATCCTGGGTTCCGCTATAAATAGTAGTTAGTGATGCTGCTTTGCAAATCCGTGCGCATGTTTGTTCCCCATAAGTCAATAGAAGGAAACAAAGGAATACCAAAATCGTGATCACCGAAGAAACAAGTTTGATTTCATTGCCGAAGTCTGCGAGTCCAGTTCGAAGAACACTGCGCCATCTTGTTCAGTAATAAAGGTATGTCTACTTTGTTACTGGTATTTATACTGTATGTCCTTAACCGGAATTTTCTATGCGCTTGTAACTCTTGCTCTCCGTATGTTTGCAATAAACCAAATTAATTAACTGTAATGATATTGTTTTACTTTTCGTCTTCTAACAACGTTGTAAATACAGTTCTGCACTCCCCTCCACCACCTTCCCTCTTTCTCCCTCCCCCCTCTCTCTCTCTCACTCTCTCTCTCTCTCTCTCTCTCTCTCTCTCTCTCTCTCTCTCTCTCTGTGTGTGTGTGTGTGTGTGTGTGTGTGTGTGTGTTTGCATCACTTCTATCTCATGTGTCGGGTTATAAATTTCATTTAGTTAGCATTTCATCGACTGTAAACTTAACCTTCTCCAGAGGAGCAACGTCTTCAGCTAGGAACGCTCAATACTTCTCTGTATCTTACTTTCTTTCTTACATGTTGATGTTCTCTTTTTAAGTTCCTAGTTTGCCATTTTGTGCTGGCAGCTATTTTGAATTACTTGTCAATATCCACACAACTATGCTTATATTGTAAGAAATGTTATACAGCTACTACGTGACAAGTTTTTGTAGAATTTCAAGTTTCTTGATATTTTACCAGTTGGTTCATAGACTGGTGCAATGTCTCATTACTGACTATCGCACTGCATGCGTAAGTCCTAAAAGGTGTAGATGTCTTCCTGTTTTCAATAATAACCTCTTTTCATTTTCCCGAGCGTAACACGTGATTTATGTTGAGGGAGGTCAACTTAATTTCCTCAACAGACAGATAGCAAACATACACGGTCGGATAGCACGCGCGTTAGCTCTCCACTTACGGGGTTAACGATGACAGCCTGTGCCAGCCAACTGGGATGTGGTTTTTAGGCGGTTTCACACATTATTAGGCGAATACCGGACTGGTACCCACGCCCCTCCTCAGTTCCGCGATTCGCAAACACTTCGAAAGCTTTCTCTCAGATTCAAATAGGATAACACAAAAGCACACAGGTGACGAATAAAAATTCAGTTCTGGGGTTAGTGTTTGGGAAGGAATGGGCTGCAACTCAGAGGGCATCCGGCCGATCTCTACTACTAACATTGATAAATGTAGGATAACATGTCGGCCCTCGGCAGGGACGAGGTAATGGTATGAGAAAAGAAGAAGGCATATATCAAATCCGAAAAATCTTAATAAAATGCAGTAGGGAGGTCCTGATGTGAGTAATAAACGGTCCACAGGTATGAATTAAAAACTGCTTAAATTGCTTTGACATTACCAGACTAGCAGAAAAATGCTCCTATCGGAGCCCCAAAATTCTAATATACTCCTGTTTATCAAAAGACACTGAAAGGTAAAGAACCAGCTGCCTCATTCGAACTTTCTCATCACCTTCAAAAATGCTTCCAAAAGTTTCGGCATGAGAACGTATTCACGCTATTTTTAACATACAACTCTCACCTCTCACTCCCACAATCTCCTCTAACTGTGAACCACTCACATTAACTAGCCCATCGCTTTAAGTAACTCATGCCCATTCTCTCCCAGTTGCCCATACTCACTAATTCAAGACCATTCACTGTCGTTATCTCTTTCTGTCTCGCCACCTGTTACTGTCCACTGTCTTACAGCCCAGCCCCCTTGGTTCTGTCCTACTACTACTGTCTTCTCTCACTGTCATTGTCTCCCTCTTGCTATACACACACACACACACACACACACACACACACACACACACACACACACACACACACACACACACATACCACTGTCTCCTTTACAGTTTCTATATCACAACAACTGATAACTATCTTCTAGAATTTATTATTTTCCGTCTCTTTCCCACTGTCACTGTGCCCTTTCTCAGCGTAAAAACGCTCGAAAACGTTTGCGTGCCATAATTTTTAATGATGGTGGGGAATGTGTAATGAGCAGCTGCTATCCCACTTTTTATTCGGAGTCTTTTAACGAACAGGAGTGTATTCGCGGTTTTTTCGGTTGGTTCCCTTCTTTTCCCTGCTGCAGCAGGGCATGTCACTTAAATGAAAAGAACTTTATGGAACTGTAAAATTTTGATAGGTTACTTCTGTGAAATTGAAGTAGCTCGAAACTAATTTTACGCCTAAGGCCGTATTTTGTGTGCCCAAAAATTTTGCATGTGCTTCAGTACTACTAGACGGACGATAATGGAGACACATTACAGCATATTGCTCCGTGATACGTCACTTTATAAACAATGTTTTCGCCTCGACCCGGATTTTATGTGCGTATTTTAAGTGTAAAAGTAAACGTAATGAACTACGTTTTCACTAAAAACGGATTTTACGTGGAAAAGTGAACTTCATAATCTACGCTTTCGCCTGCACAGCCGTCTTGGAATCCGAGGCTCGGTTTTGATACCCAAACACCATGTTTTCGGGCTTTCTCAGGAACCACCCATTAATTATATTGTCCCTCCGTAACCGTCACAATGTGCATCATAAACCACATCTTATTAAAAAGGAACCACCGATTTTCTCCATTTTCCTAAGCTGGTGGGTATGTGTAATTTTCAGATTTTTACCCTGTACTGTAGCATAGTTACAGTAAGCCATTCCTTCTTTTAGGTACACAAATGATCCCTAGCCCAAGGCTATCGAAAACGCCTGACCTTACCTTTCTATCACCAATGCAACCCGAGGAATGAGCACCGGAAAAATTCCTATTTCATGTACGGCGTATTGGAACATATTAAGTAGTGCATGCTGTCGCATGCGACCGATAAGTACATTGCAAATATGTTTACTTAAAACAACAAATCTACAGATATACACTGCAAACTACTGCGAGGTGCATGACGGAGGGTATTTACCATTGTGCCATCTTTATGAGATTTTTTCCCCACGGCGTACTGTTTGCAGAAAGAGTGACTACTGAAATGCAATCCTGGGCGTTTTAATTATTCTAATCTTACTACGTAGCCCCTACGTGAGCGACGATCAGGGGTAATATATCATTATTGGCTCAATCTATAATTACATGTCAGACTAAACCTGTAGGTAATTATACTCTAGTTTGTATTAATTATTTTTAAGTTGGGAAAAACCTAGTACATGTAGTGTTCTGGTGGTGGAAATGTTTGCCGCTGGAATATCTTCCAACGTTGCCCAGGGTAAGCCCGATCGTTTGGTTTTTCATTACATAAAAAAATTAATAAAATATATCATCTTATGGGCATAGCACGTCCACGTATCAGAAGCAGAACAGCAGCAGAATAAGAGACGCGGAAACAGGAGACAGATCCAAGACACCCCTTGTTCGGATGTGAATACCAACATCCAAGATTAAGATCAAGAAAGAGTTTCCTCCGTTCAACAGAACCACTTTTAACCTGCAAATCGTCGAATACAGCCTTGGCGTAACTCACCATCGGAGAGGTACTGGAACAACACTAAAGAAAAGCTTGCTGAAGAACGTCACCTCCCATATAAAACACCGAAGGTCATCGACAGGCTGAGAGCTGGTGTATCCCGATGCAAGGTCAGTTTGAAGAAATGGGGATCCTCTCCAGGAGATGAACTATGCGAATGTGGCGAACAGGAAGATCATCAACACCTGCTCAACTGTAGAAACCTTGCAGCCCCACCCCCGATGGACGATCTGGTTATCGCCAATGATAGAGCAGTTCAAACGTCGGAATTTTGGGTGTCATATGGAATTTAATCATGTACTTATATTGTTTGCAAATTGCTGTCTGTCGCCTATTTATGTACGTTATGCATTGGACACAAGTAAATAAAAAAAATATTTTTACGTTTAATTTTGCTTTTGTTAGCATGAAGTTGACTTGTCAAATTCAATTAAGTAACTATATGAATAAACCACCACCATGACGACCGCCACAGGTATTCACTGAAATTATCTCCTTTTCACATTTTACTTCATTTTTCCTCGGTAGTTCTATAACCGGTAACTTTATTCTTAGCGCTTTCACATACTGCCCTGCAGGTGATAAATTTGGGTTCGGGTGAGCAGAGCCCTGGACTCTCGCAAAGGCAGAGGATCAGGGCTGCGCCAACAGGAGCCGGAATTCAATCTGTGCGTCTGATGGCGCGTGAGCGGCGGGTGACGGCGGGCGGACAAAAGAAGGCGAACTTCCTCGCCGCGCCGCGCCGCGACTCCAATATCCGTGTGCCGGCGCGTCAGTGGCACGAGGACGCAGACGGGTCCGGGTCTTCGAGATCCAAACTCTTCTGCAATCTTCCCCGCCTTCTTTTTTTTCGGCTGCTCCGGTGGTAACTCGGGACCTTTGACTTTCGCGGGCAAGTGCTCTACCATCTGAGCTACCCAAGCACGACTCACGCCCCGTCCTCACAGCTTTACTTTTGGAAACATCCCCCAGGATGTGGCTAAGCCATGTCTCCGCAATATCCTTTCTTTCAGGAGTGCTAGTTCTGCAAGGTTCGCAGGAGAGCTTCTGTAAAGTTGGAAGGTAGGAGACGAGGTACTGGCAGAAGTAAAGCTGTGAGGACGGGGTCGTGAATCGTGCTTGGGTAGCTCAGATAGTAGAGCACTTTCCCGCGAAAGGCAAAGATCCCGAGTTCGAGTCTCGGTCCGGCACACAGTTTTAATCTGTCAGGAAGTTTAATATTCTTTTTGTTTAAATGGGTGAGTGTTTGACATTCATATTTAGGCTTGCTTGATTATAAACACAGCTTGGAAAAATAGTGAAGCACCCAGGCGGAAAGGAAGAAACAAAACGAAACTTAACGAGATGATGTGGTGTGTGATGTTACTTCAGTGTTCACAAAATCGAGTTAAATTTGCAAAGACCTTGGCTGTGTGATCACAGTTACCTAGTGTGGTATTGCACCCCCTCTGGTCAGGATACGAGGGTTATTCGGAAAGTAAGGAACGATCGGTCGCGAAATGGAATTCACAGTGAGACACCGGTGAAGTTTTGCACATATGTGTTGGGCAGTGTCTCTAGTACGTCCGTCAATCGCGTTACGTCGTTCGCTTTAGTTCTGAGCACAGAAGGAACACATAAAGATACCTAGAACAATAGTGTCTCCCTCCAAGTACGAGGGCGTGGTGAGAAATTTCGCCTGAAGCTATGCAACCAACATTACATAACTGTCTTGCAGTTTCTTCTTCAAGACAATTCTCAGCCGCATTCTGCAGGGGCAATGAAGATGCTCCTGCATCATTTTCAATTGGAAATGTTTGATTACTGACAGTAGAGCCCGTAATTGTCTCCCTCTGAGTTTCATCTCTGCTCACATGAACCGCTGGCTATGAAGACAACATTTTGGCACAGGCAACGAATCGTAGGCCAGCGTAGAGAATTGACGGAAAGCACTGGAGGCTGCCTTCTATAACGAAGGTATTGGAAAGTTCGTACAACGCTGCGACAAACCTCTAAGTCGGATCGGCGACTATGGAAATAGGTAGCTGGAAGTTGCAGCTAACTGTTGCAAATAAAACAGTTTTGATTTTCACTGTGGTTTCCATTCCGCAAGCTATCGTTCCTTACTGGTCCATAAATTCATTATGTTGCCAAGGGTGCCTCTCCCGAGGCTAGCTCGCTTACAACAGTTGTAAGTGTTCGTTGATATCCTGGACATTGTCACGGGGGTGCAGTTTACGTCCGATCTGGTCCCACACATGACCTGTCGGGGACAGACCTGGGGATTTTACTGGCTGCCTGAGTACCCAAGACAGCCCAGACAGTTCACAGAGATAGGTGCCATGTGTAGACGAAGATTGTCCTGTTGAAAAATGGTAACTAGGATACTGCCGCCTAACAGGTAAGACATGAGAACGTAGGAAGTCCATGAGCGCCAGAGTTCCCTCAGTCACTGTCAGCCGCAGTCTGTCGTCATACCCCATGGCTCCCCACACAACGAATGCTCTATCTGTAAAAAACATGGGACTTCTCGTTCGGATGCTGCCGCCGGCCGCGGTGGCCGAGCGGTTGTAGGTGCTTCAGTCCGGGACCCCATGACTGCTACCGTCGCAGGTTAGAATTCTGCCTCGAGCATGGATCTGTGTAATGTCCTTAGGTTAGTTAGGTTTAAGTAGTTCTAAGTTCTAGGGGACTGATTACCTCAGATATTAAGTCCCATAGTGCTCAGAGCCATTTGAACCATTCTGAACCATTTGGACGCCGTCATATTAGCCGACGATGATCATCTAGAGTAGTGCAGAACCGTGACTGATCGCTGAACACAATGCGAAGTCATTAGAAATATATTCTTGCCGGACATGACACAGCTCCAAAAGCAGCTGTCTGTGTTGCTAATGCCAGCCTAATCATGGAACAGTAATTCTCTAGTCCGACTGCTACTAATTTCGGATCAGTGGTGCTGGATTACAGAGAATGACGCAAGACGTCAGTTACTTGTTGTTGGATGGCAGGCGCGCCTGTGAAGGCTTTACGATACCCCTGGTACATAATAGCGCTTCAGAGGTGGTCAACTGTCACCTCCGCTTCGACTGTGCTTGCCCTCTCCTTCCAGTACAGTCCCTCAGTGGGTCACTGTCACATCCGAATACCGCACAAATAAAGATATTGCACGATTCGATCAGCATTCCTAAAGGAGACCACAGTGAGGCTCCTTTCAAAACCTGCAGCTGCTGATAGCGCTGAATCATGGGAGTCCTTCACAGTAAACAATAACAATTGTGTGTGGCTAAATGGTCTGGTGCAAGTCTTTCAACTGGACGCCACTTAGCCGATTTGCGTCTCCATAATCTACCCCAAATGTCCAACTGGGGAAGGGGGACTTGGAGCTTCCGGACCGCGTGGCGAATCTCCATGTCATTGAGAGGTGACTGCTATGTTAAAAGGCAGGCTGAAAAATGAGTGGTCCGACGGATTAGCCACGCGACTTTACGGTCTTCAGAAACACGCTTTACCGCTACACCACCAGGTTCTACACCTTCACAGCGATCATTTACACATGTGACGCAGTTCACGCCCCTTGCATGTCCTATCAGCCCTACTAACAACCCCAAACACGAACAACAGTAAAACACACTGCTGGCCGTTCTACATGTCACTGACAACTGCAACTACAATAATTTTCATACCTACCGATCGTGTGTACGTATTTATATTACGTTTCGTGTCGCAGATACTGCGTTCTAATTCTTTATTGCCTCGCAGAGAGCTGAGCGATTTACAGCCACTGGGTTTCACTGGGGCGGGTGTGGAGAGATGGAAGGCGTCAGTGTATCAGGCATTACTGGCTGAACAGTGTCTGCTATAGAAGCTGCAGCCTTCATCCGGCCTACAAAATTTGTTTCTGATTAGCATGGGCGCCGGAATGTGTTGATGAGCAGTGGGGTGTGGAGTGTGGGGTGTGGCTGATGAGGGAAGCCTACGGCACTATTGACTCCTCACCTATCTCATCACGCCGAGGAGAACCCCTCACCGCCTGCCGACAAAGCGATCGCTAGCAGGCCAGAAGTATAAGATCAACAAGCAGCTTCATGATGCACCGTGCTTCTACAGTTTACAATTTCATAAAAAAGTAGACATTTAAGAACGTCAATCAGCTTGAACTAGGACTTGGTGAGTGTAACAACTAATTTCCGCAATGTACACCGTCCGTCCAGAAAGATCCGAAGGCGATTTTATTCTTGGCGTATTTGCGACGTCTGCACAGGAGCCTTTGTATCAACTTGCACTAACAATTGCACACTACACGTATTCATTCGACCAGAAAACTGTGAGCAGGGAATGTTAAATAGTGAAAGTGCTGCCGTGCTGCGTCAGCGACGTTGTGTCGCTAACCACAACGGAGCAGCATGTCCATATCAAGTTTTCAAGACATTCTCCAGGACGGTTTTTCAAGAAGAGAAAAGTGTCCGCAAAGTTTTTTCCCGTACACCTTGACATCAGAGCAAAAACAAAGACCTGTGGATGCCTCCCGTGAATTAACTGACATAAAAATAGCGGACAAATCTTTCCTGGCAAAAATCATTATGGGTGACTACACTTCCTACCAGAAAGAATCCATTACAAAACCACAAACTGTAGAAATTCACATGAAGGGTCAACGCTTTGATGACATAACTGGCATTCAAGTTAAGGTGACGCGAGAGTTGAACAAAATCTCAAAGAAGGACTTTTCTGAGAGTTCGCGTGGTTTATGAACGTTTTGTCTTTTGTACTCCAGTGGCGGGGGATTATGTAGGACGAGTGAAGGATTAAAACCACTATCTCAACTTTTATCCATTTTTATTAACTCAGCCTCGAAACTTTTTACACTGTGTGGTATGTATGTGGTAACACAAAGCTGTTTACTCATAAGGATGCACAAGGAAATTAAAAATGAACATAACGATTATAGACGGGAAGAACTAATTAATGCATCGCGACAAATCGTTAAAAATGACAGATAATATGTAAGAAACTAGCTTAGTCCCCGGTGTTTCGCTCGCGTAGACATGCAGAGAATGTTTTATTTTACGGAATTTTATATCGTTCCCGAAGTGCAAAACCTTCTAAGCTTTTCAGACTAAATACGGCCCCTATAAGCATGGTCTTTTCCGAATGTACTTCTGACCAAAAAGCGTTTATGGTAGCTAGAGTCCAAAGTTTTTGGTAATCATGCTTTTTGCATTATTATAGATGTATTTCCATAACAACTTTCATCCCCTAACAAATATTTCAAATATTTTTTATGTAACCGAGAAGTGAAATACCAATTTTCATAAATTTAACATTGAACTTTTTTAATGTAACGAAATATTTTGTTAAAATTATTCATCCCCAATTGGACTGCCTTCGGGATTGAATTTTCAGAATCAATGAAACACGTTTTTTTTTTAAATTTCTGACCTAAAAGTCGAATACCAATTGTCACAGAAGTAACCTTAAAATCGTTTACTAGTTCTTTAGTAACTTTTTATTTAAAAAAATCACCCACTATTTTACTACGTTTAATGGTTGAATTTCGAAAAAAGCTGAAACACATTTTTTTAATAATCTGAATGAGAAACCAAGAACCAGTATTCATAGTACTAGCTTCAAAACTCCCTTAATGGCGACATACTTTTAGCAAGCATTTCGTCCCCCTTTCACGCTCTTATGGATCGAATTTCAAAAAATCCCTTCTTAAACGACGCCTACAGTAAAGGTTTCACACCTACTCCAAACTTTAAGTTTCCATCCTTAGCAGTTTGGGTTGGGCGATGATGAGTCCGTGAATCAGTCAGTACACTGCCGTTTATGTATAGAGATTTCAATTTTTTACATCATTTGTAGATGTTCCACGTATGAGAGATCAGATGTGAGCTGTATACACTCACTTTAAACTCGCCAGCGTCCTCTACGACGACATCTCCGAATTCACCGTCTCTGCCGCTGCACGTTGAACCCAAAACTCGTCCAATGGGTCTCTTGTTGGGTACAACTGAACTATACATGCACGGAAAGGAAAAGTAGTACAGGAGTACAGAAGTTTAACACAACCTATTTCTACAACAGCAATGCACATGTGGATTAATCGGTTCCTTACTTAAAAGAACAGGAATCAGTTACTAATCTTGAATAGAGTCCATGCTTTGTAGTACAAACTAACTAGATCTCTTGCAGAGTCCTACTATAATCAGTACTGTAGTCGGTATGTACCGTCGTAGCTTGTGAAGTGAACTGAGCCCGCTCGGCGATGAACTGACAGAGCTCAAACTGTAAGAGTACGCCAGTGTCCGGTCAGCGGCGGCGGCCTAAATGCTTTCTATCGAGAGGGCGTTGGCAGCGTGTTGCTTGCGGGTGTGTCTAAGGCCTGTCTCGTAATAGGCGTACTACTATCGATCTTCGCGCTACATCTTTGCTGATCTGTGTGCTGGCGACAGCTTACGCCAGCACAGCTTCGTGTCCACTTTTCGTTTGGCACAGCATGTATGTTTTCTCATGGTGGAGGTGGAATAAACAAGAACACAACCACTTTATTTGCTCTCAACGATATTTGTATGTTTCTCGTATGAAGCGTGGGCTACAGCGCAGAACTTTTCCCAGACATCGTTCTTCCTCTTATGAGACAGATTTTCAGTTGTATACACTTGATCAGTTAATTTTTGTCTTACACCATCCGCAGTCAGAAAACGTAGCTTCTCTAGAGATCATCTGATCCCGACAGTTGACCGTTTTCGGCCTGTCAGTGTTGCTTTACAATAGCGACATTGTGCACTCAGCTTCCGTGCTACATTACGGCTTTACGCTTCTGTTCACTTCAGTAAAATGGGACGACTCTGTGAGCAGATAGCTTCTCAGACTCGTCGCATTCGCAAATTCCAGCGGGAAGGAAGCCTATATGGCACTCACGTAACAGTAGCGCCTTGATTTCTAGTGTATGCCACCCTCAACATTAGATCCGAAATCGCTCTCTACTATGTCCTACGTCACGCCGACAACGCCTAAGTGATAATCTATTTCGCGAAAAAAATATTCTGAAACCTGTTCGGGGTCAGCAACGGAACTGTTTTCGGCAAACGAAACGCACACAAAAGGTCTTTCATACAACTTCATAAAAAGAAATATCACGGGCTTCACATCTGGAGATGTCGGCGGCAAAAAACAGAACACAAAATTTTCATGTTCAGTACGGCCGATTAGATTATTTGAAAGAGGCTGATTTAGAAATGTACCAATCTCCGCTCCTCAGTGTATGCACAGTTCGTCCCGATAGCTATGTGGTCAGCGTGACGGATTGCCGTCCTACGGGCCAGGGTTCGATTCATCCCCATCCGGTGCGCAGGTCGCCCAATGTGGATTTGAATGTAATAAGATCTGCACCGAGGCCCCGCATGGGACCTCCCAACCAATGACGCCAAACGCTCATTTCCATTTTTACAGTGTATGCATACTCCATCTAATCCATTGAATCTGTATGAAGCTGTGACATCAGCTATTGCTGAAGCATATCCAGGATAATATTTGTAGAAACTTTTAGCTGAATTAAGAAAAATAGGCCATGCTAACATAGAGCAGAACACTTAACTTTCGGTGAGTCATACTGATGTTCAGTTACATGTTGTCTTCTTTGTTTTTCGACCTCTTTTTACTTCAGTTGCAGATGCACAAGATTTGAAGGTTAGTTACTGTCCTTTGTAACTGTAATCAAAGTTTTATTAAGATCGAGAGTGTTTCGCTTTGTTCTAAGTCATCTGCAGTGGTAAGAGAAAAAATACCAGACTGTCACAGTGAGCACTGAAGATGCTTCAGAATAAAGCGAAACACGTACGGTCTTAATACGACATTCACTAAAGTTGTATCTGCCTGCTTAGCTGAGTGCTAATGTGTCTGCCTACCATGCAGTGGGCCCGGGTTCGATTTCCGGACAGTTCGGAGATTTTCTCCGCTCGAAGACTGGGTGTTATGTTGCACTCATCACCATTTCATCATCGAAACACAAACTGCCCAACGTGGCGTCACCTGAAATAAGACTTGCAACTCGACGGTCGAAATTCCCCGTATGGGGCATCCCGGCTGACATTGCCACACCATCATTTTTTTCTCATTACAGTTGCAAAAGACGATAATTAACCTATACAACTTGGTGTTCTGTTACGTATGAAAATTTCTCTGTACCCTATATTTGAATTTTGTGCCGTTTAACGTTTCCACTTATGACGAAGGTTGCTTCACTACTAAAAATGAGATTTACAGGAAATACCTGTCCCTCTGTGGCACCCAGGGTTGCAGTGGATTTGGCGGAGTCTTCCTGTTTCAATACCTATAAAATCTGAATAGCATATTATTTCATTTCCAACTTCATTTTGTGAAATCTTGAAACCGTTGTTTTTAGTACCTGTAGCTCTCTACCAGTTTTGTATGTCAATTTCCGTGGACTATGTTCAAACGAAAGGGGAATCCTTTCAGTATTTTGTGCTAATACAAGCGGCCTGTTGGTACTTTTTCCTTTGCACAAACATCCTGTTTTTGAAATTCGCGATGCCATTTGCGAATGTTTTTACATTTTGAAACTGCTCTACTGCACTGTTGACGAAACCTTTCCTGCATTTTGATGAGAGAACGACAATTGGGACACTCCAAAACGCAGAATGTATTCTATACGTGATACATCTTTAAGACATATGACAGAGACATATTCGGTTAGCATCACCGCGCATGCGCCGGGTTTCGATTTACTACACTTGGGCGACTATTGAAATTTAGAACTTTCTTTTACATTCTTAACAGCGGAGCTTGCAATGACTATATTCATTCTGAACCGCCCTGTGTTCGTTATTATACTTCTATTAACGGTAATCTGGCATGCCCTTACTGCTGATCAGCATGTGAGCAGGTGTTTGCTACCAAGGGAACCGCGTGACTAGTGAAGATATAGCCCAGTTTCGTTGTTTACGAGATTATTCCGTCTCGTTTTGTCAGACCGACTCGTGGATACGTGGATTCCCTACAAATTATGAGAGCGGCAAGGAATATGTGCGACCATTTAAACCAATTTCTCACAAGTATAGCACGCCTCAAACTGCTAGCGCGAAGAGGCTATTTTTTGTGCCATGGCGCTCAAGCGTACACCCGAAAGTAGGTTCGTTGCACGTCATTACAAGAACATCAACGTTTAGCTTCTTCAACTTTGAACTTTCCAGAGTCATAACGAGAGCAATTTGTACCATTTACACAGGTACCGTGCTAGGAATTCCTTCTGAATTAAAACAAAACGCAAACATTCAAAAATCTAGAACAACAAGCATTAAAAAAATTCTGAGCACTCTCAATGTTGGGACATAAAAGGCACATAAGGTAACAATTATGTCCCATGTTTTGACCATGGCTCTGTAATATCACATAAAT
This sequence comes from Schistocerca gregaria, assembly GCF_023897955.1. NCBI lineage: Eukaryota > Metazoa > Arthropoda > Insecta > Orthoptera > Acrididae > Schistocerca > Schistocerca gregaria. Next base: position 310,889,935 of record NC_064922.1, on the reverse strand, counting down.
TATTCAGTGAATTAAGTTTTTTGGCTTATTGTTCGTTGCAAAAAACAATAAAATTAAATAAATAATTTACCATATACTGTAGAGTCATGGTCAAGCACATTGTACTGAACTATAATGCGGAGTTGTCAATACCTAAAGATTAAAACCACTAAAAAAATGTATTTGCAATGAATGCTTGTTTTGACATGTTAAATGTTTGTCTCGTAAATGCGAAATCGGGAGCTTGACCGGTCATGATCGTTTAGATGGATTATTTCCAAAGAATAATATGCACGAGTTTCAAAACCAGTGTCCATAGTCTTCTTTCTTGTGGCTTTGGCGTTTCCAGTTACTATTGTATTAACACTGCCACGTGCTTAAATTTTTTCGGTCTGCTCCACTCAAATGGCATTTGAACGTGGAACAGGAAACTCCCAAACAGTATTAAAACAATAGAAATTAATTAAAACGATTACCCTTATACTGTTAATCGTCCCGTCATTTTTGAGCCAGTTTATAATGTAATATAAATATAACCATAATAACAATAGTTAATTATTCTAATTATTTCGTTCTTGGCTTTTAAGCTAGCACGTTGTTTGAACCATATAAATGAGAATAGTTTCTGATAAGCGATGGCCTACTTCAAAGCACGTATTAGCGGCAGGGTTGAATCCAATAGCAACTGAGAAGTCGAATTTAAATGGACTGTAGAATGTATTTATTAATTTAAGACGCAAGACTATGTATACATTAATCTGCTTGGGTAGTCACGTAATAAAAAGACAAGAATGGGTCGAAAATATAACGGATCATACTTTTTATGTATCTCGTTTAAAGCCACAAGACTAGAGAAGGTTGACAGCGGCTTTAAAACTCGCACTTGTAACTCTGTGGAAGAAATCGATCTCGGCTTTTCGTGCTACATTAGCTCACAATTTAATAATAACGTGATGCTACAGCTCATGGACAATGTTGTTAAACCATATTCGTTTTCTGGAGACGGCCTTCTGAAATTAAGCTTACATATGGGAATTTTTTGCAAACGTTGAGAGTGATTTTTGACATTATATCGGCAGAGCAGTTCAATTACACCACAGCGGAATAACCAATTCTCACGAATTTCCGTACGAACCAGGCGGTTTACAAGGAAACTGACCCCGACAGGCAGAAATTTCCTGTTTCATCCATAACATAGCCAGAATCACCGTTCTTATTCTTTGTGACAAAAATTCTGTTAATCAGTGAGAGTACAGTTTGCTTTAATAGTTGAAAACAATGTAAATGGTATAAAATCTAGGAGGGGAAGAGACCTAAAGTGTATTAACTCCATACGGATTGTGAAAAAAGGCATACATCACAACAAGATCATTGCAAGAATGTACAGGAAACGTACTTTACCAGTGGATGAGATGATGTATAAAATCCTCGTCGATCCGATTCTTGAGACTAGTCCATTAGATAGACTTAACAGAGGATATACAGAAGATCTGAAAGCAGCAGCATGTGCCGTCACGGACTAGGTCAGGAAAGACGAGAGCATTCTGGAGACATAGTTCCAACGACAGCGTCAGACTTTAGAACAGAGGCGTTCTGCATCGTCAATAGGATTTCTGTTAAAATTCTGAATATGTAGGTTCTAAGAAGAATCACGCAGCAAATCACTTCGCCCCATATAGAGAACGCAACAAAAGAGTACCAACAAACCTCAGGGATCTATACATTATCTGGTCAAAAGTCTCCGGCCAACTATTAGTGGAAAATAGTATGGGAGTGAGTTCATCCATCCCTGGACAATGCTGTTCGGTACGAAGGTGACGTTCTACCTCATTTCAAATGTATTCAGTTGTGTTCAGGTTGGGATTGCGTGAAGACCAGTCTATTTCATAAATGTTATCGTTTTCAAACCACTGCCTGACGGATGCTGCTTTATAGCAGGATGTGTTCTCATATTCACACAATCATCATCGTCTCTGGATTGGTCCTATACTGTACGCAGTACACAACGCTGCAAAATGCGTTCAAATCCTTCCACTTTAGCGTTTTCTTAAGGTCACTAAGGGGATCACACCTTTGTTGTTGTTGTTGTTGTTGTTGTTGTTGTTGTCTTCAGTCCGGAGACTGGTTTGATGCAGCTCTCCACGGTACTCTATCCTGTGCATGCTGCTTCATCTCCCAGAACCTACTGCAACCTACATCCTTCTGAATCTGGTTCAAAATGGTTCAAATGGCTCTGAGCACTATGGGACCTAACATCTGAGGTCATCAGTTCCCTACAACTTTGAACACCTTAAATCTAACTAACCTAAGGACATCACACACCCATGCCAGAGGCAGGATTCGAACCTGCGACCATAGCGGTCGCGCGGTTCCTGACTGAAGCGCCTAGAACCGCTTGACCATTCTGAATCTGCTTAGTGTATTCATCTCTAGGTCTCCCTCTACGATTTTTACCCTCCATACTGCCCTCCATACTAAACTGGTGATCTCTTGATGCCTCAGAACATGCCATACCAACCGATCCGTTTTTCTAGTCCAGTTGTGCCACAAACTGCTCTTCTACCCAATCCTATTCAATAGCTCTTCATTAGTTATGTGATCTACCCATCTAATCTTCAGCATTCTTCTGTAGCACCCCATTTCGAAAGCTTCTATTCTCTTCTTTTCCAAACTGTTCATCAGCCATGTTTCACTTCCATACATCGCTCCATACAAATACTTTCACAAACGATTTCCAGACATTGAAATATATACTCGATATTAACAAATTACTCTTCTTCAGAAAAGCTTTCCTTGCCATTGCCAGTCTACAATTTATATTCTCTCTACTTCGACCATCATCAGTTATTTTGCTCCCTAAATATCAAAACTCCTTTACTACTTTAAGCGTCCTATTTCCTAATCTAATTCCCTCAGCATCACCAACTTAATTCGACTACATTCCATTATCCTTGTTTTGCTTCTGTTGATGTTCATCTTATACCCTCCTTTAAATACACTCTCCATTCCGTTCAACTGCTCTTCCAGGTCCTTTGATGTCTCTGACAGAATTACAATGTCATCGGCGAACCTCAACGTTTTTATTTGTTCTCAATGGACTGTGATACCTACTCCGAATTTTTCTTTTGTTTCCTTTACTGCTTGCTCAATATACAGATTGAATAACATCGGGGACAGGCTACAACCCTGTCTCACTCCCTTCCCAACCACTGCTCCCCTTTCATGTCCCTCAACTCTTACAACTGCCATCTGGTTTCTGTACAAACTGTAAATAGCCTTTCGCGCCCTGTATTTTACCCCTGCCACCTTCAGAATTTGAAACAGAGTATTCCAGTCAACATTGTCAAAAGCCTTCTCTAAGTCTACAAATGCTATCACACCCAAAGAATGAAAAATACTCCCATACTGTAGCACCGCCTTCTCTTTGCTTCATTTTTGGCTCTACACACGATAGCAGGTAAGGTCATCCTGGTTTGCCAAATCCAGATCCCCTCATAGGATTGTCATAGGATATAATGTGATACACCATTAAAAAATCACTGGTCTCCAAATTTCTTTTAGCTACCTGATAAGCACAGTCAATGTGCTAGCTGCATTATTGATAGCGCTTTCGTTATACCTCCTGCTTATTTAGTGCAATTTTTGCAACCTTTCGGATACTCATATGTAGACGCGATACGGAACTAAACACAACGCTGTGGCACGGACAAGCTCGCGTTTGCTGTCGATATGGTGGCCTAGCTTCAGGCCACGGCTCGTACATCATCAGCACCCCGTAGCGCTGGTGGACGAGGAGTAGACATATATACATAAAAGGCAGATGGAAAGCAAGTTTTGTGTTGTTGGGAGAGAAGAAAGAAGAAGTAACAGCAGAATGAGACGGTCAAGAGAGTTCAGTGACTTTGAATGTGGACCGGTCACAGGGCATCACCTGAGTGACAAATCCATCATGGATATTTCAGTTCTTCTGAAGCTGCCCGTGCCGACTGTAGGTGATCCGACTGCAAAGTACAAACGTGAAAGCACAACCACACCTACACAAGACCAGGCAGACCTCATGTATTCGTACTGACAGACAGTGACGTCGGACGATACGAAGAATGCACTTTGTCCTGCGTACAGTAGAGGAACTGTTCCGAGGCAATGATTGTTTGAATGTGACAATGCATTCTGTCACTAAGCAGCATCTGTCAGGCAATGGTTTGTTCAAATGGCTCTGAGCACTATGGCGCTTAACTGCTGTGGTCATCAGTCCTAGAACTTAGAACTACTTAAACCTAGCTAACCTAAGGACATCACACACATCCATGCCCGAGGCAGGATTCGAACCTGCGACCGTAGCGGTCACGCGGCTCCAGACTGTAGCGCCTAGAACCGCATGGCCACTCCGGCCGGCACAATGGTTTGTGGACGACACTTTGATCCTATGATGCTACTGATGGTACACGCTATAGAGGTCAATGCATGACGGCAGTTAACGTGAGTTTTTACTCTGCCGAACAGCAAGCGGAAATATCTATGTGGGCCTGACAGTTTTCGTTGCGTTAGATGTCAGCGCAAGCGCCCACGGCTGTTGTGACAACGCTGTGGAACGGACAAGCTCGTGTTTGCTGTCGACATGGTGGCCTACCTTCAGGCGACGGCTCGTAGATCATCAGCACTCCGTACCGCTGGTGGACGAGGTTTGTGCACATTGCTTCTTATCCTCTACACGTACCTCTACAATACCTCGCAGTTTAACACTACCGTTTCTTTACACACTGTACATCCCGCACACACGAAACTTTAGCAACTTTATCTGTTCTCTCACAGTATTTACAAACGGAACGGGAGAGGGGAGTGCGTGATGACAGTGGTACATCCACCTCTTCATCCAGACCTTTACTTCACAATGCATCTGACCATGTGTGTCGGAGAGGACTTTTGGTACCATTATCTGATCCCCATTTCTCTCTTTCATTTGGGAATCGCACGTAGGAAGAACGATTGTAGGTAAAACTCTGTATCAGCTCTAATTTCTAGAATTTTCATATTGTAGTCTGTAGCGCATCTTTCCTTTTTCGAACATAAAAATGACAGAAATACTTAAATTTTGATCAAATATTGTAGTGCATTAATAAATGTGTACCTCGGGAAAGACGCTAGAAATGCGATGGCACGTTGTTGTTAGTAACATCAGACATCGAGATACAATCAAACTTCCTGTTGTAAGGAATCACCGTCATTCAGATATCTATGTCATCGCGCACCATGATAAAAAAATTTCGTGTGACTAGGGCCTCCCGTCGGGTACACAGTTCGCCGGGTGCAAGTCTTTCGATTTGACGCCACTTCGGAGAATTGCACGTCGATGGGGATGAAATGATGATGATTAGGACTACACAACACCCAGTCCCTGAGATGAGAAAATTTCCGGACGTCGCAAGACGCCCGTTTGAGTTCGTCGTTGATCAATTAACTCAGTGTTTTTATTACAGAGGGCAGCTAACCCTCTGAACGAACACGCTGAGTTATCCGTGCCGGCTAGTTCGTTGAATCTGATCGGGGCGGACGTCGTAAGACACCCTTTTAAGTTCGTTGTTGATCTATTACCTCAGTTTTTTTATTACGTAACCGTCTGGCCGAACACGCTGAGCTACCGTGCCGGCACCACTCAGCTACCGGGGGCGGACTGTGCATCATGATACACACATCAAAAAAATTATTGCATTACCTCTGTTCCGAGAGTTCAGGAACCTGTACAGATAGTTGAAATGGAGATCAACATAATAATCATTTCCACCATTTTTCTTGCTGATGAGAACCACACATTGCATGTTGTACCACCATAAAGGAAGAACTTCAGTGGCGGTGGTCCAGACTGCTGTAAACACTGGTGCTTGTAACACCCAGTAACACGTCCTCCTGCATTGATGCATGCCTGTATTCGTCGTGGCATACTCTTCAGAAGTTCATCAAGGTACTGTTGGTCCAGATTGTCCCACTAATCAACGACGATTCGGCGTAAATCCCTCAGAGAGGTTGCTGGGTCACGTCTTCCATAAAGAGCCCTTCTCAATCTATCCCAGGCATGTTCGATAGGGTTCATGTCTGGAGAACATGCTGGTCACTCTAATCGAGCGATGTCGTTATCCTGAAGGAATTCATTCACAAGACGTGCGCGATGGGGGAGCGAATTGTTCTCCATGAAGACGAATGCTTCGCCAATATGCTGCCGATATGGTTGGACTATCCGTCGGAGGATGGCATTCACGTATCGTACAGTCGTTACGGTGCATTCCATGACCACCAGCGGCGTACGTCGACCCCCACATAATGTCACCCAAAAAAAAGCAGGAAACCTCCACCTTGCTGCACTCGCTGGACAGTGTGTCAAAGCCGTTCAGCCTGACCGTGTTGCCTCCAAACACGTCTCCGACGATTGTCTGCTTGAAGGTATATCTGACACCCATCGGTGAAGATAATGTGATGCCAATCCTGAGCGGTCCATTCGGCATGTTGTTGGGTCCATCCGTACCTCGCTGCATGGTGTCGTGGTTGCAAAGATGGACCTCACCATGGACGTCGGGAGTGAAGTTGTCCATCATGCAGCCTATTGCACACAGTTTGAGTCGTAAAACGACGTCTTGTGGCTGCACGAAAAGGATTATTCAACATGGTGGCTTTGCTGTCAGGGTTCCTCCGAACCATAATCCGTAGGTAGCGGTTATCCACTGCAGAAGTAGCCCTTGGCCGGCCTCAACGATGCATGTCGTCGCCAGTTCCTGTCTTTCTGTATCTCCTCCATGTCCGAACAACAACGCTTTGGTTCAGCCCGAGACGCCTGGATACTTCGCTTGTTGAGTTCCCTTCCTGGCACAAAATATCAATGCGGACGCGATAGAATTGCGGTACTGACCGTCTAGGCATGGCTGAACTACAGACAACACGATCTGTGTACGTCCTTCCTGGTGGAATGAGTGGAACTGATTGGCTGTCGAACTCCCCCCGAATGGGGCCTCCCGGCCAACAATGCCATACGATCATTTCATTAAATAAAGTTAGTAATGATGAAGTTTTCTACAGTAACTGCAGATATGAGTAAGGATAAAATGATTATTATTAGATAAATCAGATATGACACGTAACTCCTAATACATCGACATCTGAAACATAAGCGACTAGCCAAATGAGGAAGTCTCAGCTTCGTAATACATCGTTTGATTTTCAAAAAAAAAAAAAAAAAAAAAAAAAAAAAAAAAAAAAAAAAAAAAAAAAAAAAAAAAAAAAAAATGAATGTAATGCAGTGGTTACTTCTCATGCCTTGTGTATGCTGTATATGAGCTATAATTAACATCTGTTGCTCTATCGCTGATATTACATATACGTTTGTGACACGTTTCTTACTGGTTAACGGTGTTTTTCGTAAAAGTCACAGAAAAATAAAACATTTCACTCGTATATCGTACGCATCAGGTCATTTTGGGAGACCTGTGTGGGAGGAAATAATATAGTGCCGACGCTTCCCGGAATCTACATTTGCGGAATTTTCTATATAGAACCTCTTTGTGATGCAAATCGCCTCTTTCGTAGGGTTGAGCATTTCTGCAACGCTCTCGCGACGAAATGTGGATCTCTGCGTTGTATCTTGTCTTTCTCTTAATACAAACTGGAAAGGGTCCCAGGCCGATGAGCAGTGCTCGAGAATGTTCTGTAAGCCACTTCCTACGTCTATGCATTAAATTTCCTGAAAATTATTCCTATGAATGTCAATCTGACAATTGGTTTTCCTGCAATTTGCTTACTAAGCTTCAGGTCGCTCCGGATGGTTATTCCGAAATATTTTACTTTAGTTATTCTTTCCAGAAATTTATCACCAATAGCGTAGCTGTACATAAGTGGATTTCTTCTCCTGTTCACGCTCAATATGATAGATTTATCTACGTTCCGGGTCACCTGCCAGACCCTGCACGATCCATCAATCCTGTGAAGCAAGTCTTTCCGCAAATCGCTACTGTCTTCTGGCTTTGATATCTTCCTACAATCGCATCAGCTGCAAACTGCCTTATGGAGCTTCTGACGTTATCTACTGGAAATTTTTTTACATATCCTGAACAGTGACGGTCCTATCACACTTCCTTGAGGTACTCCTGAAACTACCTTGACATCGGTCAATTTTGTTCCGTCAAGAGTGACGTGCTGAATTCTGTCTACGAGGAAGTTTCGACTCCAGTCGCAAATCTGGTCACTAGGCAGTAAGCTCGTATGTTGTGCACTAAGGAGCAGTGCAGCCCACCCGGATAGCCGCGCGATCTAACGCGCTGCTTCCCGAAGAGGAAGGCACGCCGGTCCCTGGCACGAATCCGCCCAGGCGTTAGTGTCGAGGACCGGTCTCCCAGCCAGCCTGTGAGTGGTTTTTAAGGCAGTTTTCCATCTGTCTCAGCGAATGCGGTCTGTTTCCCCTTATTCCGCCTCAGTTATACGATGACATTACAATGAAATCCACACCTTTAGTTACTTACAGGCCTTGATAAATATCAATGGGGACAGTTGAAAATGTATACTCGAACGCGGGGGGGGGGGGGGGGGGGAGGGGGGTTGAGTGGACTGCTGTAGCTTATTGTGGGGTTGTGAACCACTGAGGGCTACGGCAAGGACAAAGCCTCTCCCTCGTTTCTAGGTCCCCAGTTCAATACACAATGAGCAGTGGAGGACAGAGTCAATAACCATCCTTGAAAGAACACAGCGTCAACCTGAGCGCTGATGTCTACAGTGTGGTGGATTTCACTGAGGAGTAATAAGAGCTGAGTTTCGTAATATCTCTGTTTGCGGAATCCAAAGTGATTTTTATAGAGGAAATTTTCGTTCTCCAAACGCGTCATAATATTCATTAGAAAAAATTTTCCAAAATTCTACAACATATTGACATCACCAATACAAACCACATACCGTGGTGTGGTGTGCTATGTGTGCATATAGGTGTCTCAGGAATACCCACAACACTAATTATAGGCGGGAAATAAAGCACGCAAGTAAGGAAACACAGGCATGTTCCCTACTTCAAGTCTCCCTCGAATTGGCCCACTGGGAGTAAAAGATTGGGACTTGTACAAATGGTTTGCATTTCCAATTACTGATGACAGCGATGTTACCCTGCAGGGGCCTTCTCAGGCAAGTTCACGGTTATTGGAATGAGTGATGAACATCTACGTACGGTATACCTATGATGGACAGAGAAATGCAGAGAGATTTCCATACGATATGTGTCCTCTACAGTCTTATCGGCGCTTACAATACCTCACCTCTCTGCCCGCCCTTAGCCCTCATGTCTGAGAAAAACAGCTGAAATACTCGTTTACATTAGAGCAAAATCATTTCTGTCTCACTATATCGCCAAACGCCTTATCTAAGGCGTTTCAACTATCATGAACCCGAGTCTGGAATGATCTCCCTCATTGTATCACGGAACTGAAACACATCTCCAGCTTCAAAAGACAGTTGAGGACACGTCCACTAAAAGGATGCCTGCCTTTGACCTTCTGCATTTATCACTCATGTAGTTGATGTTTCATTTTGCAGTTCTGAACCCCTGCAAATACATTTTGTATGTGCTACTACCACTAATATCTTTAGAAGCAGCAGTTCTGGTAGTAGTAGTAGTAGTAGTAGTAGTAGTAGTAGTAGTGAAACCCCTATAATGAGTGCTATTAGTTCTTAGTCAGTACCGTTTCCATTAGACACGTTCAAATGTTTCAAATCTATTAATACTGTTCCTCACGTTTAAGTTGTAATTTGTTCAGCAAGTAAGACGTACACTATAAAGTACAGTATGTGTAAAACCCTAGTAAGGTGTAAGAAAGAGCCTGAAGGCTTTAAAATCATTAGGTCAAATGAATAAATAAATTATAATTGTTTAATAAAATGGTATTCTTAATACACCAAATTTCAAATTATGACTAAAAAGTACAAAATAACGTCTGCAGGCCCCCTAGTGATTCCTAACCCCATACATACAATTCTGAAAATTTTGTGATTGTGAGTTCTTAATATCCTTGAAAGTATTTGTAAGACTTAAAACGAAAAAGTGTGGCACCTACAACAGCTAACAGTAACGGGGTGAACTATTTATGCGCCATTTAGTAAGTAGTCTAATAGTAACTAGGTAAACTACTCTTGTGTCTGTTACATAATGCACGTGTCCAACGTTTTACGTTTTAAATCAGACAACCATTTTCATAGCCATTAAAAATCCACAATCGCAGATTTCCGCGACTATCTGTATGGGGTTAGGAATTTTTATGGGACTACGAGTAATTTTTTAATACTTTGTAAGATTTGAAAATGCGTGTATATTAAAAATGTGTGTGTGTGTGTGTGTGTGTGTGTGTGTGTGTGTGTGTGTGTCATTTTTCTATTTCTGTCAGTCTGATGGCATTACAACACAGACATGTGGTAAATTTCAGGTCTACTTCAGTTTCTCGTCGCCTGATTCAACCAATTTAAGCGCTTCTTTCAAAGTGTATCTCGGGAAAAGATCAAAATGGTACACGTTACAGAGACTTCAGCTCGTATGGAGGTTTATCAGCAACCGTACTTCCTGGGAACCATTCACAACTGAATCTGTAAAAAGGAGAAATGGAAGTGGTACACAAAGCACCTTCCGCAATACATCAGATAAGAAAGCGAATTAATATTGCATTCTCGTCCAGTTTTGACCAATGTTTAAAATTTCAAGTCGCTAAGTTCATTGGGAAGCTAATTTAAAATCACTGCAAAAGTTGTACTAAACAGACACGAAAGCGACCTAATAAAAATACAATAAAATGTAAACTACTTATAGTATATGTGTTGGACAGGAAGTATGGGAAATCAAACATCTGGTTAATAAAACATATTAGGGAATAATGTACACACAAAATTCCTGCTCTCATAACAAAGTCTGACATGGCTTATTATAATGGAATGAATGAGCAGTTATTGTTTACTATACACTGAGGTGACAAAAGTCATGGGATATCGATGTGCGCATATAAAGATAGTGTGCGGACTAAAGAGCTTATTCGCCATGATCTTCATGGATCTAACACTATGTAATTTCTTTCTCTGATGGGTTTGTAAAGATGAGTTGTAATTGTGCCAGCTAATGCCTGGCCTGTCCGACATCAGAACCTCGAAAAGCAGCTCCCGGATGAACTACTTCACTATAACTTGCCTTTAGACTAGATTTGTCCCTTCTGATGCATGATACTCTCACAGAACATTCGTAGGGTTGAGTGTTAGACTTTCTTCCTATTTCATGTATTTTTTATGAATGTAAGACAAAGTTAATGCAATTAATCAACTTCAGAATCCGATATTCTTTTAGAAACGTCTTTAGTGGTAGGAAAAATAGAGCGGAAAATACACTTTATGAGATGATACGATTATTGTTTACGTATCTGGAGTGTGACCTAGCACTCGAAGTACTTCCATTTGCACAGCGGATATTACAGGATGAGTGTTTGTTATGAAACTGGGCAAAGTGTCAATAGAAATGGATTTTGAGACTCGTATTTGCATTCAATTGATAGCTGGTTACGAATATTTGGTACGATTTGTCTTTTTTTAAAATATTTCGCTCTTTTGGAGTTTTCTTGGTGCAAAACATTTTTGGCTGGTATTTTTTATTGCTGAAGCACTGTAAAATTGTAATTTGGTTACAAAAATATTGCCTTTTTGATAAAAATGTTGGTATCATTACTTATACTGGTTAGGAAACTTGTAATAAAAGGTAGTATAAATAAAATTTTGTGTAAAAAATTGTAAACACGATTAACCGGCTCTGAGCACTGTGGTACTTAAGTTCTGCGGTCATCAGTCCCCTAGAACTTAGAAGTACTTAAACTTAACTAACCTAAGAACATCGCACACATCCATGCCCGAAGCAGGATTCGAACCTGCAACCGTAGCGGTCGCGCGGTTCCAGACTTTAGCGCCTAGAACCGCTCGGCCACTCCGGCCGGCAGGATTAACTACATTTTTAATTCAAATTAGTTAATGTCTAATAAAAATTATGTAAACAAAATACGATTAAGTACGAGAGTCGCTCTGTGACTTATTATCATCCTTTTTTGGGATATTGTCATACGTAATTTCTGTTTGCCAGTAATACGTGTAGAGTTTGTTCAAAAATGTGTGTGAGGGAAAAGGTGTACAGGCACGTGATTGCAGTGAGTAGAAATGGAGATGTTGTTTATATTAACTGATATAAAACGTATTAAATAATAACTGAAGAAACAAAGTGTCTTCATGCTACTTGTTTGAATGAATACCTGAAGATGTGAGAAACTGAAAGCGGTTGAAATCATCCTACTAGACAAGTTTGGTGAAACTGACTACAAAGACCAATGTAGAAATAGAGGTGACTACAGATAAATACAAAGCTGCAAACTTGTTTTGATTTTCCATCATAATGGATGGTGGTTTCAAAAATTACTATTTCCCTTATTTCTTCCCTAAGCATTAAATACTGATCAACAACGTACCTCTTAAAGTGGCAGTATGAGGACTGCTTAGGTAGACGTTCCATTATATGAATCTAAAAATGTTCTCAGTATCTGTACACGAAACGTCAGAGGGTTTGACGTAAATTTGTTGATCATTCCGTACGCAGTCCTTTCGTGAAGTTTAATATAGTGGTGATAAAACCTTTCACAGGGGGCTTGCAGTTCCTGTATATTTAATAAGTTGTCCCTAACATCCTAATTTTTGTAATCCTGCTGGTAGCCAATATCGTTTCTTTCGCACTTGAGTACATTTATTGTAAGACTTGGCTTCGCTGAGTATTTGTTGGCACGAACGTGATTCTTTTCTGTGATTGTATGCCTTTTCTGATACAATGTCGTTACGTAAGATTAGGGAGAAAGTTGTTATGGCATCTTTTCCAGTCGCTTAAACCCTGAACTGTGTGTTTCTGCATTTTAGCTAGTTAAGAAGCCCGAATTTTGGATAAACAGGAGTCATAAACCATCTGAAAGGTCTACATCATTATGGTTCAGTAATACGTCAAGCGAGTACAATCCCAGTGTTGTTCACCTCCACATGTCACTGCTGTTGCTCTACGTTTTATCCGATCGGGGAGATCGAGTTAAGCGAGAATTAGCTGATGAGTAGTTTTTATCTATAAAATGTTTTTATTTATAAACTGTGTGACAGACTACGTATAAAAATCTATTAATTTTTTGGTGTGAGTTTCAACTAACTAAATTTCTGAATCTCTGTCATACACATTAAGTATTTACAGGTGGTTTGGCAGGAGTCACACTGAATGGCTTTTTTTTGGTATTTCGGATGGATCTGCCAATTATTCTTTTCTCTGTGCTACTTTAATGTCCAACACATTTTAACGAAGTATTAAAATCTATCCTCATTTCCAATTTTCGACTGTCGCACAGTTGCGAAAATAACTCATATTGGAGGGGAAAAAATGGAAGCTTGAGCTGATGAGGTTTCTGATAGCTTTTGTATCGAATATTCGCAGGATATGATCCTATTTATAGTAACAGTCTATAGTCTATCCTCTAAAGTAAATATATTGCTGGTAATTAAAATTGGAAAATGATGAAGGCAGCACGGAACAAAAATTACATTGTATGAAGTGTACACCGTGCTTGGTTATGCACATAAATAGCTTTTTGGTACAATCGCATGCAGTAGGTAGTAGTAACCCTATCTATATTCTGTGTATATGGAAAGATTACGCTGCTGGTTTATCAATGTTTTATCGTTCTGAGTTCCCACAGCTGTTATGTGAATACGGAACCGATGGTTTCAGAAGTGCTATGCAGAGTCTCGCGACTAGAGTTTAGGATGCCATGCAGGATCCAACTGCCAAATCACATACCTTGAGTCAGAGAATTGGCTTGTTTGTAGAAAGACCAGTATTCAGGGGGGAAGTGTGATGACTTATGGTCAGCACGCGATCATTGATGTCCCGACACAGCTGACAAAGGAACACTGAAAGAAAACATTGGACACGAAAGCGGCGCTATGTCATCTTTAGAGTTTGGTTCTGGGTCTATGTACTGACTCATGATGAAACTATCCCTCTGTGAAGGCAACGTTACCAGATTGTTTTTGCCATTTTCATACAGGGCCAAAATGGTTTGGAGTGCCCATCACCTCTGGTTCGCATAGCTGGTAGCCTCGGCAGCAAGCACTGCATTTCTAACTTGTTATATCCGTTGGCTGTGCCCTATCTTTGATGTCACTGTGACGTTATATGTCAATAGGATAATGCGAGACCGCTTGCTACCCGTAGTCTCCTGATCTACCTCGATACTACTACCCTGCCAGCACGTTCTCCCTATCTCTCACCCACTGAAAACATCTGATCAAAGGTTGTGCAAATACAGGTATGCCACCACTCACCAGTCACTACGAGTGACGAACTCTGGCACACACTTAGAGAAGCACGGATTAATATACGAATACCTGCCATTCAAGCTTAATTCGAGTCTATGCGCAGCCGAGTGAGGGATATATTTGCTGCCAAAGATGTCAGGACTGTTCACTAAATTTTTCAACACGAATATCTCCAAACTACCTACACATTTAATCATGAATTCTTTCAGCTAGCCTGTAAACACAAAAAAATCAAAATTATTTTATTTCCTATCGTTCCTGGTGCTGCAATTTCAAAGATCAGGCCAACTAAATATATTCTCAATCACTGCAGAGTTTTCGAAAGTATGGCTGCTGCGTTATGATTTACGAAATTCTCTGCATTCTGTATAAAGCTGTTTCTAGTAATAATAACGGTAATAGTAACTAGTAATAGTGCTAAGAATAAAACCAACCAATGCACAGAATGTCTGCAAAATATTAACATAAAGGCTACTTGTACTGGAGGGAAGTTTTTTTAACGCACTCAATTCGCCCTCGAAATTATATGTCGACCACGAACTGCACTTAAAGCGATGATCTCATCAGCCTCTGTCCATCTGTTGCAGAATAATTAAAGCGGAATGCCGAGATTCTCTCGAAATAAAGAAAAATGAACGCTGTACATTTAAATCTGCAAAGTTTAGCTGTAAGGTTAATTATTCACAGAAAACCAAGAGGAAAACACAGTGTTATAGAGATGTGCGTCAGAAAAGCGCAAAAAAATTGTTTTACCTCAGGACAGAATTAGATCATGTGCTGCAATGAAATGGCATTTCTAAGTAATATGAAGCACCTCTAATTGATTCTGCGAACCTCTGTAGTTCCAATTAGTTTGGAACATCGTCGAACAGGCCTAACGTAAGCTCGAGGAATTTTCTCCCATTTTGTTCTCTCTTTCTCTGGCCGGTACTTTTTTTTGTTTTTATTCTCTTCTTTTACGGGAATAAATCGTAATCAATTTAGCCTGGATTTGCCGCTCAGTTTTTTGTAATGAGATTTCGACCCCTCTGACGCTAGGTCCGCCAATTGTATTTCTTTCAAAGCGGGGCTACGTGAAGCTTTTGTATAACAGACAGGATATTCTAATATCTAATTCTAAACACTAAAATTTAATATTGCAGGTAGAGTAGTCTAAGAGGATCAGCTGGTGTAGTTTCCTGCAATAGCTGATTATTTATCTAAAATTAGGATGATGTATCAGTACGTATTATACATCAGTATACGTGCAACACTGAAAAATCTAAACCAAAACAAGGCACTTGTTATTGACATAATTCGCTTAGAGTTATTGAGACTCTTAAGAGAACCAATCGTGACACAGTCACTCGATGTGTTGAGCAACATAGATGTGACAGGTGAAATAACCTCAGATTACAAGAAGAATGTAATAACTCCATTTCCAGAGAACACAGGAGCTGAAAGGTGTGAACAGTACCGAATCATCAGATTAATAAGTCGTGGTTACAAAGTATTGGCACAAATTATTTACAGGAGCAGGGGAAAACCCTATAGGGTGGCCTCAGGGATGGTTAGTTAGGGCTGTTTTGTCAAAAACTGACATTTTTAACCAGTGACTGTGTACAAAATGGTTGGTTAGGGTTGTGGAGAAATGAAGGAACACGAAATGCAATGCTCAGTTTACGACATATTGAAGAAGATAGGCTGAAGAAGGGGGAAACCAACACTTATAGTTTAATTCCATTCATTACTGCCAGTGTTTCTTCTTCAACTCTGTTACTTTCGTAATATGAAAAACAACCACCTTCAATCACAATCGTGATCTTATTTCGTGCCCTTGGGACTCATATGCAGGTGCTTTGACAGTCTATATCTATTATTTTTCCATATTCGTTGATCCTCGTCCTGGTAAGGTTACAAAGGTATATTCACAATGCGCCCACTTCGTAATACACCATTTTATGTATGGCCATCCTGAACCACAATGAACAGGTTGTCATAGCACATAATATTAATGAAATTATTCAGCAAGAAGAGAAAAAAGTAAAACAATGATCCAATACAATCTTTGAAGAAAACGAATTGTTAAAACAGTCGAAATGTCAACTCATTGAATATGATACTGCAGTTGTTAAGGTGGCTGAAGGAAACTACATCGTTGTCTTTTACAAAGATGATTACATTAGTAAAGCTCTTAATTTTTTCTCTAAATCAAGAATACTGAATTGAACCATGACCCAACCACTAAATTCCAGAACAAATTACAGAAAATGCTTAACATATAACTTCCTGCTGTCTGATAAAGAAGTAAAAAGTAGCACATTAATGAACACCATTGCTCCCAAACTTAGAGCACAACCAAAGATACAAAAAGATAACGCTCGAGTTAGACCGACTGTTAACTCCAAGAATACATCAGCGTGCAAACTTTCCCAACTACTAAACATTATCCTAATGGTATTTTACACTTTTGAAACCACATACTCAATAAAAGATATACATGAATTAGCAGTGATCATCAAAGATATAAAAATCCATGAAGAAGCTAGATTTGCCTCATCTGACATTGTTAATTTATTCACAGATGTTCTGTCAAAGAGAAAAATAAAAACACTCAGAAAAAAACCTTATCACACACACCAAACCAACCATAACCGAGATTTCAGAGTTTGCCGATCTGCTTGAACTTATAGTGACCCATAACTGATTTTCTTTTAATGATAAAATCTATCAAAAGAAAGAAGGCTATGGGTAGCAACAGATCAATTCTATTGGCTGACATATGCATCAACCACATGGAGAATAAATTTTTTCTAGGAAAAAATAAACTTAGTGAAAAAATTGTTTATTACAGAAGAACCACCGCTATTTGGGACTCAGTGATGTCAAACGAGAGCTCGTTTGGGGACAGGGCGGAGGTGTGTTCTGTATTCTGATGAAAGATGGTACTGCCTCGATGCCAGAGATGGGTGTGTGTCGGTTAGAGGGCGGAAAATTGAGGGCTTGCAATCAACCCATCTGCGTGCTACACAAACACTGGACCTACAGCTGGCGTTGTGGCTTGGGCTGCGACTTCGCATGACAGCAGGAGCGCTCTGGCGCTTATCGCACCAACCCTGTCAGCAGATTTGTACTCAGTCTGGTGATTCGATCTGTGCGCAGCCGTTCATAAAAAGCATTGCAGGGGTAGTTTTCCAACATAGTATTGAATCAAATCGAGTAGAAAACAGATATTTATGATATATCTTGCCTCAAAGAAGGGATAAGTTGACAGGAACATTTAAAGTTTCCAGAGGAAAATTGTTTTACGAATTATTCGTGGAGTGTATTTGAGACACCCACCTGGATAGCCCTTAAATAATTGGCTACTGATTAACAGAAAATTTAATTTATAAATTTGGCATTTACAATAAAGCAAATCTTAGAATATCTTAGGACGAATTGATAAAAGTACACACATCCAAAATGTGTTCAGTCATCTCGGTTCCGTGAGTTCCGGAACCTGTACAGAAAATTGGAATAGAGATCAACGTAAACATTTTATTGCTCAAGAAAACCACACATTGCATGTTGTACCACTATACAGTGAGACCTTCACAGGTAGTGGTCCCGATTGCTGTACACACCGGTACCTCTAATACCCAGTAGCACGTCCTCTTTCATTGATGCATGCCTGTATTCGTTGTGGCAAACTACCCACAAGTTCATCAAGACACAGTTAGCCCATATTGTCCCACTCCTCAACGACGATTCAACGTAGATCCCTCAGAGTGGTTGGTGGGTCATGTAGTCCATTAACAGTACTTTTCAATCTCTCCCAGGCATGTACGATAGGGTTCATGTCTGGAGAACATGCTGGCCACTCTATTCGAGCAATGCCGTTGTCCTGAAGGAAGTCATTCATTCACAAGATGTGCGCGATGGGGGCGCGAATTGTCGTCCATGAAGACGAATGCCTCGCCAGTATGCTGCCGATGTGATTGCACTATCGGTCGGAGAATGGCGTTAATGTGTCGTACGGCCGTTACGGCGCGTTCCATGACCATCAGCGGCGTAAGTGATGCAATACCCACAGTCAACGTGTATTTTCAGGAGTTCTGGGAACCAGGGTGATCCAAAACATGTTTTGATGTGTGTATTCGCGGTAAAGTCACAAGGTGTAGGTTTCTGGTTATGTTCGGTCTCTGCACGTCGTAAGTGCAGAAACATGATCAGAACGAACTGGTATTAGAAATAATCTATCCATGATGCTTTGCTAGAAGAGTTCTGAATTATTTTATTCACTCACGTTCGGACCCAGGAATGTTTCGCAATTGCTAAATATGCATGTGAATTGTATATACGTACCAATATGTACTGCGAGTGAACAAAATATGTTCAATAAGTAAAAGTGTTGCTTCTCAGACGAAGAAATAAATTCGCTTTTTGCAGTCACAACGTCATCCGTAATTATTACCCTTCTTTTCCTTTGTTAGACTTTACAAAGTAATGTATGGCTGCTGCTGTTGCTTGTCTTTGAGTATTCCCACTTTCAAAACACTTGAGACATTTTCGAATTCCGTGGGTGTGTCGAAGGGGTGAATTTGCATGTCAAAGCTAGACGAATTTGTGAGATGATCATTTCATGTTTCTTTTGCTTTAATACAACTATTGAAACGTTTTAATACGCAGTAAAACAGATTGTTCAGAGCAAAAAATATATCAATAATGTAGACGAAGTCTACGAATTGGTCTATGAAATCAACACTGAAGTCCTTGTCCACTGAAATCAGAAATACTATGTAGATGCGCATTCAAACTGAGAAATGGGTAAATATATTTTCTATGTCTATCAGTTTCTAGAAAATCTGACGCTGAAGAAGACACTCGTGAAAATAATTACAGACTTGACCTCAGGAATGGATTACGATCTAACGTACCGTCGACAACGTGGACTTCAGAGACTCAACACAAGCTCGGATTGGGAAGGAGAGGCAGGGAAATCGGCCGTGGCCGTTCAAAGGAACACGAAAAAATATTTATATCCCTCATGTTTCGAGTTAATGTTTTTCTAATGTGTTTTGCCTCACAGTGAATCCTGTAGCTCCAAACTCGTTACACGTGAGAAGTATATGGTCGACTCTCATGAAACGAGATTTTCTGAGATTTTTTTAAAGAAATTAAATATATTAAAATGTTTATTTTTTAAAAATAACAGTATAACACATATGTTATGAAACTGCATAATTTTTCTAGTTCAATAAATCATGTTGTGGCAGACAAAAATTGTAAAGTTTTTCCATGTCCACGGATGTCTCAGCGTCATTTTGGTCTACAGACATGATTTTAAATGAGATAATTGCACATTCTTTGGTAACTAAAAGATGTCTTAAATATCAGATACAAACTTATTACTCAGTACATAACGATAGTTTGGTTTTGATTGAAGCAATATCGGACCAACAAGTTATTTTCCATTCCATTTATTCCTATCTTAATTTGTTATACATTATATGAAATACATGAACGTTTGTTTAAATAAACTGTTTCCAGTTAAATTTACTTTCAATATAATTTTTTTTTTTTTTTGGAATACTTCAAAATTTTATACTCAAATAATGAATTAAACTCTTAGGAGTCACAAAAATTAAAATTAATTGGAAGGAGAAACATTCTACATTGTACTTGTCAATATTTACTATTAAATATTTTTGCTTGTTATACATAAGAGTCAGTTCTAACTTTGTGATTATTTCTACTCTATTCATAGTATAATACCTATCAGATTCTGGCACAAAATGTCTGTTCTTCAATCGATGAAGACATTTAACGCTATACTCATTGTCACTAAATTTTAAATAGTTATAGATGCATACTGTTTTATGTTCTTCTTCCAGGCAATCTGCACTGCAGGCAACCAAATTGTTGGCCGCTTAAACAACCATGTGGGGCTCCTTCACGATGGCCTTTCTCACAATAATGCCAACACAAATTGTCAGTGTTAAACTGTCTGAGTAAATGTGTTGCAATAAGATGAAACATTTTTTTTTCGTATTCGGTGCTTGCATCGAAACTTAAAAAATTGATATTGTTTATTGCTGGAACCATTTGCTGTATCTTTAATGTTAATGGTTTACGGTGAGGATATATTTCAAGTGGATTATGGATTTAAATTAAATGATGAATTTCTTGTCAATATAGATCCTCTGTAAAGATTCCTGTGTCACATGTTGTGCTGGGACAAGAAAGATGTCTTTTCGTGGGAATGAGACACATATTCAGACTGTCCACTGACACACAATGGGTCTGTAGTAACGACGATCGTACATTGTTGAGAATTTTGGTTCACTAGGTACTTTGTGGTCACGGTGGGCCTTGTCACGTCGCTAGGCTATAACGGATTCTGCAAGGTCAACAGTCACAACTCCCAGTCAAAGAGCGATGGATACCAACAAATCGAATACGAAAGTGCAATATTGAATTTTTCAGTTTTGAACACATAGCTGATGTGAGCGGTCTCAATTACGCCGTTGAGTAGGAAAGATAGGTTGATCGCATACGGTAGGTATGTGTTTATAGCAATAAAAAAAACTATGACAATATCTAGAGTGATTAGTACAGATTTGGTATTCGGAATAATTTGGCTGAAAATAAGTTATAAATGTGGATCAAATATGTTTATCAAAATTTTTATAGTCACCACGTCTCAGGAGCAGAATTGACGAAACGTTTGAGGGGAAACTGACAGAATATTTCACGTAAATTTCCTGCCATGTTGTAGTATAAGGCGGAGAGTTCAACTTGCTAGCTACAAAAGATCAAGTGATCGGGGAGGATAGCAGGATCACTGAATCACGTGAAATTGTTCTAAATTCATTTTCCGGAAATTTCCTTCTGCAGTGAATCAGAGAACCTACACGTGAATGTAACATATTAGACCAGCTGACGATAAACAGACCCGAAATTGTCGCCTCAGCGCAGTGCAGGGAATGAGTGATCATAAGGCATTTACAGCATCACTGAATACGGCAGTACGTTGTTGTGAACACTTTCATAGGGCAACTGCTAATATCGTGTCGGAGTAACGCAGCAACTCGATGTGCCGTGAACTCAACAAGTCGCAGAAATATTGAGCCACGCTGCTCTACAGCCGTCCGTAACTGCGAAAGTATTGCCGGTGCAGGACTTTGTGCACGAGCAGATCTCTCGATTACATCATATCAATGCACTATAGGAATCATGTCTGACGATCTGAATAGACAAATCATTCGCTCGAATTGTCCAGAATGTTCCGATCCGAACAAACCGCGAACAATTGTGGTCCAGTGACATGGCGCATTGCCACCCATAAAAATTCCAGCGTAGTTTGGCTACAAATGGTCTCTAAACTGTGGAACATAAACTTTTCCAGTCAACTATCGGTTCAGTTGGACCAGAGGGCCCAGTCCATTCCACGTAAACACCGTAAACACCATTATGGACCCACCAGCAGCTTGCACAGAGCCTCGAGTCCCTGGTTTCGTGGTGTGTGCGCCACACTCGAACACTACCATCAGATGTTACCAAATTAAATAGCAACACACCTGACTAGTCCACGGTTTTCGAGTCGTGTGGGGTCCAACCGATACGGTCACCAGCCCAGGACGGACGCTGCAGGCGATGCTGTGCTGTTAGCAGAGGCAGTAGCGTCGGTAGTCTGACGCCATAGCCCGTTAACACTAAACTTGGGCGCACTGTCCTCTTGGAATCGTTCGAAGTACGTCACACATTGATTTCTGCGGTTACTTCATGCGGTGTTGCTTGTCTGTTAGCACTCAAAACTTTACGAAAACGCCGCTGCTCTCTGTCGTTAAGTGAAGACTGTCGACCATTACGTTGTCCGTGGTGAAATGTAACACCTGACATCTGGTATTCTTGGGACACTCTTAACACTGTGTACCTGGGAATACTGAATTCCCTAACGATTTCCAAAATGGAATGTCCCATGCGTGTAGCTCCAATTACCATTCCGCGTTGAGAGTCTGTTAATTCCAGTCGCGCAACCATAGTCACATCGTAAAGTTTTTCACATTGATCACATGAATACAAGTCACAGCTCCGCCAATGTAGTACCGCTCTATTATACTTTTTGTACGCTATACGAAGCCATCTGCTTACGCGCATCTCGCTACCTCACGGCTTTCGTCACCTAAGTGTACCATTTAGACAGATATGTGACGAGCTAAGTTGTGAGACTGCTGCGTTAGGAAGCTGCTGCAAGATTCACTGCATATTTAACTGTAGCCAAAGCCTCACAGACATACAAAAAATTATCGGAGCCAAAGGTAGCAGAACGAGTGAAGTACATGTAGGATTCAACCAATCTAGAAGTAAAATTCTGTCTACTGGCTTAACAGAAAATCCTAAGAGGTTTTTATGTCTAGTCAGTAAACGGCTCAAAGTAACACTCAGTGAACATAATGACACTGAAACGGAAGATGACACAAAGGCCAAAATACTAAATGAAATTAGAATTATACATTAATACCTTCAACTGCTGACGGGCATGATACATATCAACGGGGACAGGTGAAAATGTGTGCCACGACCGGGACTCGAACCCCGGTTCTCCTGCTTACATGGCAGTCGCTCTATCCAGCTGAGCCACCGAAGACACAGAGAATAGCGCGACTTCAGGGACTATCTCGCGCACGCCTCCTGCGAGACCCACATTCTCACCATATATGTCCACACACTACATTCCTCGTGTCCCTACCCAACACACTCATTACTCGTGGGAGACATTCTTACCAAGTCCCGTAAGAGTTCGGGGAATATGTGTGCATCCGCACAGAAGAGGAAGGTCATGGCCGGTATTGCCAGAACTATATACTTATATGCATATGGTGTCAATCAGTTATAGGATTTTGGAACATATGCTTACATATTACGACATTTCTGGAGATAAAAAATCTTAGTGGCAATCAACATGGATTCCTAAAACAACGATCGTTTGAAACACACGCCCCCTGTTCGTCAACGAGACACAGGAAGCAGTCGATGTAGGGGGACAGGTAGCTGCTGTGTTCCTTGACTTCCAGAAGCCGTTCGACAGAGTTCTGTACAGAACGTAATGAGCAAAAGACGAGCGTACGAAATATGTCCCACTGCGTGACTCGAAGAGTTTCTATCGAACAGTACACAGCAAGTGATTATCAAAGGAGAGGGGTCTACAGACATTAAAGTAAATTCGGGCGTGCCACAAGGGAGCGAGCTAGTGGACAAGATGGGAAGTTCTACTTCGCTTTTCACGGATGCCGCAGATTTATACATGAAATTCGCAACGATAGAAAATTGTTGCGAAATGAAAGAAGACCTGCAGAGGACCGACGGTTGGTGCGCGGTGAGGGAAGTGACCCTCAACATAAACACACATGAAGCATTCCGAATACAGGAATAGGAAGACCTCATGTTGTACGGTTGCAGAATTGCAGAATAACCACTGGAAGTTGTTACTTTAGAAGGTATGTAGCAGTATGCGTACGGTGCGATTTAAATTGAACGAGCATATATAATTAATCGCGGGCAAGGCAAGTGCCAGACTGAGATTCATTGGATAAATCCACAGGAAATGTAGTCCATCAACGAAGGAAGTAGGTGATAAAATATGCGTTTAACCAAGACATGAATATTGGCCGGCAATCTGGAATCCTTGCCCAACAAAACTGGAAGTGGAAATAGAATAAATCCAAAGAAGAGCAGAACACTTAGTTACAGGTTCATTTAGATAGCGAGAAAGCCAAATCCACTGCAAACAATACAAAAAGAGTCGTTCTCCATTACGGTAAAGTTACTATTGAAATCTCGAGAGCATACGTTCCTAGTGGAGTCTCAACACTTTGTTTTCCCCCCACTTATATTTCGCAGAAAGTCCGTGTAGATAAAGTTAGAGAGATTTCAGCCTGCAGGTAGGCTTACCAACATTCGTTCTTTCCCCGAATCTTTCGCGACTAATTCAGAAAAAGGAGGGTTGGGGAGGAGGGGGGGGGGGGGCAGTGACAGTGGCACATAAAGTACGCTCCATCACATACCGTAGGGTGGCTTGCGGACTAGAGATGTCAATTTAAATGTAGGGCAGATGAGTGTGGGTGCACGAACTTCCACACACAGATGAAGCAGTGACAGAGATATTCAGTGCGATTACAGGCAGTTTTGGTGAAGCCCTCTTATTGGTAGGGAGAAGCGTGCTTTTGTTTCAGGTAGTTTCAAAGAGAGGACGAGTAATTAACGTAAGAAACGAGAGAGGAAACAAGTGCTGTCGGTACTTCACTGAGTAGTCTCCAATGACATTCATTTGCAAAAAAGCTGCTGAACCTCTCTGTGAACAATGCACGGAAAAAATTAAGGATTTAGCCTGATATTTGTGAATGATTATCTGACAGTGATATAAAGCAATGATTTGTAGCTTGCTGTGCTTTATTGGCACAATTTAAAAATGCTCACAGATGTTATTTTTTGACGAATCTTCCTAACATCGCAGTTGAGTTTGCGGTACGTGAATGACCGCATGGACTGGGCAATATCGTGGCAATGTGACCTTGAGCACCTGAATTCGTGTGCAATTATATTGACTCAAGCCTTAAACGAAACTTTGATTCACTGCAGCAACCGGTAAAGTCTGGGTAATTAAGAAATATTTTCATCGTGTTTTAGAAGCGTGCATTACTGCTGCGGTTAATAGCAAAAGCAGTTATCTTAATCTCCTCCGAATCTGGTTGATAATGGCTGTCCCTGAGGGTCCTAAAGACGCGTTTACAAGAGCCATCAAAGTGCTTATTGCAATCGCATGTACTACAACACAGGCGGCCTCTGTTGCTTGGCAATGTTTGTGGAAATAAATTTGCAGGCTATAAATGCTAACGAGATCCTAACTACGGCTGAGAATGGGCAAAAGCGAGCTGGCGCAATGGAGTGTGTCTCTCCTACATTTGTATCTAAAAAGAAAAATAACCAAAAAAAGACAAATCACCCTTGGTGGAGGCGCTTTTTTTGAGTAAGTGAACTGCATACGAAACATTGACTCGTGAAGTGATGTTGAATATTTACATTTTCCAGAATGCTAAAAATCTATTTACAATACATCGTTTAAAAGTAATTCGTCGGAGAATTGGTATAATCGATACCAACATGAAAGACTGTTATATATGTAGACCGAAGCGAGGAGTGAAATTTTGTACCAAGGCCGGGAATCGAACCCACATCTCCCGTTATTAGGGAGGTGCGTTATCTCTGTATAGTATCTCTATGAGATCAGAAACACTTCCGAAACTATATCATTTCACGCCGTATACCAGTTACAACCAGATTGGTGAGCACCATTCAGATTTCTCTAGTCATGATTCACGTAGACGTTAATGTATCTCTTTAAGTTGCTCTTCTCATCGAAACCCTCTTTAAACACGTATGAGGCTACAGTTATGCGTTTAGCAGAAGCTGAGATGGTATCAATATCTGAGCCCTGTGAGTTATACAGTGAGAAAACTGTGAAATATTAATAACAAGAACTAATAAATGTCTGAATTTCAACACGGGTGCCCCAATGAAACATGAAATGTGAGTACCGTAGCTCAGATAGATACGAGGGTCGGAACTTTAATAGTGGCAACTATGAATTTACTGCTCGTACAAAATAGATACGTGTTTCAAAGTTTTACTGACCTTCAAAGTAGTCATTAGCATTGTGTATGGTGTGTAACCCCCGCCCTTCCTCTGCCAGTCTGCTAGCGAGACCAACTTATAGTAATACGTGAAAGCCGTAGGATATTCTTAGCCGTTCCAGTTGTGTTGACAGTTAGAGAGGCGAAATAACATGGAACTGCCGTATATAATTTAAACATCAACTACTGCTGGCCCCCTATGAGTCCAGGAGATTTTTCTCGCCTTCAGTGCGTCGTGTTTCCCATCCGCGGATTCGCATCTTTTTCGAATCAGTTCTTTATTTGGCTTCTCACAATGTGCGTTTACACCTGTCGAATGCCGCCCTCAGGCCTCTGCAAGGCTTCTGTCAGAACGTGGGGCAGTGTCTATGACAACTCCCGATCATCCAGAGAACTTGGCTTTGGACCTTCACTCCCCCGCCCTTCCTCCGCCAGTCTGCTAGCGAGACCAACTTATAGTAATACGTTACATGTTTATTTCACCGAACAGAAATGAATTTGACAACTATTATTAGATTTGCAGACATGGGTGTTTGTTTCATTTACATTCACTTTTTAATGCATTGCTAGTAATTTGTCTCAATTTGGTAGTCCATGAAACACATGCCATAAAACTTCAAGAAAGTTTAGACGTCTTAACCCATCCAATACCAGAAGTGCGCCGGCACGCTCGTCCAGCCCTAGCCAGCGGGGGAGAACGTTCCGGCGAACTACTCCTAACCCTTCTCAGTGACAGAGCGTGTCTCCCCCCCCCCCCCCCCCTCCTCGTGCTCACCGCTTTTGAAGGGGATTTTGACCTGCGTTGCGGGCTTCCATTGCAGGAGTTCACGTTTGGCTCTTCATTGAAAATATGTAGGCCAATTGAAATGTACAAAATTTTGAAATTAAATCTACCGTTAAGGCAGTTCTTATGTATATATTTTTTAGATGTTGAAAATAATGTTGTTCCACATTACCTGTCACTGCAGCGCTGTCAGCGTGAGAAAGATCTGGCAAGCTTATAAACAACAGATACACATGTGGCTCATTTATGTGAAATATTCTTCGCTCTCTCTAGACAACACTGGCTACATCTCGGCAATTCGTCTGCAGCTACCACAGAACGGAGATTGTACAAGAATTCGGATTTCCTAGGTGAACACTGTCTTGGGTGAACTTTTAGTATCGCAAAAACAATAGATCCACGAGCGTAAATCGCCGCACAGGCGTCTGACGATACGTCACCTCCGCATGGCGCTACTGGGTGAAAGATGGTCTACTTTGAGACAGACCGTTGCAATTTACAGTGCGAGGCGTCAGGAATCTATTTCTATCAGGATAGTACGGAGACAAAAGTACCGCGTTTGCTTCAGGAGCCGACGACCCACATCACGTTCGAGGCTTTCTCGTAGATTTTACGCACTCAGTATATTTTTAACATCTCCGGTAAACAGATACTGTTATTATAATGTCTCCTCCGTATAGTATTCTACCAAAATGTTGCTGTACGCTTCCTCTACACATGTGGACTCTTCTTCTTCCGTTAGAACCTTCCGGTAATCACAAATTTAAGGCACTACATCGAATTTAACAAGCTGAGTTAGATATAAGTGGATAAATCTCTTTCTCTCTCTCTCACACACACACACACACGATAGATTTGAGCTTTCCAATGGTTCCACGAATCACCAAACAGAACGGTTGCGCCACGGTACTGAGAGTAAAGAAATGCAGTATTACAATACGCTAGCATGTTCACTGAATCGTGTAGGAAACATACACTTTAAGCGCAGCTCTGTTGCACGATTCACGAAACACGATCTTTCCGTCGTTTTTGGAGGCGGAATCAGATGAATCTCGGCACGCGAAGGGCCTGGAATGCCTTCCTCCTCCATCCGCCAACGCTCGGCAGCCGCTGCAGGTAATTATAAGCGCCGCGCTGGCGGCGCTCGGCGGGCTGGAACGCGGCAGCGCCAGTGCTAAAAGGAACCTCTGCGGGGGTGGAGCTACAGAGATCGCCAGTAGCTGCCTGGTGGCCGGAAGGAGCACGCCGCTGCTTCCAGCTTTCCGCTAAAGGCTCGTGTCTGACTGGGGGAATGTAAAATGGTGGTTTCATACTATTCAGTTCTGGCTCCGTCGTTTTTCTTGATATGTGTCAACGATCTACCACTTATCATGTCAGAAAATAGAAAAATATTTCTGTTTGCAGATGACAGCTGTGTGACAGGCTTGGAACGGAATGTAAATAACCTAGCTACGAGGGGAATTCGACATATAGGTAACACGATATTATGGCAGGTTAAGTAACTTTTACTGAATGCTGTGCACTGACACTGTTACATGGCACAATTTTTCAACGTAGTCACCAAGTCTCAGTAAGCATGGTCGGGAGATTCTATCAGTAGTTCAGTTACTCAACGATATAATTCCGCTACTTCATCAGGGAACCGCTGTGTGAACGTCCTCGTCGTTGGAAAATCTCCTCCGCCCCTCCCATATGTTCTAACTCAGTTGCCTGGACACTGAACTTTCTGGAAGATTACAATTATGTGCCGAACCGGGACTCGAACTCGGCACCCTCACTTTTCGTGGGGAAATCCTCTACTGACTGAGCTGCCGAAGCACGACTCACGACCTTTCCTCATAGCTTTACGCTCGCCAGTACCTCCGTCGCATGGCCGTTGTTGCCTGTGACTGGTGTCCATGGCGTTTCTTCCCGATCAGCGTCACCCACGTTTCTGCGGCCTTAGACAAGTTAATGACACTATTTCGCTACGGACAGACGCGATACTGCATTTGGTGCATATAACGGCAGGATTTACGGTGAATGTGTTTCTATTCTGGACGATTTGCCATCAAGAAGCACACTGTCTTGCGTACTTTAGCGTCAAAGTTCGTTTCCAGTTGTCGCACCATTTCATTCTCACATTCTGTGGACTTGTTATCCACACTGCTGCAGAATTGTGTCTGTCTGGAGCCCGGGACATGTGCTCTCTTCTGACAATGCGCTATTCTTGTTGCGCAATGGACGTAGTGGTGGACTCCACGTGTAACATATACTATGTGATCGAAAGTATAAGTATCCTGACAACTGGCTCAAAAAGTCAAGTTTTTGGCGCCCTCCATCGGTACTGCTGCAATTCAATATGGCGTGGGCTCTCCCTTAGCCTTGATGACAGCTTCCACTCTCGTAGGCAAAATCAGGTGCAGAAAGGTTTCTTATGGAATGGCAGCCCATTCTTCACGGAGTGGTGCACTGAGAAGTATCGATGTCGACCGGTTAGGCCTGGCAGAAAGTCAGCGTTCAAAAACATTCCAAAGGTGTTCTATAGGATTCCGGTCTGGATTCTGTGCAGGCCAGTCCGTTACAGGGATGTTACTGTCGTGTAACCAATCCGCCACAGGCCGTCCGTTATGCACAGGTGCTCGATCGTGTTGAAAGATGCAGTCGTCATCCCCGAATTGCTCTTCAACGGTTGCAAGCATGAAGGTGCTGTGATAGTGCCACACAAAACAATAATGGGTGCAAGTCCCCTTCATTAAAAACACGACCACACCATAACACCACCGCCTCCGAATTTTACTGTTGGCACTACACACGATGGCAGACTACGTTCACCAGACATTCGCCATACCCACACTCTGCCATCGGATTGCTACACTGCGTACCGTGATTCGTCACTCCACACAACGCTTTTCCACTGTTCAACCGTCCAATGTTCACGCTACTGACACCAAGCGAGGCGTCGTTTGGCATTTACCGGCATGATGTGTGAATTATGAGCCGCCGCTTGAACATGAAATCCAAGTTTTCTCATAGTACTTGCAGTGGTTCCTGATGCAGTTTGGAATTCCTGTATGATGGTCTGGATAGATGTCCGCCTATTAGACATTACGACCCTCTTCAACTGTCGGCGGTTTCAGTCAGTCAACAGACGAGGTCGGCCTGTACGCTTTTGTGCTGTACTTGTCCCTTCACCCTTCCACTTCACTATCACATGGATAACAGTGGACCTAGTGATGTTTAAGAGTGTGGAAATCTCGCGTACAGACGTATGACACAAGTGACACTCAATCACCTGACCACGTTCGAAGTTCGTGAGTTCCGTAGGGCGTCCCATTCTGCTCTCTCACGATGTCTGATGACTACTGTGGTCGCTGATACGGAGCGCCTGGCAGTAGGTGGCAGCACAATGCACCTAATATTAAAAACGTATGTTTTTGGGGGTGTCCGGATACTTTTAATCACATAGTGTACCTCCTGCAGTCCCCACGCAATGACATAGCCTTTAGCATCAGCACATGGCTGCCAGGAAATATACACTCCTGGAAATGGAAAAAAGAACACATTGACACCGGTGTGTCAGACCCACCATACTTGCTCCGGACACTGCGCGAGGGCTGTACAAGCAATGATCACACGTACGGCACAGCGGACGCACCAGGAACCGCTGTGTTGGCCGTCGAATGGCGCTAGCTGCGCAGCATTTGTGCACCGCCACCGTCAGTGTCAGCCAGTTTGCCGTGGCATACGGAGCTCCATCGCAGTCTTTAACACTGGTAGCATGCCACAACAACGTGGACGTGAACCGTATGTGCAGTTGACGGACTTTGAGCGAGGGCGTATAGTGGGCATGCGGGAGGCCGGATGGATGTACCGCCGAATTGCTCAATACGTGGGCGTGAGGTCTCCACAGTACATCGATGTTGTCGCCAGTGGTCGGCGGAAGGTGCACGTGCCCGTCGACCTGGGACCGGACCGCAGCGACGCACGGATACACGCCAAGACCGTAGGATCCTACGCAGTGCCGTAGGGGACCGCACCGCCACTTCCCAGCAAATTAGGAACACTGTTGCTCCTGGGGTATCGGCGAGGACCATTCGCAACCGTCTCCATGAAGCTGGGCTACGGTCCCGCACACCATTAGGCCGTCTTCCGCTCACGCCCCAACATCGTGCAGCCCGCCTCCAGTGGTGTCGCGACAGGCGTGAATGGAGGGACGAATGGAGACGTGTCGTCTTCAGCGATGACAGTCGCTTCTGCCTTGGTGCCAATGATGGTCGTATGCGTGTTTGGCGCCGTGCAGGTGAGCGCCACAATCAGGACTGCATACGACCGAGGCACACAGGGCCAACACCCGGCATCATGGTGTGGGGAGCGATCTCCTACACTGGCCGTACACCTCTGTTGATCGTCGAGGGGACACTGAATAGTGCACGGTACATCCAAACCGTCATCGAACCCATCGTTCTACGATTCCTAGACCGGCAAGGGAACTTGCTGTTCCAACAGGACAATGCACGTCCGCATGTATCCCGTGCCACCTAACGTGCTCTAGAAGGTGTAAGTCAACTACCCTGGCCAGCAAGATCTCCGGATCTGTCCCCCATTGAGCATGTTTGGGACTGGAAGAAGCGTCGTCTCACGCGGTCTGCACGTCCAGCACGAACGCTGGTCCAACTGAGGCGCCAGGTGGAAATGGCATGGCAAGCCGTTCCACAGGACTACATCCAGCATCTCTACGATCGTCTCCATGGGAGAATAGCAGGCTGCATTGCTGCGAAAGGTGGATATACACTGTACTAGTGCCGACATTGTGCATGCTCTGTTGCCTGTGTCTATGTGCCTGTGGTTCTGTCAGTGTGATCATGTGATGTATCTGACCCCAGGAATGTGTCAATAAAGTTTCCCCTTCCTGGGACAATGAATTCACGGTGTTCTTATTTCAATTTCCAGGAGTGTATTAACGCGTAACTTCAACGTAACGCAATGGATTCAATTTCCGAAAGGGAAATTTTACTGTCTCAAGGTAGTCAAAGATGGATACAATCGATCAATTTAAATTCTTAGCACTAGATGAAAACCTTTATCAGAAATACCAAGATGAAAATCTCGTGTAGAAACTGAAGTAACCATAACAAAAATCTTCACGGTCTACGAAACTGGACGTGTGGCTTTGTTTAGTTTGTTTAGTTTACTTTCAGGTTCTTGCCACCAATGCTATCGTTAGAGCGTGGAATTGTATACCAGTTATCAAACTTTTACTAAAATTACGTTTTTATATTGGCAGTTAACAATGACATTTCTGTTATAGAAAAATTTTAGCTTCTATCTGTTAAAATTTTTAAAATTGTATACCAGTTGCTACAATCTTATTAAAATGACATATGAAGTTTTGTGTGTGAATGTGCGTGAAATCATATGGGACTTAACTGCTAAGGTCATCAGAGGGATCAGCGGTACAGTTCATGACTACAGCGCCTTAGACCGATCGGCTAATGAAGATTTGTGATTCACAATCACATGAATACACAAGTGACCTCTAGGGCACTAAATATCAATATGTTTTCTAGTAACTTTCGCGACGTGTTAGTTCAGCAGCGACCTTGTATCAGTTATGTACTCTGTGACTGGTACACTTGGCGGAACATATTGTAAATTGCGGTTTTAAATTTGACATGCCAATACATCTTACGTCAACTCTCCGCTTAAGTAAGATATAGAGTACATTTATAGTTCTAATTGGACACTTGTATTAAGCTTTACTGAGGCATGTGTAAATGTGTAGTAATAATAATAGTAGTAATAATAATAATAATAATCCACTCTGCGTATTACTTTAGGACGCTGTAAGCTACTTTTCATAAATCAATATGCTTACACTTTATGTGTACTTTTGACAGACCTGACGATGGTAACTCTGTTTACCAAAAACGAGCACAGCAAATAAAGGTATTAAAAACGCGATTATGGCCTAGAAATTGTCTTCCCTCAAGTTGAAACTGTCTGAACTTAACAAATCGTCAGCAGCTAGAAAGATGTTAACGGCTCAAGACGCCGACCACGGAAAGTAAGTTTCAACATAACCCTATTCGAACTTGAGACTCTGCGGCGAGCGATCTGATTGTCTGACAAGGTTCTGTGCTCAGAGTACACCTAGCAGATAAGCTTCTCACTATGCAACAAAATAAATGACTTTTCTAGCAAATGAAAGCACCGACTACGTCGTCTTTGAGCCATGCGAATGACTCGCAACTTGCGTATAGATACAAAAAATGAAATACTTTTCTAACAGAAGGCTTTCAAAGTAAAATAACGAAATTAATAAAAACTAGTCGTCATAAACAGGGCTTCGATACAAAAAACTTTTTTATGAGTCTCCGAGAAGTCATGGAAGACCGCATAATCTTTATTAAATACTTAAGCTAAGTAGCCTTTCCAGTGCTCATAAAGTCTCTCCTTCCAGTGGATCGATATCGGTAGACTTTGACTGGGCTGGGACTTACAACACACGAGTTAGGTGGTCACTCCACAGCCTCTGCAATCAACTCACTTTGTCTGTTCCACTTCATATAATCAGTTTTCTATGCATGACTTCGTTCCCGCCAAACATCTCTTAACATCTCGAAGAAACCTCGTTCTGTTGAAATGCAATCTGAAAGCTTCTCCTTTGACGGATGTCCAGTTTTCGATTTTCGGCTTTGTCCGTCTAGTGTAAAGCCTTAGTTTCCTATCTCTAGTGAGATGTTCATACGCCCTTTGTACTTTATGTTTCCGTATCTCGATTATTGTCTTTCTAAAAAAAATGCAACATTTGTATTAAATGAAAGAAATTTCACTTGAGCATACAATGTTTCTGCAGTGCAAAATATTCAAATATCTGAAATATCTGCAAATGAACGAGCGAGGTGGTGAAGTGGTAAGACACTGGAGTGGAATTTGGGAAGACAGAAGTTCAAGTTCTCGACCATCCATGCAAACTCAAGTTGTTCTTTGTTTTCTTAAATCACTGAAGACAAGTACTATGAATGTTTTCTGAAGGTGGACACAGACAGTTTTCTTCCCCAATCCGACACTATGCTGTTTCACTAATGACCTTGCCCCTTAAAAACCAATCTTTATTCATTTTTCTTTATCTGTATATCACGTCCATTAACATTACACGTGTATTTATATAGAACATTAACTCCAAATTGTTCAAACTAAGGCCAACGGAGGTATTTACTATTCCTCGCTAAACACGCTCTAGATAAGTACGATTACGGGTTCACATATTTACTTTTATGTTAAGCAGCTAAAAATTTCAAAATCGAGAGCTGTAACAATTAGTTTGTTTATGGTGTTGCATTGTCTGGTGGCCATTAAAATTATGTCCAACATTTGAAAGCTTCTCACTAATCTGATTGTCGTAATAGCTTTATACCACCTTACATAGTGCTGCGCATAGCGTTAACAATGCAGAAATTTTACGCATGAAATTCTAAAGGACATTTTACATACTTTTTTCAAATTACTTGTCTCTAAAAAGTAGATTCATTTAAGACTATAAAGTCTATAACTGTGTGACGTCGCAGCAGGTCATTAGTTCACCATAAGAGTGATTGCGTATACAACATTTCAACTTCCCTACGAAAGTATTATCGATGGGTTCATCTGTAGAGTCAATAATAGGAAGCAACAGAACATAGTAGAGGCAAACTTGACGCTTCCACGGATCTACCCGTAACTCAGCGCCTTAATCTATCTCTAAATTGTTTCCTACGTAGAAAATATGCACACTGACGTAACAAAATCCCAGCGCCAAGAAAAAGTTGTTCTAAATAAACGAAAGTTGGCCGGCGTATTTCTCCATCTCCACGATGACATCTATTCAAATTCTGTGCTATTCGCGTAAGAGTAGCGCTAGTAACGTTACTGTAAGGATGAAAATCATGTTTATTTTAAATACTTGCTGTAGTGATCGTGAGCGTTAATCGCATTTGAGATTGGACGTAGTGAGTTAATGACAGTCACTGAGTTTCAGCGAGGTCGTGTGATAGGGTTACCAGAAGCTGGATGTTCCGTCCACGATACTGCAGAAAGACTTGGCGAGAAGGTAGCCACTGTACATGATTGCTGGCAGCGGTGGAGACGGGAAGGTACAGTCGCAAGAAGACTGGGTTCTGGATGAACACGTGGCACACGAAGAGGGAAGACCATAGAGTTTGGCGTGTGGCTCTGGCGCAGAGTACTGCATCTGCAGCAGCACTTCAAGCAGCAGTTTTCACCACAGTGGTTCAAAAACTGCATTACGAATCGGTTAGCTCAAGGACAGCTCTGAGCCTGATGCACTGTAGTGTGCATTCCACTAATTCCAAAACACCGCCGTTCCTGCCTTCAGTGGTGCCAAGCGAGAGCTGACTGGAGAGCAGAGCGAAAGTCCATTGTATTTTCTGATCAAATCCAGTTCTACCTCGTTGCTAGTGGGACATCATCGGACAACTCCAGTGTTATCAGTGTGCAACAGGCATGGAACTCCATCCCACAAACAGAAACACCCGCCACCTGTACGACACAATGAATGTACGTGTGAATGCTTGCATTTAACATTCTGGCGGTTACACCAGTTATTAACGAACTAGCATTTCACATTTGGAATGGCTTTTCTTGCGCTTCCATTAACAAGTGAACTTGCAACGTTAATCACTGAAATATGTTACCCAGGGGAATCTATTCGCGAAATGTCGTTACTCTGTATTATTTCTTGGTATTGCGATTTACTTTTTCTATCAGTGTATTTGTTCGTTACTCTGAGTGATGTTTGACGCATCTTCAAGAATCACGGAAGTCTCGCAATGATTAATGCGATAAACACAGACGATCGACGTGCATTTCGACGTCAGAGAAGCGCTCTGAACTGTCCTGAGAGGGCTACAACACTGGAGGGCTCCAAGGAGCACCCAGCAAAGCGGGAGCGCATAGTTGGCTGCCTTGCAACGTTCGGCGCTTTGTGCTCTGGCCACAGGCGGGTGGCACGGCCAAAGGTCGAACTACCTTAAAGGAATTACGGCTACGCCAGTAGGACATACCGTGGATCAGGTAGCCAGCAGGTAATTTCTGACGTCAGACAGACCAGACGAACGGCAAACGGTGGACACACTTCTCTCTCTGTGATGGAGACACGTTGGGTGGCTGGAGCGAGGGAAGGAGTGATGTGCGGAAGAGGTGCTGTCCGCGGTTCACAGACGTCGGAAGAAGAGAGAACACGGGGAATGGCGCAAGAACATGGCTCAGCAGTCCGACACTAGAGTTGCATTACTGTATTCCAGAGGCCAATAGTCGAAAAACATACGTATGCTAATCACTTTTAGGATTTTCGTGAGTTCCCTAAAGCATTCAAGGCAAATGCGGATATGGTTCTTTTGAAAAGACACGACCGATTCCCTTGCGATGGCCAAGTTTATGCTCGGCCGATAATACTCTCGCCGTCGACGATAATCGTGATTTATCCTCCTTCGCTCCGATAGACATTCATAAACTGCAATACAATATCTGATAAGTAAAGTACACTACTGGCCATTAAAATTGCTACACCACGAAGATGACGTGCCACAGACGCGAAATTTAACCGACATGAAGAAGGTGCTGTGACATGCAGTTGATAAGCTTTTCAGAGCATTCACACAAGGTTGGCGTCGGTAGCGACACCTACAACTTGCTGACATGAGGAAAGTTTCCAACCGATTTCTCATACACAAACACCAGTTGACCGGCGTTGCCTGGTGAAACGTTGTTGTGACGCCTTGTGTAAGGATGAGAAATCCGTACTATCACGTTTCCGACTTTGATAAAAGTCGGATTGCAGCCTATCGCGATTGCGGTTTATCTTATCGCGACATTGCTGCTCGCGTTGGTCGAGATCCAATGACTGTTAGCAGAATATGGAATCGGTGGGTTCAGGAGTGTAATACGGAATGCCGTGCTGGATCCCAACGGCCTCGTATCGCTAGCAGTCGAGATGACAGGCATCTGCGTTTGCAAGACAAAAACTATCTGCACGAATAGTTCGATGACGTTTGCAGCAGCATGGACTATCAGCTCGGAGACCATGGCTGTGGTTACCCTTGACGCTGCATCACAGACAGGAGCCCCTGCGATGGTGTACTCAACGGCGAACCTGGGTGCACCAATGGCAAAACGCCATTTTTTTCGGATGAATCCAGGTTCTGTTACAGCATCATGATGGTCGCATCCGTGTTTGGCGCCATCGCGGTGAACGCACATCGAAAGCGTGTATTCGTCGTCGCCATACTGGCGTATCACCCGGCGTGGTGGTATGGGGTGCCATTGGTTACACGTCTCGGTCACCTCTTGTTCGCATTGACGGCACTTTGAACAGTGGACGCTACATTTCAGATGTATTACGACCCGTGGCTCTACCCTTCATTCGATCCCTGCGAAACCCTACATTTTAGCAGGATAATGCAAGACCGCATGTTGCAGGTCCTGTACGGGCCTTTCTGGATACAGAAAATGTTAGACTGCTGCCCTGGCCAGCACATTCTCCAGATTTCTCACGAACGGAAAACGTCTGGTCAATGGTGAGCGAGCAACTGGCTCGTTCCAATACGCCAGTCACTACTCCTGATGAACTGTGGTATCGTGTTGAATCTGCATGGGCAGCTGTACATATACACGCCACCTGAGCTCTGCTTGACTCAATGCCCTGGCGTGTGCGTCAATTCCTCGACCGACGGTTCCCAGAAACGTGGATTGGCAGAGGTGGTTCTGTACCATGGCCTTCCTCGATCCCCAGATATGTGCCCTCTGGACATTTTTGTGTGGGGAGAGATGCGCAACCTTGTTTACGCAACTCCAAAAATTGGTTCAAATGGCTCTGAGCACTATGGGACTTAACATCTGTGGTCATCAGTCTCCTACAACTTAGAACTACTCAAACCTAACTAACCTAAGGACATCACACACATCCATGCCCAAGGCAGGATTCGAACGTGCGACTGTAAGGGTCACGCGGTTCCCGACTGAAGAGCGTAGAACAGCACGGCCACACCGGCCAGCTTACGCAACTCCTATTGCATCAGGAGAGGATCTGGTTGCCGGGTAGTAGGAGCAGCAGGAACAATTCAGGATACTCCTGGGGTTTTTTCCGTGTCAGACAGAACATGATCCGACGGTGTAACGTTTGTTTACCTGTCAATGGAGGCATTTTTGAATATGTACTGTAACTGAAATTGGGTTGTGGTAATGTGTTGTCTCTTCGTCATTGTTGTGTACATAGTTCCACGTAGTCAGCGCGTACACAACTTTCCCACTAGAGTGCGACCCGCTAAGCACAACAGCGCAGGCGCAGCGCTCGTCCGTCACCGCACTACGAGATGGCGCTGTCTTAGAGACGGACCAAATTCTGCTTCCGCCGATCCGCGTATTAATATGTAATGCAGCCAATGAGATTGCTGCTAATGTATAACTTTTTCTCCTCACGGATCACACTCGCGCAGTAGCACCTGAACGCTCGAGGTATTATAACGAGTGTACAGACCTCCGATTATTTAGCCTGCGTTAGTCTGCATTAGTGTGAAGTCACGTTTCAGTCGGCGCCTAATAAGATTATCATATTCCTGTACATAGCCATGAAGAGACACTTTGTCAAGTATCAGAGATATGTGAGAGTAAGATTAACGTATCAAGACCAAGGGAACTTCAGAGTGTCAATTGTAAATAGCATCCAGAACCAAGTTAAGCTATTTTTATGCTTGTTATTATTTTAATAAATGTGTGTGAAAATTAATCAAGTTCTGTTTACAGTTGGTCACCGTCAATGTGCTACTCTAAGCGTGCAAGAGGCATTTCTATCATCTGACCTAACGGCAGAAGATAAACACGTTGCAATAAGACCACGAGACATAATGCTGACACTCGCCTACTTCGTTAGAGCGGCAAGTCAGATAATCTGATCGTGTGTGTACCGAAGGTCTTACAGTACGCACACCACAATCATAAAAAATGGAAAAGTGTTTGTTGGTTTAATTAATTTGCCGCCATAGAAATCTTCCTCTACCGGTTTAAATACTCCTCATAGGAACAAATGACATTAGGGGAAAATATTTGTTTTGATGTCCCATACAATCTCCCAGAGTTTGTTCGTTTAAATACTTTTCACCCTGTATAATACCAAATATTCATTACTCTAACACA
This sequence comes from Schistocerca gregaria, assembly GCF_023897955.1. NCBI lineage: Eukaryota > Metazoa > Arthropoda > Insecta > Orthoptera > Acrididae > Schistocerca > Schistocerca gregaria. The sequence goes on along the minus strand of NC_064922.1, from coordinate 310,850,965 downwards.
TAGCCCAGTTACATTAATGTGCCCGTCGCCTACGTTCGACGTCAACTCCAATAAACACTCACAGACGGCACGTGGCAGCGCTAACAGAGTGAGGTACATAAAAAGTGTCGGGGAGAGGGGAGGGGGGGGGGGGGCGGACGCGGGAAACTGTGCAGCAATTGTTGTAATGCAGAAACGTAGCAATTTTCCCGACGTCCAAAAGGGCATGATCTACATCTACATGATTACTCTGCAATTCACATTTAAGTTGTTGGCAGAGGGTTCATCGAACATCAATCATACTGTCTCTCTACCATTCCACTCCCGAACAGCGCGCGGGAAAAACGAACACCTAAACCTTTCTGTTCGAGCTCTGATTTCTCTTATTTTATTTTGATGATCATTCCTATCTATGTAGGTTGAGCTCAACAAAATATTTTCGCATTCGGAAGAGAAAGTTTGTGACTGAAATTTAGTAAGTAGATGTCGCCGCGACGAAAAACGTCTTTGCTTTAATGACTTCCATCCCAACTCGCGTATCATATCTGCCACACTCTCTCCCCTATTACGTGATAATACAAAACGAGCTGCCCTTTTTTGCACCCTTTCGATGTCCTCCGTCAACCCCACCTGGTAAGGGTACCACACCGCGCAGCAATATTCTAACAGAGGACGAACGAGTCTAGTGTAAGCTGTCTCTTTAGTGGACTTGTTGCATCTTCTAAGTGTGCTGCCAATGAAACGCAACCTTTGGCTCGCCTTCCCCACAATATTATCTATGTGGTTTTTCCAACGGAAGTTGTTCGTAATTTTTACACCCAGGTACTTAGTTGAATTGACAGCCTTGAGACTTGTACTATTTATCGAGTAATCGAATTCCAACGGATTTCTTTTGGAACTCATGTAGATCACATCACACTTTTTGTCATTTAGCGTCAACTGCCACCTGCCACACCATACAGCAATTTTTTCTAAATCGCTTTGCACCTGATACGGGTCTTCGGATGACCTTACTAGACGGTAAATTACAGCATCATCTGCGAACATCCTAAGAGAACTGCTCATATTGTCACCCAGGTCATTTATATAGATCAGGAACAGCAGAGGCTGTCAGGCTTAGCGCCGTGGTTGGAGCATATAGTGCATGGCAAAATGGCGCTATCCAAATCTGGCGCCGAGGCAACTGTAGTGCACCATGGACCATAGGTGACAGGGCTGAACGACGGCTGCAGAGGTGTGTACCTGTGACCAGATGTGCTACTGTTGGGCAACTGACCGCCCAGATGAATCAAGGGGCTACCAGCAGTGTCTCCGTTCAGCGAACTTTGCTGCGTAGAGGACTGTGCAGCAGGCGCCTTGGTCACGCACCCATGTGGACTGCTGTTCACCGCCGACGAGGGCTAGATTTTGCACGGCAGTACCGCAATGTACGTCCGCTGTGTGGCGACAGGTGGCCTTCTCAGGTGACAGATGGTGGTTGACCTGTACGGCGTGAAACATCTGGAAGGAAAGACCCTGCAACAATGGTCTGAAGGGTCCAGGCTGCAGGAGGGAGAGTTACACTCTGGGGAATGTTTTCGTGGCATTACCTGGGTGATCTCGTCATTCTGGAAGGCACAACCGATCAACGCAAGTATGCGTCTATTCTTATGGACCATGTCCACCCGTACAGGCAGTTCGTTTCTCCTCAGCACGGTCGTATCTACCAGCACGACAATACAACTTGTCACACAGCTCTCAGTATTTGCACGTGATACAAAGAGGGCCAGGATGACTTCACCGTACTCCCCACCTATTTCAACCCAGTCGAGAATCTGTAAGAGCATCTCCATCGGACTGTTCGCGTCATGGATCCTCAACTGTAAAACCTAGCACAGCTGGCAACGGCTATATATTGAAGGCGTAAAATGTAATCAGCATATGGAATCTATGTGACGTACATGTAAAACATAGTGCAAGGTGCCCAAACTAAACACTAGCCTGAAAAATGTTTATACCAGGTGATCAAAAAGTCAGTATAAATATGAAAACTGAATAAATGACGGAATAATGTAGATAGAGAAGTACAAATGGACACACATGCTCGGATGACATGGGGTTTTATTAGAACCAAAAAAATACAAAAGTTCAAAAATTGTCCGACAGATGGCACTTTATCTGATCAGAAGAGCAATAATTAGCGTAACAAAATAAGACAAAGCAAAGACGATGTTCTTTACAGGAAATGCTGAATATGTCCACCACCATTCCTCAACAATAGCTGTAGTCGAGGGATAATGTTGTGAACAGCACTGTAAAGCATGTCCGGAGTTACGGTGAGGCATTGGCGTCGGATGTTGTCTTTCAGCATCCCTAGAGGTGTCGGTCGATCACGATACACTAGCGACTTCAGGTAACCCCAAAGCCAATAATGGCACGGACTGAGGTCTGGGGACCTGGGATGCCAAGCATGGCGAAAGTAGCGGCTGAGCACACGATCATCACCAAACGACGCACGCAAGAGATCTTTCACGCGTCTAGCAATACGGAGTGGTTGTAATAAAACCCCATGTCATTCCAAGCATGTGTGTCAATTTTTACCTCTCTATCTAGATTATTCTGTGAATTATTAAGTTTTCAAATTTATACTAACTTTTTGATCACCCTGTATATCAAGTTAACTAACAGGAGAACTTCTCTTTACTGAACACGCTGGACTGACCCCAGTTAACAATTCCCTTGTTGTCTACGTTACGTTGTCACGAAAAAATTAAATAAAAGTAAAATAGTCTTAACTTCTGTTTTAGCCAACCCTCCTAACCTGGAGCTAGCATAAGGCTATAGAACTTGATAGCAATGTGTACACATAACCCTTTGAAGCTAGATCATAAACTATAATGTGAAAGTATTTGTAAACTATATCGAAACAAACTGTGTCACTTCTGTCAGTGAATAATCAGTGAAGTATAGCGCGGGTATAATTAAACTTTCACTACTTGAAAGGGCTCTCAAGAAATACGAGTGATCAAAGGGCAGTTAACCTTTGTGAACACGGTTGTAAACACATGCGCAGGGAAAACAGTAAATAAACGACTGCAAAAACATATTTCAATTTCCACATGAGAAGGTAAAATTTGTTAACTGGGTACCATGTTTACGTTCCAGGTTACAAACGTTGCCCATGGTGAGGACCATTTGTATCCATGACAGCGTGGAATGGCACTAGAGATTGCTTTACTAATGCCCGAAACATCTCAGTTGGAATGAAATGTTCAGTTGTCGTGACACAGATCGTGCACTGCTTAAAGATCGCACACTGCTTCTAGCATTCTCATCCATGGCAACAGTAACTTCATTAACAATTAGTGGCGCAATTAGCAGTCGGCCTCTCCGAAGAACAATTCCCAAATCATTAGTTAATTGGAACTTCCGATCATTTTCCTCAACCCCTGTGCTGAAAGAGGACCTCACTTTATTCCTACAATGCGAAGACACTTGCGAAAACGGGGTAAAACATCTTTACTCGTAAAGCCCTGCTCATCTTTAAAGATTCAGGTTGACTGTTTGCAAATGTAATACCCATCGATGCCTTTGCTTCAACCCTTCGGTGCAATTTAAGTACAGGCGCATGTGTACTCGCCTGTACCCATCTTCGTACTCGTCCCCAATCCCTGTCATCTATGGCCCATGGTGCACCGCACTTTTATCGGCATCGGTTTTGAATAGCGTCATTTTGCCTTGCACGGTCAGTTTTAACCACAACGGCATGCGAACAGTTTAGAAACTTAGCCGTTTCGCAAAAGAGTCCAACTTTGCCCCGAATGCCAATGGTCATACTGTCTTGGACGTCAGATACATCGCTCCTTTTCCGCATTAGGACAACGACTGCACTGTTTTTCTGCGTCCCCCCCCCCTCATAAATCGGAGCGTGGGCTCTGTCTGTAATGAGATCGTCATCGACGGGACGATAAACTTTCATCTTCCTTTCTTCAGCATTTATGAATAAGAAATTGATATAAATTATCATTTCTATAAAATGATTTCCTTGTTATCTCTGTTAACTTCAAATAAGTAGTTATGACATTTAATTGGTTTACAATAATCTGACGAAGAACGTTTCGAGTATGGAATCTAGCTATGTTGACACGCTCAACTTTTCGATTTACTCACTAGTGACTGATAACTGATCTTTGCGTGGCATCTTACGAGAGCCAGAATCTAACAGTTTGTGTCCTGAACATTAATATTAGACCGGTGCTTCATTCATTCGAGTCTGTAGTATTTACATCTATATCCAATTACTCACGAAATAGCGGACTACATAAGTGACTAAAATGTTTACAGAAACTGTGATTTCTAGACTGTGCTGTACAGTCCGACAACGTACAAGATCACGACATACCTGCACTTCACAGACAGAAGTTTTGGTTTCTCTCTTCTGTATTCGTGCTATGCAGAAAGCCATCTGCACTCGTATGTCAGTATGGCTCTCAGTTGTGAGCGTATTCATTCGTTCACGGCCGCCGTTTGGTCGTCCAAATAGGGCCGTCCGCTGAAACTCTACCACCCGAAACGAGTCATATCGAACACTGTCGCCGGGCAACTGACTGCTTCGTTAGACAATGGATAGAGGTCTTTACTTTCTGCAAAATGAAAACAATTGAAGTAAAGCGGAGGGAGTAATTGGCTAGAACACACTAAACAAACGAAGCGACAGAAAAGAATGTCATCAGCTACACGAAGTGAAACGTCAGGGGATAAAGTTTAGACTACTGAAGTCTAACAATGTAATCATTTTCGTATATCCTCAGATCTATTCAGAATGTGATTAGAAAATGGCCTTATTTTCAGAATGAATGTATGACTTTAATAGTGCGGTAAATAACACACATGATTTGCTAAAAAGATTTAATGAAGAGGAAGACAGCCCACTGTCGGCGAGAATCGCGGTGACAGTGTAGCATATTGCCTTAGAGGGAAATTTGTCATCTCATTTTGCACAGATGAAGCACTGAAATAAAATAAAATATTTGTTTGAGTGGTTTTTGGATAATTTGTTATAGACGCTGGGGACAAACAACCTGATTATGGTTTCAGAGCAGGGCACGGGGCCTTGAATCGAACAAAGTTCTCCAGATAACGATAGATCGCAAATGTGCTGTTAAGGGGCAACGAGCGGGCGAAAATTCGTCCGGTAAGCGAACGTGTCTGAGGGTGTCTAGGAGTGCGGTTTTGTCTGGTTAACCATTGCTATTACAGTTTTTTATGTCAACACATTTAAGAGCTACGATGCTTTTAATGTAGTCGATTTAATAGTCAAAGTTCGTCCAGTGAAAAGTGGAGAAATTTGGTGTTGGTAACCAAGCACGGATCGAAATTTAAAATTCGGCTAGCTATGATTGTTTCAGTGAAAACCACTATCTTCAGCTAATGTAATAAGTAACTGAGCCCTTTAACGTAAGAGGCATTAGCTGAGACAAGTTCGTTTAAATGAACAGAATTCTGTGTGCTCATTGCTGATTGGCTGAATTTTTATGAACACAGCTTCACAAAGCTGCATTTCTAACGTGTACTCTGCCACGCTCTCGCTTAAACATCAGGTTTCCTTTTCCTCCTCCTCGCATACATTGTTTAAAATGCACCTAAGCTCGAAGGAGAAGCAGGTTCTCTTTCAACTCTGTGCAGAGGCATCGTTTTCTGTTATCGGATATTATTAAGTGTAAGACTGAGAATGACGTATTGAAAGTTATTGCAATATAAATCTAAAATTACGGCGCCTAATGGAATATTTTAAAGCAGCACAGTCTTCTGGCGTGTAGAAACTCTGACGGTGGTGTTTGCTCTTTCCGTAATGTAAATCCACAGACGTTGAGGGCAAAACCAACAACAGGGCAAGGCAGAGGCACGCCCAGAGGCGAGTGGCTCATTACTGCTCTCTGGCACGCGCCCTGTTTCCGGAACACAGCGGGCCAGCGCGGCTGGCGAAAGCAAGCAAGCCCTTGCAGGCAGGGAGGCGGGTACAAAGGAAGGCGCGCGTAACACACAGGTACATACACGCGCAATTCACTTACCCTGAGAGAACTGTAGCTCCTCGATGCTAATATGGACTGTCTGGCAGTAGAAAAGGGCTGGGAGGGACAGAAAAGCGCCATCTTACCTGAAAAATAAACAAACAAACAAAATTAGAAGCATCTTGAGAAGGAAAGAGAGCTACAGGAAGAGAGTGATGAGGCCATTAAAAAAATAGCTTTCTGAGGAATTGTCTGAAGTTTCTTTTTGCCTGGTCGAGCTTTAACTGTTCTGGTCATAATGGAACAGTGAAAAAGGTACAAAATCTCGAAAACATCTATCCTCACAAAGAAGAAGAAAAAAAATGAGGAAAATGCACGATAGTCTCGCACGAACTATAGATGCGCTTGGTCATGTACACTCATTAGATAGTTGAACGTTTGAACTTCTGAACTTTTGTCTATCACAGGAGCAGGAGGACACAGCTTGATAGACACATGTCCCACTTACATGAAGACGTCTGTTACAGGGTTTCAATCATTCTAATTTATACAAATTAAACTGCCGTGCAGAGTGGCCGCGCGGTTAGAGGCGACATGTCGCTTTTCGCGATGCCCCTTGAAAGGTCTCTGTTGGATTCCTTTCATGTTAATTTCTTAAATCTGTTGTCATTTACAGCATAAATCCCTCTTCTAAATTTACTGTGGTGTTTCTGACTATCTGGGAGGAGACTGAGCAGTGAAATCTGTTACTTTTACACATAAACAAGAACGACCTGTCACACTACTACACTTTAAAACACAGTTTATATGCAATTCATGTCACACAGTCTCATACGGAACCTACATCCGCTTTCTTTTATATACTGTATATCATAAGATCCTGTCATCCCCCTTGCCTTCTTTGTGAGAGGATGAATGAGCAAATGTATTTCTAGTTGCATGCTTGATGGTAGCAGACAACCCTGTCTGCTAGAGAACAGTAGGACCAACGTGGGAACAGGTAGCTACGCTTTCTAAAAGCAAAGAGGTTTCTATCCTTAGTACTGTCCTGTCCGTCCCTTGTCATGTTGGTATAGGGAGCTGCCCCTCTGGTCACTTCCGTTTGTATTTGGGAAGCACGCTCGGTAGGAGCGCAGGTCAGTCTGCCCGCGGCGAGCGTCTGAAGCGGTAAGATCTCCCGCTAAGCGCGTGTCTGCTAAGTCCGTAGGACAATGGATTTCTTAAGTTCAGCCTAACTGAAAATTTAATCACCTTTATTTCACGTTTTAGCTCTAAAATATCTAATGTTATCTTAAATTGCAACGCAGTGTGATTCTAGTGTGAAGTTCAGAATATCTTCCAGTAATTGCTTTGTCACTACTTTGTGAGTAAAGTGGAACCACGTGTTGATCAGTAACTCTAACTAAGATCATCAATCTTAAATGCGAATGTGAGTCAGATTATAACGTCTCGTCTTGACAATATTTTTCTATATAGCAACTTTTCTTTATGTTCAACCCACGTGTGGTGTACTTTGTGAGACCAGTACCACGGGCTTATACAATTGTTTCACCCATCAGGTTAATAGTAAGACGATAGTAACCAGTTCGAGGTTTTTTTGTAAATTGCTTTTCGATCTAATTTATTTTAATTATCAAAATTATTGTGGAGTTACACTCTTTGTGTAAACCAAGTTTACCACGTGAAGCATGGGGTGTAAGCATCAAAGTACCTCTCAGCTATTCTTTTCGGGAAAATTTCATACAGAGTTATTATTAATTTAGTATACCAGTGTGTGCTAATTACATGACGGACAGGATTGCGTTACGAACGTAATTTCTTTGGGTGAAAACTGAATCGGTTGGTTGTGGTTAATTTCCTCTTGCATATGTTTTAACGTTCTTCGTGTGTTATTTTATGAATGCAGTGTTGTATGCAGTCTCCCAATCTCGGCTCCTTATTTGATGTGTTCCGTAAGATTACAAACCCACATTTTCACAATCCTAAATAAGGCACCAGCTTAGTTATGACTCAAGTTTAATATGCTGAAATTTCAATGATAAATGTTAAATTTCCAAATATAAGCTGATTTATTTCTTTTTATTTAAATTCTCTTATATATATATAGCACCGGTTTTCGTATGAATATTAAAAGATTATAATTAATGTTAGTCTGGTTGGGAATTTGGCAAGCTACACTGGATACATGGTGAAACAGTTGAACAGTAATGCAAGGTTAACTTCCTCAGATAGCTCACAGCTTTTAACTCGCTTTTATGGTCTTGAACATCAGCACCGCCTTCATAACAAATTAAAGCAACAACGTTACACATGGCGACCCTGTTCTGTGATTCCGCTAGACTCTGGAATCTCTGAAACGTTAGGTTGAGGGCGTTGTACAATCTTAATTTTTTTCCCTGGAGCGCTCAAGCAACTGCGTTGTTTCTGAGCATACTTTCAATATATTGACGGCGTTGTTGAGCGGCGTTTGTTGTTTGTCTAGTTTTTTTCTATATTTGTGTGTTTTATATGTATGTGCTTTTTTTTCTCGCTTGTAATTTGCACTGACTTCGATCAAAGTTAAAAATTGGTTTTGCTTGTGAAAAAGTGCGTACTAGGTTGGGTACCTTTCGTGTGACTGTCGTGATTTTTGGGGAATACATTTATTCTGATTAGTGTGTGTTGTGTACCGGGTATAAATTGAACTAATGCAGACACGTAACCAAGCTAAAAGTAGACGGTCCAACAATTTAAGCAACATGGACCAAGGGGATAATTTGATTTCGAATATTAACGCGTCGGACGGTTCCGAAAATGCAATGAGGAATACTTCAGAGGAAATGCAAAACAGGAGGAACGGGCTCACAGCACAGCCAGAAATTAATTTGCCTCCTACTAAGCAAATTGATTTGGCAGAACTCATGAAAGCCTTGTTGCAGCAAAATAAAAACAACGCACAGAAATCAGAAAAATCGTTCCGAGCACAAAAAGAATCATCTGAAAAATCGATCCTCGAGCTAGGCGAAAAAATGGACGAAAAACTAATTCAGCAGACAAATAAAGTCGACAAGTCGATGCAGAGAGTGTCCGATGATATCTCACAAAGTATAAATAATCTGGCAAGTGAAATAAAAAGTGATGTTATGAAAGAATTAGGCCGTACATTTGAACAAATCGATGACCGTCTGCAAGCCTTAGAACAGGGCAAGTGGATTCGAAAGAGAGCGAAGAACAGATACTTAGGAATTTCCAAGCGCTGAGAGAACAATGCCAAAGAGAACACCAGCAGGTACTCTCGAGGGTCCAGGAGGCGGAAACGCATTGTCCCGCGTCGATTAGCAACACAATAGCGGACAACAGTCAATCGATTCACGCACTCGAACAGCAAGTAGAACAATTGAAGCAGACTGGGACGGAGGACAACAGACAAATACATGATAAGATTGCGGCATTAGCGGACATCGTAGGCACGATGAAGGTGGCGGAGAGCGATAACTATACTACACCGGTAGCGGTCGCAAAGACCGAAGAAGTGCGTTCGCTTCTTAGATTTCAGAAGGGACAGTTCGAAGTGAACAGGCGGCACGAATCTGTAACAGGTGAATTACAAGAACGCGTGGCGCATCTGGAAAGCCGCATTGGGTGTGATTCCGAACTCGCCAATAGCATCAAAAATAGCCGTACGGACAGTGCAGAGAGGGACTCCGGCCACGAGGGAGATTTTGACGACAGGGAAGAATGTATGTTGAGGGACAGACATGAGAAAAATAGAAACATTCAAGGGCCTCGCCGAGAGGAAATGCGGGGATTTGATTTCAAACATTTCCTTACGGTGAGAAAGTTGGAGATATTTCGAAATTCGCAAAAAGGAATACATCCACGAGCATGGCTCGAGCAATTTGAATTCTGTCTTCTCCCCGACTGGGCAAGTTCACATAAGACAGAATATATGTGTGGCTATTTGGAAGGCGAACCGGCGATTCGCATGAGGTCGGCAGGGCGTCACTGCAACTACACTCGGGAGTTTCGACAAGCCTTTCTGTCCGCCTATTGGTCGGAAGCGGCACAAGATAGTGTCAAGCATGGCATAATTATGCTGCCAAATTTGAACCAGTCTGGTTTCGGCAGCCCAGCACGCCTATTCGACCACATGCTGCAGGTAAATCAATTTCTATACGACCCATACGGGCCTGCGGAACTAATTAGGATATGCATCACCAAATTGCCGATACACTTGCGCCACGTAATTCTTGCGGGACGATGCAAAGAGGACGTGGAAACGTTTAAGACACTTCTCCAAGTGTTGGAATATAATACAGCAGAATGCCCGCCTAATCAGGCACAAAGTTATTACGGGTCACAGCAGCGCGATCGCAGTCGTGGCCGTAGTACTAATCGACGGCGTGACTGGTCGTCGCTACGGAAACGGAACAAAAATCGGGACTGGCCGTATAGAAACTGGGGTAACAGTCGCGAACACAGGTGGAACAACGGAAATGATCGAAGACGTGGACAGGATCGTGAACGCAACAGTTACGACAACCAGAATCGATACTATGGCGAACACGGTGGGAATAGGCCTGTAGGCGGAGCACCTCATGATGTTGAAATTCGGCCGGCTAACCCTAGACATAATCCAGCAAATGGAAATGAACAAAACCCGCAATGACAAACGATCAGCGCAGAAGGCGCCCAATCGGAACAAATGAGCGACATGGAAAATGAGTGCATGCGGTATATAGAGAGGGAAGATGTTAGAGAGGATTTGTTGCAAGAAACTGCGAGTGCTAAAATTACGGGAATAAATCCAGTCGTGACAGTTGCAGTAAAGGAAATATGTTTTAAGTGTGTGATTGACACTGGAAGTCCTCCCTTTCTCCACAGTGAGCGAGACAGCATTTCAAAAATGCGAAGGGACTGGGACTTGGCCCGTTTTTCAAGTGCGAGGAATAAAGGTGAAGGGCGCAATCTACGGTAAGAGCGTAGAAATCCGAAGGCAGACTCGGCTTAATTTTACCTTCCAGAAAGGTAGTTTGAGTACAACTTCTTTGTGCTCCCAATGCTAATTGTGGCAATGATTTTAGGAAATGACTTCATGAATGCCCACCATGCAGTAATTGACATGGGTGGATGGGTAATGACAGTTCCAGTTGGGGATCAGCCAATTAATTTAGTATTTGATGAATGCATATTACGTGCCGAGTCAGAAATTAGCTGCCTAAAATTTCAAGCTCAAACCGAGTCGCAACCCAGACTGGAGCTACACGTGAACTATGTAAGTGTCGTGCTCTACGTCTGGTAAGCAGGGAAAAGATGTTGTTTTTGCTGAGAAAGAGCATTGCGGGAGTCAGAACCACGGACAGGGAAAAGGAGAAATTGTATTGCCTACTTAGGAATCATGAACGGGTATTTTCTGAGACTCCGAGGGCGATTAAGTGTTTTACTTACCAATTCAGAGTACGTGACCATCAGAAGTTTTGTGTTAGACCATACCCTATTCCCGTGGCATATAAAGCGCAGGTGGAGAAGGAAATAAACAAGATGTTAGAACAAGGAATAATTGCGCGGGCAGTAAGCTCGTACAACTCACCCTTGCTTGTCGTACCAAAACGCGACAACTAGGTTCGTTTGGTACTAGACTCGAGACAGATAAACACAATTATTATGTCGGAAACGGAAAGGCCTGAGAGCCTTGAGGAACTCTTACAACGTTTCCACGGGGTAAAGGTACTATCATCTGTCGACCTCCGTTCGAGTTTTTGGCAAATCGTGCTACACCCATCTTGCAGATTATATAAAGCGTTCCTGTGTTATGGAAACTGTTTCCAATTCCGTCGTCTCCCGTTTGGACTAAACGTCTCATCAGCTGCTTTTAAAAGGGGATTAAATAGCATTTAGCCTGATGATTTGAAACAGCGAGTGACAATTTACGTGGATGACATATTAATTGCGGAAAAGTCATGGGAGGATCATAATGACGTTCTGAACAGACTACTGGATATTTTTGAGAAGGCAGGTGTAACAGTCTACTTAGATAAGTCACAGTTCGGACGAGAGAACATAAAATTCTTGGGCCATATTGTCTCAGCAAATGGAATACAACCTGACTCGGAGAAAATTGCGGCGATAGCGGAGTGTGCAATGCCGACAAATAAAAGACAATTGCGAGCATTCTTAGGCCTGTGTAATTTTTATAAGCGATTTATAAATTTTAGTGTACTTGGTACACCCCGTCTATGTGGACTAACAGGGAAGAACGCTTTGTGGGTCTGGGATCAAGAGGCACAGGATGAATTTTATGAACTGAAAAAGGCTTTGGTAGAGGCTCCCATCCTCGTGCATCCTGACCTGACACAAGAATTCTGTTTAATGACGGACAGTTCCTTGTCAGGATTAGGTGCGGTACTGTTTCAAACGGAAGGAAATGATGATATTACAACTTCGAAAACCATCTCGTTTGGGAGCAGGGTGCTCTCTCGATGTGAAAAAAATTATTCAGTGACAGAACTCGAAGCACTCTCGATAGTTTGGGCATTCTCACAATTTAGGTATTTCTTATTTGGAAGGACCACCAGGGTATACACTGACCATCGTGCATTCTAATTTTTTATGACCACAAAAATCACGCATGGGAGACTAGGACGCTGGGCACTATACCTACAGGAATACAATTTCACTAGAGAATACATTCCGGGACAGAAAAATGTAATTGCTGACGCTTTATCGGGCATTCATGTAGGTTTGGTTCACAAAGAAGAAGGGGAACTCGGTGAAAATAATTTTAGCATCCTAACTTACAGAATGTTGCGTTCGAGAACTTTGTTACTACCTCTTTAGGGAGTATAGCGGACAAAGAGGATAAGGACGCAGTATTGAAAGATATAAAGAAGAAGTGGGAGGACAAGGAGAATGTAGGAATACGACAGTACTACTTAGTGCGCAATAGAATACTATTCAAGAAACGAGCCCCGGACGACTCCAGATAGGTGTTGGTGATTCCGGAGGAACTCGTAAACAAAATTAAATGGTACATACATTTGAGTTATGGTCACTTCGGAGCACAGAAATGTTGTGAAAAACTGAAGGAGACATGCTATTTTAATAACATACTACGGCGTATTCGTTGTGTACTTAGAGTGTCCGGACCTTGTCAGCGAGCAAAGGCGGCCACAGTGACGCATGCTGCATCATTGCACCCGATAATACCAAGCAAACTTTGTGACCTCGCAGCCGTGGATCTATTTGGGCCACTAATACGATCTAAAGCAGGTTTTTTTCTTTTGTACATTGCTTTTGGATCTAATTTATTTTAATTATCAAAATTATTGTGGAGTTACACTCTTTGTTGATCACGTGAAGCATGGGGTGTAAGCATCAAAGTGCCTCTCAGCTATTTTTTTCGGGAAAATTTCGTAGAGAGTTAGTATTAATTTAGTATATCAGTGTGTGGTAATTACATGACGGACAGGATTGCGCTACAAACGTAATTTCTTTGGGTGAAAATTGAATCGGATGGTTGTGGTTAATTTCCTCTTGCATATGTTTCAACGTTCTTCGTGTGTTATTTTATGAATGCAGTGTTGTATGCAGTCTCGCAATCTCGGCTCCATATTTGATGTGTTCCGTTGTGTACAAACTCACATTTTCACAAGCCTAAATAAGGCACATATATATATATATATATATATATATATATATATATATATATATATATATATATATATATATCACCGGTTTTCGTATGAATATTAAAAGATTATAATTAATGTTAGTCTGGTTGCTGGTTGGGAATTTGGTAAGCTAGACTGGATACCTGGTGAAACAGTTGCGCAGTAATGCAAGGTTAACTTCCTCAGACAGCTCACAGCTTTTAACCCACTTTTATGGTCTTGAAAATCAGCACCGCCTTCATAACAAATTAATGCAACAACATTACACCCTCCCGCCGGGGCCGGCCGGGCGGTTCCTGGCGCTTCAGTCTGGAACCGAGTGACCGCTACTGTCGTAGCTTCGAATCCTCCCTCCGGCATGGATGTGTATGATGCCATTAGGTTAGTTAGGTTTAAGTAGTTCAAATTTCTAGGGGACTGATGACCTCCGGTGTTAAGTCCCATAGTGCTCAGAGCCATTTGAATCATTTGAACCTCCCACCGGAGGTTCGAGTCCTCCCTCGGGCATGTGTGTGTGTGTGTGTGTGTGTGTGTGTTTTGTCCTTAGCGTCAGTTAAAGTAGTGTGTAAGTCCAGGGATCAATGACCTCAGCTGTTTGGTCCCTTAGGAATACACACCCACACAATTGAAACTATATGGTTCCAGAGACCTTTTCAAGCCTCAAATTTCGTGAGATATTTGGACCGGTCACGATTAATGGACCACCATATGTACAGGGTGCTACAAAAGGTACGGCCAAACTTTCAGGGAACATTCGTCACACACAAACAAAGAAAAGATTTTATGTGGACATGTGTCCGGAAATGCTTAATTTCCATGTTAGAGCTCATTTTAGTTTCGTCAGTATGTACTGTACTTCCTCGATTCACCGCCAGTTGGCCAATTGAAGGAAGGTAATGTTGACTTCGGTGCTTGTGTTGACATGCGACTCATTGCTTTACAGCACATCAGTACGTAGTATCAACAGGTTAGTGTTCATCATGAACGTGGTTTTGCAGTCAGTGCAATGTTTACAAATGCGGAATTGGCAGATGTCCATTTGATGTATGGATTAGCACGGGGCAATAGCCGTGGCGCGAACAGATTTCCAGAACGAAGGTGTCCCGACAGGAAGACGTTCGAAGCAATTGATCGGCGTCTTAGGGAGCACGGAACATTCCAGCCTATGACTCGCGACTGGGGAAGACCTAGAACGACGAGGAAACCTGCAATGGACGAGGCAATTCTTCGTGCAGTTGACGATAACCCTAATGTCAGCGTCAGAGAATTTGCTGCTGTACAAGGCAACGTTAACCACGTCACTGTATGGAGAGTGCTACGGGAGAACCAGTTGTTTCCGTACCATGTACAGCGTGTGCAGCCACTATCAGCAGCTGATTGGCCTCCACGGGTACACTTCTGCGAGTAGTTCATCCAACAATGCGCCGATCCTCATTTCAGTGCAAATGTTCTCTTTACGGATGAGGCTTCATTCCAACGGGATCAAATTGTAAATTTTCACCATCAATATGTGTGGGCTGACGAGAATCCGCACGCAATTGTGCAATCACGTCATCAACACAGATTTTCTGTGAACGTTTAGGCAGGCATTGTCGGTGATGTCTTGATTGGGCCCCATGTTCTTGCACCTACGCTCAATGGAGCACGTTATCATGATTTCATAGGGGATACTCTACCTCTGCTGCTAGAACATGTGCCTTTACAAGTACGACACAACATGTGGTTCATGCACGATGGAGCTCCTGCACATTTTAGTCAAAGTGTTCGTACGCTTCTCAACAACAGATTCGGTGACCGATGGATTGGTAGAGGCGGACATTCCATGGCCTCCACGCTCTCCTGACCTCAACCCTCTTGACTTTCATTTATGGGGGCATTTAAAAGCTTTTGTCTACGCAACCCCGGTAGCAAATATAGAGACTCTTCGTGCTCGTATTGTGGACTGCTGTGATACAATACGCCATTCTCCAGGGCTGCATCAGCGCATCAGGGATTCCATGCGACGGAGGGTGGATGCATGTATCCTCGCTAACGAAGGACATTTTGAACATTTCCTGTAACAAAGTGTTTGAAGTCACGCGGCTACGTTCTGTTGCTGTGTGTTTCCATTCCATGATTAATGTGATTTGAAGAGAAGTAATAAAATGAGCTCTAACATGGAAAGTAAGCGTTTCCGGACACATATCTACATAACGTAGATTAAAACTGAAGAAACTGCAAAAAGGTGGGAATTTAAGGAGATGGGACCTGGCTAAACTAAAAGAACCAGAGGTTCTACGGAGTTTCAAGGAGAGCATAAGAGAGCAATTGACAGGATTGGGGGAAAGAAATAAATAGAAGAAGAATGGGTAGCTTTGAGGGATGAAGTAGTGAAGGCAGCAGAGGATCAATTAGGTAAAACGACGAGGGCTAGTAGAAATCCTTGGGTAACAGAAGAAATATTGAATTTAATTGATGAAAGGAGAAAATATAAAAATGCAGTAAATGAAGCAGGCAAAAAGGAATACAAACGTCTCAAAAATGAGATCGACATGAAGTGCAAAATGGCTAAGCATGGATGGCTAGAGGACAAATGTAAGGATGTAGAGGCTTATCTCACTAGGCGTAAGATAGATACTGCCTACAGGAAAATTAAAGAGACCTTTGGAGAAAAGAGGACCACTTGTATGAATATCAAGTGCTCAGATGGAAACCCAGTGATAACCAAAGAAGGGAAAGCAGAAAGGTGGAAGAAGTATATAGAGGGTCTATACAAGGGCGATGTACTTGAGGACAATATTATGGAAATGGAAGAGGATGTAGATGAAGATGAAATGGGAGATACGATACTGCGTGAAGAGTTTGACAGAGCACTGAAAGACCTGAGCCGAAATAAGGCCCCCGGAGTAGACAACATTCCATTGGAGCTACTGACAGCCTTGGGAGTGCCATTCCTGACAAAACCCTACCACCTGGTGAGCAAGATGTATGAGACAGGCGAAATACCCTCAGACTTCAAGAAGAATATAATAATTCCAATCCAAAAGAAAGCAGGTGTTGACAGATGTGAAAATTACCGAACTATCCGTTTAATAAGTCACAGATGCAAAATACTAACGCGAATTCTTTACAGACGAATGGAAAAACTAGTAGAAGCCGACCTCTGGGAAGATCAATTTGGATTCCGTACAAATGTTGGAACACGTGAGGCAATACTGACCCTACGACTTATCTTAGAAGCTAGATTAAGGAAGGGCAAACCTACGTTTCTAGCATCTGTAGACTTCGAAAAAGCTTTTGACAATGTTGACTGGAATACTCTCTTTCAAATTCTGAAGGTGGCAGGAGTAAAATACAGGAAGCGAAAGACTATTTACAATTTGTACAGAAACCAGATGGCAGTCATAAGAGTCGAGGGACATGAAAGGGAAGCAGTGGTTGGGAATGGAGTGAGACAGGGCTGTAGTCTCTCCCCGATGTTATTCAATCTGTATATTGAGCAAGCAGTGAAGGAAACAAAAGAAAAATTCGGAGTAGGTATTAAAGTCCATGGAGAAGAAATAAAAACTTTGAGGTTCGCCGATGACGTCGTAATTCTGTCAGAGACAGCAAAGCACTTGGAAAAGCAGTTGAATGGAATGGATAGTGTCTTGAAAGGAAGATATAACATGATCATCAACAAAAGAAAAACGAGGATAATGGAATGTAGTCGAATTAAGTCAGGTGATGCTGAGGGAATTAGATTAGGAAGTGAGACACTTGAAGTAGTAAGGGAGTTGTGCTATTTGGGGAGCAAAATAACTGATGATGGTCGAAGTAGAGAGGATATAAAATGTAGACTGGCAATGGGAAGGAAAGCGTTTCTGAAGAAGAGAAATGTGTTAACATCGAGTATGGATTTAAGTGTCAGGAAGTCATTTCTGAAAGTATTTGTTTGGAGTGTAGCCATGTATGGAAGTGAATCACCGACGATAAATAGTTTGGACAAGAAGAGAATAGAAGCTTTCGAAATGTAGTGCTACAGAAGAATGCTGAAGATTAGATGGGTAGATAACATAACTAATGAGGAAGTATTGAATCGGATTGGGGAGAAGAGACGTTTGTGGCACAACTTGACCAGAAGAAGGGATCGGTAGGACATATTCTGAGGCATCAAGGGATCACCAATTTAGTATTGGAGGGCAGTGTGGAGGGTAAAAATCGTAGAGGGAGACCAAGAGATGAATAGACTAAGCAGATTCAGAAGGATGTAGGTTGCAGTAGGTACTGGGAGATGAAGAAGCTTGCACAGGATAGAGTAGCATGGAGAGCTGCATCAAACCAGTCTCAGGACTGAAGACCACAACAACAATCTACATAACATTTTTTCCTTTTTTGTGTGTGAGGAATGTTTCCTGAAAGTTTGGCCGTACCTTTTTGTAACACCATGTGTGTGTCCTTTCGGACATGTCTGACAGCACAAGCAAAGTGTCAGTATATTAGTCGCACAGTCTTCTCTGAACATAGGTTCTCTAAATTTATCCAACAGGATATTGAGAGAACTACTGTACATCATCTTTTTTGCTGATATTCATATGTTAGTTCCGCGAGTATTTCTGCTACACTCGGACTTGTTTTTTACCGACCTGTAGCTATTCTGGTAGGGAGTCTCTGAATCCGCCCTGAATCATACCTAGCCGATTAGGACTGCAAATGCTAGGGCAGTACTCCAGACCTGGTCGCACCAGCTCCTTGTATGCAGCATGCATTACAGATTTACGATTCCAACAAATCTAAGGCCTCCATTCGTCAACCGCAGTACAGATTTTTAAGAAATCGAACTGTTTCATACCGTTTCTTTGTTGCTGCTGTTAGTGACGTTCTCAGTCCGCAGACTGGTTTGCTTCAGCTCTTCACGTTACTATGTCCTGTATAAGCCTTTCCATCTCTGCAAAACTTATGCAACCTGCATCGATCTGAACCTTCTCACTGTGTTCATTCTTTTATCTCCCTCTACAGTCCCTACGCCCTCCCCTCTTACACTTCCTTCCACTACCAGATTGATGATTCCTTCATGGCTCAAATGTGTCCAATGAATCGAACCCTTCTCTAAGATATGTCATAAATTTCTTTATTCCACAATTTACTTAAGTGTTTTCTCATTATTTTGTCCGTATAACTCTCGAATCTTGATCATTCTTCTACAGAACCACATTTCAAAAGCGTCTAGTCTTTTCTTGTCGGAACTATCTATCGTCCTCACTTTCCTTCCGTACAAGCCTACATTCCAGATGAATCTCTCCAGAATAGGCACCCTAACACTTGAAATTTATATTTGATGTTAAATATTTTCTATTTTTCAGAAATGCTGCTTTTTACTATTGCCAGCCTGCAATTTATATCCTCTCTACTCGGGCCCTCGTATGCCTAATTTTCTGCCCAAACAGGAAAACTCATCTACCATTTTTAGTGTCTCATTTCCTAATCAGATTCTCTCAAGACTGGATGATGTAATTCGATTACATTCCATTGCCCTCGTTTTACTTTTGCTATTGTTCATTTTAGAATTTCTCTTCACCAAACACTATTGATTCCATTTACCGCTCTTCCAAGCCGAATGCCGACTCTCAGAGAATTACAATGTGTTCGGCAAAGCTCAAAGCTTTTATTTATTCTCCCTAAACTTTTAATGCTCTTTTCTGTATTTCTCCTTTATTGCATTTACTGATTTACTACTTGCTGGATGTCCACTTTGAAAAATCGGGTATAGGCAGTAACCCTCTCTCTCTCCCTGCTCAACGTTTTCCTCTCTTTCATGTCTTCCGACTCTTATAACTGTCGTCTGGTTTCTGTACAAGATGTGAACATTCATACTGTATTTTATTATTCTCTATAGAACTTCATAGTATGTATTCTGTCAACATTGTCAAAATTTTCCCTTAATTTACTAGTACAATAAACTTAGGTTTACTATCTGATAAGATATTTTCTTAGATCAGTATTGCATCACGAATTCCTACTTTTCTATGAACCCTAACTGAT
Source organism: Schistocerca gregaria (assembly GCF_023897955.1). Taxonomy (NCBI): domain Eukaryota; kingdom Metazoa; phylum Arthropoda; class Insecta; order Orthoptera; family Acrididae; genus Schistocerca; species Schistocerca gregaria. Next base: position 310,831,347 of record NC_064922.1, on the reverse strand, counting down.
CGTCTCAGAGTTCTAAATCTACAACTTTCACCATTTTTATCCAATTAATTCATGTCACTATTTTTCAAACATGACTTCCTAAACTGATGGGTCGACAGTATTCACACCTGTCAGCATCTGCCTCCTTTGGAACAGGAACGTTTGTCTTGAAGTCTGATGGTATTTCGCCTGTCTCATCTATTTTAAATACCCATTGGGATAGTGCTGCCATGGTATGTTCTCCCAGGTATCTGAATAATTCTGACGGAATGTTGTCTACTCCATGTGCCTTCTTTCGACTAAAGTGTCTGGGTCCTCTATGAAATACTTCTTGCAGTATCATGTCTCCTGTCTCATATGCACCTACTTACGCTTTCATTTCTATAATATTGTATTCAATTTAATTTCTCCGGTACAGCCCATTTACTCCTAAATAACAACATAATGCTGCGCGCGCACGATATTCACTGCTTACGTGATATGAAGTGCTCATGAATTCATCAATAGCGTTTTAATCGGATACTATATGGTTCTCTAACTCTGCTATTCGGCTACTGTTTGAACCTGTCACTTTGTTCTGTGCATTATATTCATTTATTCACGTTTATAGAAAGGTGCTATTCATAGAATGACGCTGAAGTTTTGTTCAGCTCTTATAACTGAAACTGAAAACGTATGAAATCAAAAATTCTGGTTCAAAATCGATCAAATGGCTCTGAGCACTATGGGACTTAACATTTGAGGTCATAGTTCCCCTAGAACTTAAAACTACTTAAACCTAACTAACATAAGGACATCACACACATCCATGACCGAGGCAGGATTCGAACTTGCGACCGTAGCGGTCAAGCGTTCCAGACTGAAGCGTCTAGAACCGCTTGACTACACCGGCCGGCTCTGCAATTATCCTTCATTTATGGGCATGAATGTATATTAACTCTTAAGGTGGCACAATAATATCCTTATTAAACCATACTTCGGGTTTCAGATGAGAAAGTCATTTGTAAGTCCACTCACAAAATTTTAGAGGCAGGAAATACACTACTGGCCATTAAAATTGCTATAGCAAGAAGTAATGCAGATGATAATCTGTTATTCATTGGACAAATATATTATACAAATATATTATACTAGAACTGACATGTGATTACATTTTCACGCAATTTGGGTGCATAGATGCTGAGAAATCAGTACCCAGAAAAACAACCTCTGGCCGTAATAACGGCCTTGATACGCCTGGGTATTGAGTCAATCAGAGATTGGATGGCGTGTACAGGTACAGCTGCCCATGCAGCTTCACACGATACCACAGTTCATCAAGATTAGTGGCTGGCGTATTGTGACGAACCAGTTGCTCGGCCACCGTTGTCCAGACGTTTTCAATTGGTAAGAGATCTGAAGAATTTGCTGGCCAGGGCAGCGGTCGAACATTTTCTGTATCCAGGAAGGCCCGTACAGGACCTGCAACATGCAGTCGTGCGTTATCCTGCTGAAATGTAGGGTTCCGCAGGGATCGAATGAAGGGTAGAGCCACGGGTCGTAACGTCCACCGTTCAAAGTGCCGTCAATGAGAACAAGAGGTGACCGAGACGTGTAATCAATGGCACCCCCTACCATCACGCCGCGTGATATGTCAGTATGGCGATGACGAATACACGCTTCCAATGTGCGTTCACCGCGATGTCGCCAGACACGGATCAAATCATCATGATACTGTAAACAGAGCCTGAATTCATTGATTTCTTGCCATTCGTGCACCCAAGTTGGTCGTTGAGTACACCATGGCAGGCGCTCCTCTCTGTGATGCAGCGTCAGGAGTTACCGCAGCCTTGGTCTCCGAGCTGATAGTCCATGTTGCTGCAAACGTCGTCGAACTGTTCGTGCAGGTGGTTGCTGTCCTGCAAACGCCCCTATTTATTGACTCAGGGATCGAGACGTGGCTGCACGATCCGTTACAGCCATGCAGATAAGATGCCTGTCGTCTCGATTGCTAGTAGTACGTGGGCGTTGGAATACAGCACGGTGTTCCGTATTACCCTCCTGAACCCACTGATTCCATATTCTGCTAACAGTCATTGGATCTCCACCAACGCGAGCAGCAATGTCGCGATACGATAAACCGCAATCGCGATAGGCTACAATCTGACCTTTATCAAAGTCGGAAACGTGATGGTATGCGTTTCTCCTCCTTACACGAGGCATCACAACAACGTTTCACCAGGCAACGCCCGTCAACTGCTGTTTGTGTATGAGAAATCGGTTGGAAACTTTCCTCATGTCAGCATGTTGTAGGCGTCGCCAACGGCGCCAACCTCGTGTGAATGCTCTGAAAAGCTTATCATTTGCATATCACATCATCTTCTTCCTGTCGGTTAAATTTCGCGTCTATAGCACGTCACCTTCATGGTGTAGCAATTATAATGGCCAGTAGTATAGAAAGGGTTGGCACTGGTTGGTATTTTTTGTGGTCAGTGTCAGGCATTTGGCTGTGAGAATTACACTGTTCTCTCGATAAACTGAGGTTTTATGCAAGTGATGGTATAGGCAACCAACGAATGATGTCATATCAGACCAAAAGAACGCCGGAAGTTTTATTTAGTAAAATGGATCAAATGGCTCTGAGCACTATGGGATTTAACCTCTTAGTTCATCAGTCCCCTAGACATAGAAGTACTTAAACCTAACTAACCTAAGAACACCACACACATTCATACCCGAGGCAGGATTCGAACCTGCGACCGTAGCAGCAGCGCGGTTCCGGACTGAAGCACCTAGAACCGCTCGACCACAGCGACAAGCTTTTACTTAGTAATTCAACCTATGTAACCAGGGGAGATTATCCTGCCAAAGGAGAAATCACAAATGGGGTTTCCAAGACTCAGTCTTATGTCCGCCATTGCTCCTCAAATGTTGTGTAGACAATCTACCGTCTACTGCACAACAAGGAGACTTCCTACTTTTTGCGTGTGACATTAGTATTGTAAACAATCCACACAAACATACGGCAACAGAAGAACCTATAAATAATATTCTTCATAGTATTTTTGAGAGGTTTTCTACGAAAGGTGTTCGCTTTAATTTCAAAATGACAACAAATACACTCCGAACATCTAGAAGCACTACACCAATAGTAAGAGTAAAATATTGCGCGGAATTAATAACTGGAGTGAACACTCAAAATCTTTGGTGTCCGTAATGATGGTATTTAAATTAGATAAAAGTCGTTCTTGAACTCTTAAAACAAATTAAGTCACATTTGCTCTTCGAATAATTTTACACGTTGGGAAGACAGAAATCAGTAAGTTAATATATTTTGCGTGTTTTAGTTTAACAGTGCCTGGTGGTATATATGTTGGGTAACTCATCTTTATTATTTAATTGTAGTGTTATTTATAAAACTCATCAACACACATACATGTACATTTGATTAGGAGTCATAAAATTGATACATGTAGTATATTCATCAGCATAAGCCATATCTAGAATTCACCCCATATTGTTGCACATCTTCATCTAAGTTTAATCCATCACATTGTTCATGGAATTGCTTAAAACTTGGACACGTGAATTGCGTGTGTCCAATTATATCAAAACTTAAGATAACTTCTTATCACTACGGATCAAACAGCACTTTACCTCCACAGGCAAGAAACATTACGAAAAATTATAAACGAATTAATCCTACGGTCACGTAATGCAACTACTATCTGTGTCTTAGCAATGTCCAGTATCGAAAATAAAGATGTAAAATGAAATTCCAATATTATTAGTTAGTTATTTCACTATCTGTTTACCATCTGTCAGTGTAACACTATGTCCGATGAAAAATTATAGTTTCACTTGTACCTGGATCACGCATACTGAAGAGAGTATGTTCCAGCGAGTGTTTGGGGAGAGGGGGGGGGGGGGGGGGGTTGGAGGGGGCGGTAGGCGCGGAAGCGGAAGGTCCTCTAGCAAGTCAGAAGATCGTTAGCTACTTGTGTGTGTAACACAATACGGAAACAAATTAGATTCTAACATTTTGTCAGAGAGGCATACAACAAACAGAACATTAATTTTCAGTCTTGTAACTATTTACAGTGCATGCAAATATTCGTTTAACTGTGAGATATTAGGTTGTCTAGCTTTTACGTTTCATGAATTGTATATTTGAAGGTGGATCTCGAGCACAGTGCATGAGTAAATCAATTATATATGCAGAGCAAACATATCCAATTTCCTCCTACATAATTATAAAAGAGTCTTCAGTTGGAAGCTTATACAAATTTGCATAACAGAATATTAATTTTCCAGTCTTCAGTACAGCTTTATAGTATTTCAAGAACAAAAGAGGAACTTCTCTTGCGAACATCTTGATTTAGAAAGTCATTTCCTGATCAACGTGCTAGATACGAACTATTTCGTTAGTCTGATGTTCGACTGAACATTACGCGATTTCTGCTGAAACAATGTGGAACTAATTAACTTCTGGGATGCATACAAATGATTTTCCTTGGTAACTATACCTGCTGACCAATTATAGATTATGAGATAACCCAGTGAGTTAAATTTAACAAAAACGCGGTACTCGTCGTTGACACTACTCATGCTACTACTTAAATTTAACAGTGAACCAAAGAAACTATATAATTTCTTTAACGGACATACTACTAGGCTTTAATGAAAATGTCGTATATAGACTTCGAATGTTTCAGCGTAAAAGATCTCAGATTACAATCAAAATTTGTTTAGTTGACTGTCAGATATTTAATATTATTGAGCAAATGTTCAGTGATCTTAAGTTTGCATAGTGATCACTTCTCTGAAGAGTTGTCTCTTTTATGTATCGGTCAACAGCCCCTGAAAGCTTCCTAAAAGCACTAATTTTCTTGTGTAGGCTGTTCTTTCATTTTCAAATACTCACTTTATTTCAGTGTTTAGTTATTACCTAAATTTGACCACTTCGGCGTTATCAAAGTACATTACAGCAACACGTTTTAGCCGTACAGCATGTTATAATGTACGCAGTAGGCAGGAAAAATTTTGGTGTTCCGCTACACACGTCACAGGTGTGAAGTCCCAAACATGCCTATGGGTTGCACGTTTCTTTGCGGATTTAATGTCCAAGGAGGCGAAATTTATTTCTTTATTAGTAAATAGTTAAAGTGTTGGTTTCAAAATAAAAGAATGGACTATATAGGGATATTGTTTATAGAAAGAGCTTCCTGAACAATAGGTGGCACTATTGTCCTTGAGGCTTGACTGATCTATTTATGACAAATTTCACTAGTGTACACATGTACATGGTGACTATTATTGAACTATACGAAAAGAAACATAAATTAGTTACAAACTACGTCGTGCACATACTTTACTCGACCTGTAAACGTCACTAGAGATATTCGTATTTAGATGACAACATTTTCGATTTGTCTGCCTTTATTGTAGATGATGTGGAGCAGACGAATAGCGATATTCTACATGACCCGCTGAAGCGTCGGAACATCGATGCTGTTGATGACTTCCTGAATGGCTGTTTTCAGCTAAGCAATGGTTTTGGGGCTATTGCTGTACACCTTGTCTTTAATATAGCCCCATACAGAGGAGTCGCATGTGTTCAGATCCGGAGAATATGGCGGCCAATCGTGGCACATGTCAGTGGGCTCTGGGTACCCCAGAGCCAGAATGCAGTCCCCAAGATGCTCCTGCAGGACATCAGACACACTCCTGCTTCGATGGGGTCGAGCTCCGCCTTGCATGAACCACATTTTGTCGAAATCAGGGTCACTTTGGATAATGGAGATGAAATCATCTTCCATAACCTTCATGTACCGTTCGTTAGTCACCGTGCCATCAAGGACTATCCACCGACTATTCCGTGACTGGACACCCGCTGAGGGTGGAAGGACTTCTCGATTGCGAAATGCGCAAATTTTGCTGATTGACGAATCCATCCAAATGAAAGTGGGCTTCGTCGCTAAACCAAATGGGCATGCACATCATAATTACCATTATGCCCAGCAACCAACCGTGAAGTCTGAACGTCCTAACGTAAACCGTTCAGACGTTGTGACGGTTTTATTTTATATACTTCAATAACGGTCGCCCTCTATATTAGTGACACGCAGATGGAGTATCAGAATCTTTCAAGAGACTTGAGCAGGATTATTGTGACTGAGCAGATATTATTGCCATAGTTCACTTTTGTGAAATCAGTACTTACTATACTTGTGACGAATCACTCAATAAAATTTTGACACTAAATACTCATTACTGGAAGCGTGAAAACTGCGGAGAGTTATATGTTTGTTTCCAAAACTAGCAATTACGTGATAAAGAAATTTCTTGAAGTTGGATGACTGAGACACTCCTATTCATGTGCAACATCTCTTGTTGCTGTTATTCTGTTTATTATACGGGACTGAGTGCACTGTTACTGTCAGCTCCCATTACAAAGGCGTAATTTGTAACCAAAGCAAAGTTAGCGAGAGCAAAACAGAAAATGAACGCCAATAATGAGAACAATGAAGGCAGTGGGTCAGAATGCTGAAAACCTGTCCAAAATTGCAAAATCTCTCCAATATGGCCAAAAATGGTTGTTATGGAGTTTATGATCCTTCTGATAACAATGGTTAAATAAAAACTCGAAAATTAAAAATGGCAGATCGAATACGACGAAATAACGTGGAAAAATTAATGACGTAGACAAAAAACTTTTTCGGTGAACATTTATAATTTTAATAATAAACATTCTTCCACAACTGCCTCTATTACAGTTTTTGTTAAGTAAGATTTTTTAGTGTTTTTCGTGTTTTATATATATATAATCTTTTTCCTTCTTGTTCTTCATTTTCATTTTCTTCTTCATCTTCTTTCTCGCCAACATTTGTATCCTCTTCATCATTTGCAGCATCTGATTCCTCGTAGTTTTATGCAACAGGTACCAAGAGAGCGACGGTTGCTGGCGACGAAGTTTTGACTTTCCTCCGAGACGATTTTCGCGAAGAAGAAAGATGTAATTCTAAAACATAATTTAAAAAAATTAAATTTATCAAAGAAAAGCTTATGAATGTAAAATAATTTTCTTTATAAAACTTCCTGGCAGATTAAAACTGTGCGCCAGCCCGAGACTCGAACTCGGGACATTTGTCTTTCGTGGGCAAGTGCTACAACAATTACATGATTGTGCGTGCATTGTGTTTTATTCTCATTTTAGCACAATTTCCCCAGTGTAAGTAAAGGCATGTTGCAATTGTAGCTTAAAAAATTGCTAAAAGACGGAATTACGGCAAGTAACCGGGATTTACAGCTGATTAGTGACGATACACACTAAAGGACGGAATGAAAAAGAAGGTGGAAAGTCGTGGACTCTAACACTCACCTCCGTTTTTTTGGCTCGGGTTTTACAATTTCCTTGCTTTCTAACATTCTGCGTGGTGTCTGTTGTTCTAAGTCGTGTCTCCCTACCACTTTGGCGCAACGACGCTCTGAGCGTTTTCTGTAGGAAACTGACTAGTTTGAACTTGGGACCTGTTGCTGGTAAGAAGACGCCAGACCACACATGACATGTAGAGTTCAGAAGAGTTCAATGGCACTAGCGATGATATACTCAAATCCCTAATGATTTCAGCGTCAGCTCCACTGCACTCCCTGTAAAAGAATTTTAATACTAAATAAATTTAGTGGAAGGAGTTCAAGGCTTTCCTATTTTCAGTTAGCTGGTAAAATAACGTCGAAAAAGCGGTTAAGTTTACCATTGGAAATTTTATTCTACTCACAAAACATTGTTTATAAATTGCTCTATTGATAAAAGGAATTTTTTTAATACAGGATGATAAAAACCAACTGCGTTCAACAAAAATGTGAACGAATATTCCCTGAATGGGTTTCCAAGTTCTACAATGGATCGAAGGATGACCTATGTCATATCACATCTATAATCTAGGTTTAAATTAAGTTTCACAAAAGAGAAAACTATCAAAATGGTCTACAGTGACCCTCAATTATCTTTAATTACTTATCTAACTTGTTGTAAATTACAGTGGCTGATGTGGTTTCTCAATAATTATAGAACAGAAAAGTCATCGCGTTTTAGATTTTAACTTACGTAGCAAATGTGAATACCATGAGCTTCAAGTGACGATCGACACTAGTATTACGTAAAAAGTGGATTTAGCAGATGAGACTTCTGCAGTTCTGAGTGAAGCTTATGTGGCATCGCGTGCGTTCATTACCTTGTCGGTGGTTAGTCAGCGTCAGGGAGCGGCGGGCGGCACAGCTCCACGCATCTCGCCATCTCGGAAGCAACTCTCTAACTTCTCTTTATTACAATTTCCTTAAGTGGGTTTAAGAAAAAGATATCTGGCTGTGTTTTCAACTGACCAATCAGAGTCTCAATGTTAACCTTAAGCTCCACCTACAAAAATTTTCTCTATCCAATAAGAAAAATTATACTTTTCGTGGTGGGGCAATGTTTTTTAGGTCTGCAACGTAACAGAGACGCGAAAAAATCTCACGCTCAAACTTGAGGCTGGTTTGGCACTTTTAGTGTTATCTTAAGATCTATACTGTTCTTCTGGAGGGCTCTAGCTTTTAACATGGGATGGCGGGTGGTCCTGGTGGTTAGCTGAAGACGTGGGTGTCCGTCTCCTATCGTAGAGCTTTCTAGCTTAACACGGTTCTGCTCTCGGCTTCTGTTCTCGTTTCTCCCCTCGGAACTGCGTCTGTGGTATTCCATTTGCTCACTCGTTACTCGTATTACTTTGGTTAATTTAATGTCACGATTTATTCGGAGCTATGTGACATACTACTGGATTTGCTTATGTCAGGGTTTTCATGGAAGGTGTTGGATTTGCCTGACACCTTACAGCTTGCATTACGATTAGAAGTGAATTAACGAAAACAAATTGTTAAGTAATGATAAAATAATGATATAGGCGTTCGTAACTAAGTAATACCTTCTGAAAAAGACTCCGTTAAAAAAATCGGTCTGATTTCGCTGAAAAGAAATAGTTCGTGCGAACGATATTTAACCACGGAAGAAACAGTTGGCCGGTTCTAAAACCGGGATTCAATAGGCCCAACATTACTGTAGCCAATCTATTAAACAAAACATATTAACTCTGAACTTTTCTCTTCAACTTATCGGCACTTTTTCAGGATTCTGACACAATGTACGCCGGCGGGCACAGGACAGTTTCTCAACTGACGCCTTATAGTGGCCTCGCTTGGAGGCGAAACATCCAGCACTACGTGCGCGGCAGTCTGCACGTTAAATTAGTAAGTAATTTAGAGATATACTGGGTGTAAAATAAAGTAAATCACAGGTTCTAAAACGGCTCGGAATGAAGTCCAGCTGAGCTTGAACAACAGATACAGATACGTCACTCCTCGCTACTTTGAGCTTTATGCAGGAGTTGATCAGTCGCAGTGGCATGCAAGTGGTGTCGTGCTAGTTTCTCAACAAGCCATAACCCTATGTTCCTGCTGGGCGAGTGATCTGTATATTATGTTGACGAGGGCAACAGCCGAACGTTCTCTGTGTCTATCTAAGTCAAGACAGCATAGGCAACGTGCAGTGTTGCATTATCTTATCAAGGGGACCTCGAATGTGGCACAGCAAATGGCCTGAATTGTACTATCTGCCGTCTAAATGACTGACTACACGAACCAGACGTGTTAGCAACCTGTACCCAATAGCAACAAATACCAGCATTCCCTTATGACGTCAATGATACCAGTATTATCACGTTCGTTCCGTCTGCATCCCTCGTACAAGGATACGCGCATTGCGATGCTGTACGGAGAACTGGGACACTCAGGGTTGTGTCTCTCCTGTGTCTTCTTCTGCGGTTGAGTGCACTATTGTCTGTGCACCTCTCTCTCCTAATGTATTAAGGTTAGAAACAACCTGCGACCGTAGCAGCAGTGCGGTTCCGGACTGAAGCGCCTAGAACCGCTCGGCCATGGATACTTGCCCTGCTGCAAGCAAGCAAACTCATTTCTGACACAATATTCCTCACGTGCCTGTGCGTTCTCGCTTGACGGTGGCGCACAATATGTCTGTCCTGCGGACCATTATTTATACGTGACCGTCGAGATCCTGCACAGCATTAGATTTAGCCCTCCTGAATCCGATGAATCCACGTAGACGTTTCTCCTTCTTACCTGAAGCATTACAGTGTCTTCGCACACGCAATAGCATTAAAATGAGACCTATGAACCAGAAACCTGCTACATAATTTGCGTTTGTATACAGATGTAGATCGCGTTACTGCAACACGCATTGTTCTGTTGAAGGAATGATGGAAGGAAGGTCGAGTTTAATGCTAGGTCGACAATGCGATCGTTAGTGACTGAACAGATGTTCCGATTACGAAATGATGGGTAAGGAAATCGTGGTGCACCCTTTTCAAAGAAACCGTCTCCGCTTTTCGCAGGAGCTATTTTAAGAAATCTCGGAAAATCTAAATCCCGATGGGAGACAGGGATATGAGCTGTCTTTTTCCTGACAGTGAGTCCAGTGTGCTAACAACTGCGTCACCAAACTCGGTTTGTGCGATTGTACTGAAATGCAGTCATCAACCTGCAATAAACTTCATGCGGTTTGACGTTTGTTACATACCGGCTTCGGCAGTAGCAATCTTAATGACCAGCACTATATTAGCATTAATATTACCTTTTCCATAAACAGTTACAGAATAACATACTTCAGTACGTCTGAAAAAAGTCTTTTTTAAATTAGTCCATTTTCGGCACTAGAACAAACAATTTCTGATAGATATTATTTGTCTCGAAATAACCACAAATTTTCATACACATAAACCACATTTGTAGGTTTATACACCACCGGAAAAAATGCAGCACTTTCAAGAACAAGGTTATTTTATTGGCAAGTGAGGTGCTACTGTAGGAATATATGGTAACAAAATCAGACCGAATGAAACACACGTTACAGTGAAGTGTGTCCAGACAGCCGCATCAATACACGCATCTGGTGGCATCGCAGGCATGTGTTCTTTCATGCAAATGATTATAAAGCTGCCTAATGCTACCCTGGGATAGTGTGTCCAAGACATCTTGCACCTCTTTTGTTGCATTTCGGCAGATGTTCTTGCAGGCACTGCAGAAATAGTTAAGTTCCCACTTCGTCACCCATACGTGTTCCGTTGAAGAGAGATCGGCCGATGTTGATAGATATGGCAGTTCTACACCACAAAGATGGCGTTACGTCGCAGCAGCCGTATGTGGAACTGCACTATCCAACTGAAAAAACGCATCACCTTCTAGTCGGAGTAACTGTAATAGCACGACGACTATAGCATGCAAAACGTAGCGGTTACTGGTTACTTTACCCTGCTGAAACACCAAATGTGACCGCAACTTTTAACTGATAGCGACCCACACCATGAAGCGTGGGATGGGACTGTGTGTAATAGGGGACCGCACTGTGCGATAAGCAGGTCAACAGGTGTATGCCGTACATGTGTGTCCACCACTCACAAAGAGACAGAACCTACTTTCATCACTGAAGACAAAGGAGCGCTATTCCACTCTCCACTCAACTCTTTCACAATACTAATAGGTATGCTTGGTAGAGCTGTGGTTTCCCTGTTACCTTCGCCAGGGGATACGTCATCTTCATCGTGCAAATAGAGGGGGTTTGAGCTGACCGTCCCTGATGATGGAGCTGGTGCAACATGTTCCAGGGTACATTGTTCTTTCGGCCACTGGTGCGCGCACAGTGCGTCGATCTTGACATGCATCCGCACAAGGTGGACATCCAAAATCTGTTCACCTGGTATGGTAATTTTCCATGCACCAATGTTGGAAGCAACGACACACACCGATAGATAGTCCCCAACATGTGCAACAATCTGTCGATATATCCACCCAGCTTTCTGGAGGCCCACTATGTGATCCTTTTTAAATGACTGAAGCTGTTGAACAGTAGTACGTTCTCGTTCGTGGGGGCTGGTTGTACCCTAGAAGGAGCGTTGCACGCACTGTTCACCCATAAACTTAACACGGTTATTGCCTACAAAGTCAGAACAGAGTGTGCACAGACAGACCTCTTGGGTGCCATCTGATCGCAATCACCGTGACAAATAAGTCACTAACAGTACAATCCCTGGGTATTTGCACATTATACCCTGGTGCCACTGAACACAGTCCTTAAGGGTGTTGCATTTTTTTTTCCTGTCATTCTATGATTGTCCAAGACAATTAATCAGTTTAAAAATAATTTTATCAGTATCGGATGTTTCCATCACGATTGAAATAGTGTTCTCCGTAAATTTCCCTATATTAGTGAAGAATTATGTACGCTCACAGAAAAACAACCATAAAACCAAGCAATAATTAATGCAGAGTGATGAAATTAATGGAATACATTTGTCTAGGTAACATATTTAAGTTGTTAACATTGCAATATCACTGGTTAATGTAGGTGCTGGAGTGGCGTCAGATCATGTCCTGATGTCCCGTAAGTGCTCGATTGGAGACAGATCTGGTGATCGAACAGGCCAAAACAACATGTCGTCACTCTGCAGTGCACGTTGGGTTACAACAGCGGTATGTGAGCGAGCGTTGTCCTTTTGGAGAGCACCTCCAGAAATGACAACACAACAGATCCCATCACCAGATTTGCGTACAAATGCGTACAAATACGTGCGTTGGATAACCACGAGACTGCTCCTGTTGTCACACGCAGACCATAAGCCCAAGTGCAGATGCAGTGCGTCCAGCACGCAAACACGCTTGTTGCAGGCCCTCAAATGGCGTCGTTCTAACCAACACGCGGCCATCACTGGCACCGAGATAGGACCAGCTTTCATCAGGAAAAACAACAGATCTCCACCCTGCCTCCAATGAGCTCTCGCTTGACACCACTGAAGAAGCAAATGGGGATGGTTTGGGGTCAGTACAATGCACTGGCGTCTGGTTCGGGGCTGCTCTTGAAGTAACCGATTTGTTACAGTGTGTTGTGTCACTATGGTGCCAACTGCTGTTGCAGATACAGTACGATGCGCCAGAGCCCTATGCAGAATGCAATGCTCTTCCGTTTCCGTAGCTGCATGTGGCCGTCCAGAGACCGACTTTCTTGCGGCCGTACATTTCCGTGAGCACTTCTGCCAGCAATCATATACAGCGGCTACGTTCCTGCCAAGTCTTTCTGCAACATTGAAGAAGGAACATTCAGCGTTTAGTAGCCTTATTACTTGACCTCGTTCAACCTCAGTGTGTAAGGTGGCCTCTTCATAAACTTACTCAGCGCCATCAAACTAATATATCTTGCATTTCTAAAATCTGAATTCGCATACATGTAAATTAATGTCATTTTGCAACTGTATTACACTGTCATACAAAGCAGTTAATCTGATGCTGGTCGCCATGTTGTAAAACGCTCGAGTCCGGAGTTTTTTGCTTGGCGTTGTATCACACTATCTCCATTTCTGAAGTCGGGCACACAACACGCTGCATAAAAATCTAGAGCGAGCGGCGGAGTAATACGAGGTTGCAGCCACATCGCCTCTTCATACATTGATTGACGGCCATCAAACCAGCCTACCTAGCATTTCTAATATCTGAAACTGCATAAATGCAAATTAATGTAGTTTTGCAGCCGTATTACACTGTCTTGCAAAGTAGGGAATTGGATGCTATGTACCGGTATGTACATGATCGGGAATAGCACTCATATATTTCGTTATTCCGCCCATTTCACGCAGGAGATGAGTGGGAACTTTTGAGCTGTGAGGAGGTGGGGGGAAACCGGTCACTGGCAGTTGGCCGGCCGGGGCGGCCGAGCGGTTTTAGGCGCTACAGTCGCAGGTTCGAATCCTGCCGCGGATATGGATGTGTGTGATGTCCTTAGGTTAGTTATGTTTAAGTAGGTCTAAGTTCTAGGGGACTGATGACCTCAGAAGTTAAGTCCCATAGTGCTCAGAGCCATTTGAAACATTTTTGAACCGGCAGTTGCGGACAGTCCCCCGAGCCCTGGATGTCCTGCTTTCTCTTTTGATGACAGGTCTCAGGGGCCAGAGCGACGGACGCTCTCTGTTTTTACAATTCCTGGGACCTGTTCACTCTTGAAAGTGTAATTTTTCCCGCAGGAACGCGCCATTTCGGCACCAAGGCTGTGCTATGGTCTGGGTTGTTTCGGAGCATTGGTCGTCCAACTGCACGGGAGAGCTGACAGAACGGTTGTTAGAATCCACTGGCGCCCGTTCGCCAAGAAAAGCTTCCCGCGGAAAGTCCTCGCGGAGGCTATGACAGGCTGATCGACTGTTACGTCAGCACACGTTTGCAGTCGCCGTCGGCAGTCGCTGGGAAGGAATGGTAGTGTCACCTTGATTGACGGAGTACGGTAGTGGGAGTCTAGACGAATTTGATGTACGGCCATAATTAGCAAAAACTTTGCTTGTTGGCTACGATTGGCCGAATTCTGGTACAGCGAAGCGGTGGCTCTCTGGGCGCAGGGCAGCAGTGAATTTGGAAGAATTGGTTCCCGCAAGCCGCGAGAGTTGGGCGTGTCCTCTGCCACCCTTGTTGCAGAGTAATTTCATTTGCCGTTTCATATTTCCAGTCACTTGGACAAACACCTAGTTTTTTATTTTTTTGCGCTCGCTCTTCTATCGGTGTCCATGGAGGGACCACAACTTGCAGCTGTCATCAAAACGCCGCACTGCGCCCTATTGTCGGTAATGTACGCAACTCTGGCCTGTAGGGTTTCATCTGATTCTCCAGTTTCCCAAAATTGGAAGTGAGCTTCCTCAGCGATGACAGATTGATAAGGTCCAAAGAAGAGCGGCAAGATTAGTGACTGGTACATTTAGCCATCGCGAGAGCGTTACAAATCTCATCGAAAGTTTGAAGTGGGACGCTCTTGCAGATAGACGCGCGCGCTAAACGGAAGGGGCTGCCTCACTAAATTCCGAAATCCGATCTTCACCGAGGATGTAGAGCATATATTATTACAACCTACTTCCAGATCGCGCAATGATCACCATTCAAAGACAAGGGAAATTAGAGCTCGTACTGAGGCATACAGACAGTCGTTATTCCTCGAGCGATCCGCCAGTGGAACAGAGGGGGAGAAATATGACTTTAACGCGAATTGTGCCCTCCGCCACACAACGCTTGGTGGCTAGCGGAGTATATATGTAGATGTAGACAGCCATGGAACCACTTTGCCTCCTTAGGTGATATCGTGGAAGTGAATGCGATTACCCCCTTATTTCTCAATATTATGCATTTGACCTGTTCTCTTCGCTCCACCTTCTAAAAGTACAAGAGGCACTCCAGATTCTATGCAGTGTCATGGTATTACGTTCTTGCTAACACCTCTATCAAGTGAAGGTTATTTACAACTTTGGCTGACGTTAATACACGTGATTGTTCTTCGTAAAAATTGGGGATAAATTTTGTCTACCAGTTAAAGTAAATAAATGTAACTGTAAATTTTTAGGACGATATTTATCTCTTAAGTAGTGACACTCACCAATATCCTTTCTCATCATCATTTTTGGAGGAGAACTTTGAGTCATTAATTGAATGAATAAAAAAAATGACAGGCTAGCGACCCAAAGTAAGATTTATATCAGTGCCATAATTAGATCGCGTTACGCAGGTTGTGAAGATTCAGTATACGCACACTTGGGTTGATTTGCATGACATCGTGATTCTGCCTCCTTGTTGCATATTAGTAAGGGTTCCATCACAGCGAACGCGCAGCTAGTTTCCAAGTGAGATGTTGGTAATGGCGTCTTCGTCACCTTTAAGGCATTCTTCACTGACATCAACTCAAAAAGATCAATATCAAAGATAACTAACGCTCACAACCTTTACAGCGTATTTAAAGTAAACTTGATATGCGTCCTCATACTTCATGGCCGGACGCTGCGGCCGAGCGGTTCTAGGCTCTTCAGTCTGGAACCACGGCCGCTACGGTCGCAGGTTCGAATCCTGCCTCGAACATGGGTGTGTATGATGTCCTTAGGTTAGTTGGGTTTAAGGAGTTCTAAGTTCTAGGTGACTGATGACCTCAGATGTTAAGTCCCATAGTGCTCAGAGCCATAACATACGTCGTGGCACCCATACCGCCCGTCTTATGCGACTGGCTTGCGATCTGAAGAGACATCATATTCCAGATGTAGGAACTCGCTACCAACTTTCGTTTACATCGCACAATTGCTTCTTGGTGTAGGATTTCTTTTCCATCAGTGTATGTAACTACACCAGTTGCTTATTTAGTACAAAATGGTTCAAATGGCTCTAAAAACTATGGGGCTTAACATCGGAGGTCATCATTCCCCTAGACGTAGAACTACGTAAACCTAACTAACCTACGGACATCACACACATCAATGCCTGAGGCAGGATTCGAACCTGCGACCGTAGCAGCAGCGCGGTTCCAGACTGAAGCGCCTAGAACCGCTCTTCTACAGCGGCCGGCACTTATTTAGCACAGCCATTCCTCAGAATTCTGTTTAAATATTACGAGCATACCATACGAGACTGGAACCTAAGATTCTTATTTTTGTAATTCACTGAATTTCACTGAAGAATGTTGATTTTGCTTACAGTTACTTAAATTTGCGGAATTACAATATCAGTGTATTCCCAAGCGTTTTCACTTGGACTGTTTTTCGGTTGAAGTTAGGAATGCTGATTAAAAATACTTACTCTGGTATCCCAGTCTTGCGACCTTGAAGGCCTACAGGAGGATATGGAAGACGATTGTGACTAGTAGGTGGCGCTGCTACAACTGCGAACATTGGAAAGTTTGTGGTATGTTTCTATGGTACCAAAGGGCCGAGGTCATCGGTCCCTAGGGTTGCTCACTACTTACTCTAACTTGAACTAACTTACGCTATTGACAACACACATACCCATGCCCGAGTGAGGACTCGAACCTCCGACGGGGAGAGCCACGCGCGACCGCTGATGTTGCCACGCTGCAGGGGTGAGCTCTTTGTGCTACAAGGCCATGCCCACCTTGCCGGCCAATGGGTGCTCACGGCCATACTACGAAGCTAGCTGCGCCGTGGCTGTGCCTTCAGTGGTGTATCCGGTTCGCACTCGTATCGCTAGCCCTAATGCACCATCGTTCTTGCTTTTCCATTTCGTTAAGGTTTGGATATTCTGTCTGGATAACGTGCTGAACTTCTTGTGCCGTCTCAGTTTGTCTGTCCTTTCCTGGCTTTCATTCGCGCTTCATGATCGGTGAGTGAAAAATCCAGGCTGCTCGGCCAGCCTCTGGGGAGTGCTTGAGTTATACACGATCTTTCCATATTCATGTGCATATTTATTCAGTTAAATGGAAATACTGCATTGCTAAACCGAGCTGGTCCTTATACCCTATAATTTTAATTCTTAAGGCAATTATGTGAACTGCCCTGCGTTTCTGAGCGGCTCCCATTTGTCCACCAACGCACAAGTCGCCTCCTAAGATCACCTGAGGACTTTGGGATCGATAGGTCAGCGGCATGATGGATCCCTCCTGTGATGTGATCCACTCATTCTACGACACTACCGCAGTCTGTGAACAGCGCTGAACAGCGTCCAGTTAGCCACTGAAGAAATCCTCCATCTAGTAGATGAGAAGTAGTCACTGGAGCGAACGTCATCAGTTGCTTCCTATTGTGTCGAGTCTGCAAGGTATGGAGAGCAGAAAGAGATGTCAACAGCTGAGGATGACCCAGTAGCGACTGAGAAATGACTGGGGAATGCCCGTGTTGAGGCTGCACAGCTCCTGAGACATTGTGAGTTTCTCCATGACTCGACTCCTAGGGCAAGTATATTTTGAGCCCCATAATACATTATGAGCACTGCAATCATCCAGTAGGAGGAGTGCCAGTGGGAAGGGAGTGGAGCGGGGTTGTTCTAACCTCAGTGTCTGTTGCATCCTGCGGAGGTAAGGGACTCGAAAATTAGGTGGACTGATAAGCTAAGGTATGAGAACGTTCTCCGAAGACTCGCGAACGAAGGAAATATGGAGAACACTGCCAAGAAGAAGAACAGGAAGGTACGACATAAATGGCACCAGAGGGAACTGTAGAGTGTAAACAATGAAGGGGATCAGGAGATTGGAATACATTGAACAAATAATTGAGGATGTAGGATGCAAGTGTTACCGTGAGATGAATGTTTGGCACAGTAGTGGGAGTCTTGACAGGTCACCTCAAACCAGTTAGAAGACTGATGAATAATAAGTTATCAGCTATATATAATGTCATAACACTATGACTTTGTTTGCATTCAACACACGTGTATTCTGATTTTTGGACTTTAGTGTGCGTGTGCGTGTGTGTGTGTGTGTGTGTGTGTGTGTGTGTGGTGTCGAAAAGGCAAACAGGGAATTATATATGAGAGAGAGAGAGAGAGAGAGAGAGAGAGAGAGAGAGAGAGAGAGAGAGAGAGAGAGAAGAGCTACTTTCGCTTCTTTGGGTTGCCTCACTAGCAGCCACTGCCTGGCCTGTACTGGGCTTCAGGCTCTCTGTCTTAAAGGGCTTCACTTTCGTCGCACAATAAAGCTCCACCGAAAATTAATCCCGCAGCTCTGGAAATAGCGAAGGTTTATGTAGCATCGCCCCTGCCGTTCCTGTGAAGTAGTGTTTCAAAGGTCAAGATGCGATTAAAGTCAGTCTGGAAAAGCTTCTATACGTGCGTAGAAGTGAACTGTTTCTTTTTCCCCCGCCTTCTGTTGTTATGACTTCGTACACAATCGTAAGGAGAGGTTGGGCTACAGAGGGGTGCGGCGACTGTCGTCGTAGGAAAGCTGGACATGAGCAAAAATGATTAGAGACCTAGTAACACAGCAAACAGAAGATTTACTTTTATTTCTCCACCTTTAAGAACATTTATTGCAAATTATATACAAGATACAGACTCCTGTTCATACAGGAGGAACAACAATGATACTGGAGCTGCGACTAAGCAACATCTGCATGGCATCTAACAGCGAAGTGAGTCCAACTGCGAGTGCGCTGAATTGCTGCCGCCAGCCATCCTACATCGCCCCGCGGGGTAGCCGTGTCTTGTCACGGTCCGCGTGGTTTCCCCAGTAGGAGGTTCGAGTCCTCCCTCCGGCATTGGTGCGAATGTCATCCTTAGCGTAAGTTAGTTAGATTAAGTAGTGCGTAAGCTTAGGGACCGATGACCTCAGTAGTTAGGTCCCGAAAGACCCTATCACAAATTTCCAAAATTTGCATCCTACATCGCGGCAGCAGAAGTGTTTCTCAATGGCCATGCACCATTCGGTCCACCGGGTATTGCGTCACTTCTGTCTGCATTAGACGGAAACTTGCAGTTCCACTGCCAACTGTGAGGCACCAGTAGGGTGGTATCAATATGTGATACCACACCTTTAGATTATGTTTGTGATCAAATACAATGAATAAAAAGGAAATCTGAAAAACATGAAGGAACTTGCCAGTTGTGGGTTGGGTTGGGTTGTTTGGGGAAGGAGACCACACATCAAGGTCATCGATCTCATCGGATTAGGGAAGGATGGGAAAGGAAGTCGGCCGTGCCCTTTCAAACGAACCACCGCGGCATTTACCTGGAGAGATTTAGGGAAATCACGGAAAACCTAAATCAGGATAGCCGGACGCGGGATTGAACCGTCGTCCTCCAGAATGCGAGTCCAGTGTCTAACCACTGCGCCACCTCGCTCGGTTTGCCAGTTGTGTTTTGCTTTGATATAATGAATGGTACAAGTTTCTAGATAAATGTTTACGGTTTCAGATCCGAAAGATGATCATACTGTACCATCGACATTATTTCTCACAGTGAACGCATCACAACTACATCCTATTTGACGATCACTCTTTGAAGTGAAACGGCTTGAGCATTCATTCGTGAAATTTGAATCAAGCCGGATGGAATACTGTATAAGGAACTGTAACCGTTCGAGATGTGGTCGATTGGTGGGTTACACTGGCTGACAGTGAAATTTTTTCTTAAAATTAGAGTGTTCCGCTGGTGTATTGTCGGGCGCCATTTTAAAAAAAAATTGCTTAAAATAGTCAATTACATGCAGTTTTGATACAAACAGAGAATTTCAGCAAGCTGTTTAATCGATGTAATAGTGCTCATATTCTTTTGTGATGTTTTATAATATAACCTGCAACTTTTTTTTTAGTTTATAGCCTACGGTGCAGCTACCTCTCTGCGAAAAAGTCACGTGAAAGACGAGTATTGGAATGACAAAACCTGGTCAAGTAGAACACCAATAGATGGATGCGGTCGCCTCAGTAGCTGCGGGGTATATGCAGCGGATTGCCAACCGAAAGGGTCCGGGTAGGATCGGAGATTTTCTCCGTTCGGGGACGGGGTGTTATGTTGTGTTGTGTTGTTCTTATCTTTGATTCGTCAGAACTGCCACAAAATAACCTGCATGGTGTCACGTGAGAAGTCTAAGGCTATGTACTTTTATATCATAGTTCTGTTCTGAACTATCGAAACGTACTGTCGCATCTTCTACTGTTGAGACGGTTGTATGGGCATGTCCCAGAACCAACCCAACACAAAAGAAAAGAAGAAAAGAAAACGTTGGATGGCTAAATGTACTATTTGACTGACTGGTGGACCTAAAAATGTTTTCTGCCTCCATTTCACACAAATCTTGAAATGACGAAAAAGTTTATTCAAGTTCTACCATAAGATGGTGACACTTCAAGGTATGTGGCAAGTAGGTTTCCGAGGTTATCAGATGACAAGCAGAAAGAGTATTTTTCGTTGACCTGATAATCGGAAACTAACGAAGGATGAAATATTTGAAGACAAATTGAAAGATCAGCTTAGATTTCCTTCGATGAAGTTGTCAACAACTTTCTCGGCAGTTGCAAAGGCCATGGTTACGACAGTATAGTAAAAAACATGCTGGGTAACTTCAAAGCATTGGATGTCTCTAAGAGCGCAAAGCTGCGCTTCCTGGACTCCCACATCAGCAATTTTCTGAAAAATCTAGGTGCTATGAGAGAGGAACAGGGAGAGAGATTCCATCAAGAGATTTAAGTAACGGAACGGGGCTACCAGAGCCAATGACATGCCAGCATGCGGCTGACTATTGCTGGATGCTGCATAGGGAGTGTCCTCTATCAGTGTTCAAAACGCACAAATGAAAAAGTTTTGAGGAGAAAGGAAGAGCCATTAAGGTTTATGGCTTTCATTAGTACTCAATAACATAATAGCTCATTATATTTTTAGGAGTGCCGTAGTTTGTCATTCCCTTTTGTGAAAAAGTCTTATGCGACAGATAAAGGCCGTTGGCATTGCTGAACTTAACATATAAAAAAATATAAAAAACATAATCGCCACATGATACGATAAAAAATTGTAAAGTGTAAATATGTAAACCTGTGTTATCACAGGAACCAGTCAGCAACTTCATGTGTAGGGATAATCGAGAATACGTGCCACACATGTCGCCTGGCCAACAAATGAGTATCACGTGCAGCTTGACTGGGATCGTGTCTTTGGGTACAGTGTTGCACTGGCCTCTCAGAATCTGTGAGTAACGTTATCGTCATGTGTGTAAATGTTTCACTGCACCGACGAACAACACACCGTCATCTCCAAAAATGGATAGTGATTCTCTACTGGTGTAGTCTTGATTGACAACGTAGCGGGGAGAGGTGTCGAGTAGCCTGGTCCCTTCAACCCCCACAATCCAACCAACCAACCAACCAACCAACGAACCAACCAGAGGCGTCGACTCGATCTTTTTAAACACGGTGCACGCGTGATGAAAACGAGGCACTACAGCCTGTCGGAGGTATTGTGTTTAAGGTGCTATGGGTGAGGTAATCCGCATTAAACTGGTCATATCATGGGTGCTACAGATAAAATAACTTCTCAGCAGACTTTTCTGTTCCGCCTCTACTAAGCTCACCGACAAGAAATATTTGTCAACCATTTAAAAGAACATCCGGCTTTCTTTGAAGCGCCTTAGATGGAGCAGAACTGGTACCATGAGGTCCTGTCATCCTCCACTGTTGACGTAAGTCATGGTAATGAAGTGGCGGGTATGTGACAGTCCAACGTATGCAATCAACAAAGTAAGATGGGTCGACGTGGAGAAGTAACAGAGTGGCAGAAAGGAGCTGTCGTGTTTGGGCCCGCTCACGACTATGCCTTGAACATAGTAGGACTGTGGGAGGGAAGGGAATGGAAAACAATAATATACATAGTGTTCGAAAATTACCGTTACAAACTTCTAGGACTTGCAGAGGGGAGTGGGTACATAATATTCTGAATAGTACCATTTCCGCTCTACGACAGCTTGAATTCAGATGTTTGACTCAGCCGTTTCTGTTTGAGGAACTGAATTAGGCGTAACGAAGTATAGTTATTAGGTAACAATTCGAAAGCAAACATAACGAAACGTTCATTTAACAATTAAGCATATTTGTTTGTATTGACACTTATAAGTTACGTGTTTGCATTATTCCAAAGACGCGCGGGATCAGCCGAGCGGTCTGAGGCGCTGCAGTCATGGACTGTGCGGCTGGTCCCGACGGAGGTTCGAGTCCTCCCTCGGGCATGGGTGTGTGTGTTTGTCCTTAGGATAATTTAGGTTAAGTACCGGTAGTGTGTAAGCTTAGGGACTGATGACCTTAGCAGTTAAGTCCCATACGATTTCACACACATTTGAACATTTTTGAACATTATTCCGAAACAAAACGGAACCCGGCATACTATATGTACAGAAAAGTTCTCATGCATTACAACAGCGACTCGACGTGGCGACATTGTGCCTACGAAGCACGTTCTGCTGCACACTGTCCATCCCTCCCGGTGTGAAGCGGTCAGAACTCGTGCCAGAGGATCTTCCTCTGTCTCTATAGGAGTCTCTTAAATTAAACTTTATATGCGACCCCACAAGTAGTTGTCAACACCAGTCAAGGCCGGTGATTGCGGATGCCACGCTATTGGACCAGCTCGGGTTACTCATATTTCACCATATCGGCTGCTGAGAAGTCTCCGAACCGACCTTGGAAAGTGAGGTGGTGCACCATCACGTTGAAACCACACTTACTGGCGGACATGCACTGCCACAGCTGCCAATTACTGGTTCAATAACTTTTGTAGGAGGATCAAGTACGCAGGACCAGTTTGCTTGAATCTAAAACTTTTGTGTACAGATCATTTTCGATTCCTGCCACCGGCCATCGCAACTTCTCTCCTCGTTTGTGTCGGTGCTGACTCCCACAGTATCCGACACAACAGTTTCGATAACGTTTTCTCGCCTCAGACAGGCATCTGTCATCCGAGTCGCCGTTACGCACTTTTTTGGAATGTACGTGAGTCGACCTCCTGACCATGTCATGTTGACAAGACAGTCACCGAAATTCAAAATAGACTTTTACGAAGCCGTGGGAACCTGTGGTCCTTCCACAATTCAGGGGTGACTGCAAAGAGTTGTACTTAAAGCCTGATAGATGTGAATATGGTAATTTTGCTGGACATGAGATGGCATGCACAAAGGCAGTACCAGTTTCTTCTGATGCTTGTAGAAGTGTTGGCCACGTGTAGAGAGTACCCTTATGTGGAAGTGTAATGTGGATGAGAAACAGTTCTCACAAGAGGAAAGAAGGTTTTGAAATGTGGTTCTGCACAATAATGCTGAATATAAGGTGGTTACCTCAAATAATCGCCATTTTTTCGAAAAAGAATGCACTTTGCTTTAACGGCATGCACCTTTAGAATGAAAGACCAAGAAAGACATGTTTGGATTAAAATAGTGAAAGACAGGGATGCAGTCCTTTTCCCTTAGTATTCAATCTACACATCGAAGAACGTAAAGTCTGTGACTCAAACCTGTTAGCAGGGTATTGGCCTGACTGCTGGTAATGGGTCAAAGAACTGGTTTTAAGAAACTATTGTCTTTTCGTTCAGTCGAATGAAACTAGTCAGCTATATGAATGTTTCTCACTCACTCTCCGAACTTGAGTGGTTTCACTTAAAGTGAGACAAATGGCTGACACACGTCTCGACATTTATGGCAGATATATGGATGTTTGCACTCAGTTTCCGGTTGGTAGAGTTTTTACTCATATCTGAGCAGCCTATTCGATTGTACACTAACTATGACACGGGTTGTCAGCGTTTTAGAGACAAATTTTAATTTGAAGGAGAGATCAACAAAAAGAAAATGTCTATAAAGAAAGTATTTCAAAACTTATTTCTTTACTGAAATACGAATTATTCGTACTTCTGGGATTAAATGTCGATATTTGGTTTGTTTTAAAAAGCTAATAATTGGTATTGCATTATAAATTTATGTGTAAATAAATGAACAATTATTCTTTATTCAATGAAGAGACCAAGAAACTGGTACACCTGCCTAATATCGTGTAGGGCCCCCGCGGCAACACGATATGGCGTGGACTCGACTAATGTGTGCAGTAGTGCTGGAGGGAATCGGCACCGTGAATGCTGCAGGGCTGTCCATAAATCCGTAAGGGTACGAGCAGGTGGAGATCTCTTCTGAACAGCACGTTGGAAGACATCCCAGATATGCTCAACAATGTTTATGTCCGGGGAGTTTGGTGGCAATAAGAGTATTCCCGGAGCCACCGTGTAGCAATTTTGGACTGTGGGGTGTCTCATTATACTGCAGGAATTGCCAACGTCCGTCGGAATGCATAATGGACATAAATGGATGCAAGTGATCTCCATTGTCGGTGTTGACGGGCCGAGGCGAGGCGTAAAGTTTTGTATCGTGCAGTCATCAAGGGTACACGAGTGGGTCTTCGGTTCCGAATGCTTATATCGATTATGTTTCGATGAATGGTTCACACGCTGACACTTGTTGATCCCCAGCATTGAAATCTGCAGCAATTTGCGGAAGAGTTGCACTTCTGCCACGTTGAACGATTATCTTCAGCCGTCGTTGGTCTCCTTTTTGCAGAAACTTTTTCTGGTCGCAGCGATGTCGGAGATTTGATGTTTTACCGGATTTTCATACTCACGGTACACTCGTGAAATGGTCGTACGGGAAAATCTCTATTTCCACGCTACCTCGGAGATGCTGTGTCTCATCGCTCGTGCGCCGACTATACCACTACGTTCAAACTCACTTAAACCTTGATAACCTGCCATTGCAGTAGCAGTAACCAATCAAACAACTGCTCCAGACACTTGTCATATATAGGCGTTGGCGACTGCAGCGTACTATTCTGCTTCGTTTACATATCTTTTTATTTCAATACGCTTGCCCATACCAGTTTCTTTGGCGCTTCAACGTATAATGCGGCAAGAGCCTCTACAGTTTACGTCCGGGAACACAGCGAATGCCATGGCGGATTACTCTGCTCCGATCACTGCTCCTTCAAACCAAGATCCAGCTTTCCGCCACCATGGGGCATTGGTGGAGAGTGTTGGTTGGTATTTTAATTATACAAACACCAAGGACTATAATTACCCGTTTTCCATCTGGGAGCTAGAGTGTGCCCTATCTTGTGTTAGGTTCAAATGGTTCTGACCACTATGGGACTTAACTTCTGAGGTCATCAGTCCCCTAGAACTTAGAACTACTTAAACCCTGACTAACCTAAGGATATCACACACATCCATGCCCAAGGCAGGATTCGAACCTGCGACCGTAGCGTTCGCGCGATTCCAAACTGTAGCGCCTAGAACCGCCCGTCCATACCGGCCGGTTTGTGTCAGGGAGACTACCCTGTGCAAGGATCGAGTGTCATACAGCATGTTACATTACCTTTGCCAGGATGGAAAGAGAATATTTTTGTCTCTTTTTCAGGCGATTTGGTTGACCGAGGACTTTCCCGACTCGTAGAAGGAGTCGATTTTAGTGCCCCTTCTGAAACCACGCAAGGACTGCATGTTGGACAATAGTTACCACTCCGTGGGCCTCACTAGCTGCATAGGAAAGGCACTAGAACGTATAGTCGGCCGCCGTCTGATCTGGGTCCTAGAATCGCGGGACCTGCTTAGTCTTTCTCGGTGTGGGTCTCAGAGGTATCGTGTAACCCTTGACAATCTCACCCTGCAGGAGGCGGAAATCCAACAATACTTCCTAGGCAGACAGCACCTGATAGGTGTCTTCTTCGATCTTGAGAGGGTCTATTACACTACTTGGAGGCATCAAATCCTGGGAATTCTTCACCAGCAGGGCTTCAGTGGACAATTACCAACTTTCATAGGATTTTTTCGACATCGGGGCCGTGATTCTCCTTCCGAGTGATTCGAGCAAGAAAATGGGGTCCCTCAAGGATCTGTGGTGGTGGTTAGTGTTTAACGTCCCGTCGACAACGAGGTCATTAGAGACGGAGCGCAAGCTCGAGTTAGGTAAAGATTGGGAAGGAAATCGGCCGTGCCCTTTCAAAGGAACCATCCCGGCATTTGCCTGAAACGATTTAGGGAAATCACGGAAAACCTAAATCAGGTTGGCTGGAGACGGGATTGAACCGTCGTCCTCCCGAATGCGAGTCCAGTGTGCTAACCACTGCGCCACCTAGCTCGGTCCTCAAGGATCTGTCTTAAGTGTAACTGTTCCGTATTGCCATCAGTGATATTACGTCCACAGTTAAGTATCCTGTTCCATGTTCATTGTTTGTGAACGGTTGCAACTTAACGATACGGAGATTGGAAAATAGGGCAGATAGCATAGGTTTTAAATTGTCCTCGTAAATATGTGTTTGTGTCCATTTTAATCGTTCTTGTCTCCTTTTAACTTGCCTCATCTTAACAATGAGGGACAATGTTCTTCATTTTAAACGTCTATGAAGTTTCTAGGAACGCCTTACGTGGTTACCGCATTCAATGGCTACTTCGGCCAAAGGTCTAAAGGCTATGAGTATATCAATACGCCTCAGTTCAAAATGGTTCAAATGGCTCTGAGCACTATGGGACTTAACATCTATGGTCATCAGTACACTAGAACATAGAACTACTTAAACCTAACTAACCTCTGGACAGCACACAACACCCAGCCATCACGAGGCAGAGAAAATCCCTGACCCCGCCGGGAATCGAACCCGGGAACCCGGGCGTGGGAAGCGAGAACGCTACCGCACGAGAAAACGCCTCAGTCACAGGACATGGGGAGCAGACCAGACATGTCTGCTTCAGTTTTATAAGGCGTTTGTGCGATCTCGTCTTGATTTTGGTTGCACAGTTTATAGCTCTCCAGCACAATCTTATCTTAAGGTAACTGGTGCTGTTCGTCATTCAGGGATTCGCCCGATGACAGGAGCGTATAATACAAGTCGAATTCCTAGTCTGTGTGTTGAAGCAGGTGAACCTCCACTTGCAATCTGGCGGCGGATCCTCATAATGCATCATGTATGTAGCCTACTCTCCATGTCACTGTCACCGGCATTTCATACTGTTGCTCGCCCTCGATTGACCGACTATTCAGGAACAGGCCATCCCGCCTCAGCGTGCGGCAGAACGTAGTGGCTCCTGGTGCAAACGGTATACACTATTTGACAGAAAGTATCTGGACATCCCAAAAAACATACGTTTTTCATATTAGGTGCTTTCTCCTGGCACCTGTTGCCAGGTACTCCACATCGACCTCAGTAGTCATCAACATGGTGAAAGGGCAGAATGGGGCGCTCCGCGTAACTCACGGACTTTGAACATGGTCAGGCGATTGGACGTCACTTGCGTCATACGTCTGTATGCGAGATTTCCGCACTCCTAAACATCCCTAGGTCCACTGTTTCTCATGTGATAGCGAAGAGAAAACGTGAAGGGACACGTACAGCACGAAAGCATACAGGCCGACCTCGTCTGTTGACAGAGGCCGTCAACATATCAAGAGGGTCGTAATGTGTAATAGGCAGACATCTAACTAGACCATCACACAGGAATTCCAAACTGCATCAGGATCCACTGCAAGTACTATGACTTTTAGGCGGGAGGTGAGAAAATTAGGATTTCATGGTCGAGAGGCTGCTCATAAGCCACACATCATGTTGGTAAATGCCAAACGACGCCCAGCATGGTGTACGGAGCGTAAACATTGGATGAATGATCAATGGAAAAAGGTTGTGTGGAGTGACGAATCACGGTACACAATATGGCGATCTGATGGCAGGGTGTGGGTATGGCGAATGCCCGGTAAACATCATCTGGCAGCGTTTGTAGTGCTAACAGTAATATCTGGAGGCGGTGGTGTTATGGTATGACCGTGTTTTCCATGCAGGGAGCTTGCACCCCTTGTTTTACGTGGCACTGTCACAGCACAGGCCTATATTGATGTTTCAAGCACCTTCT